>NC_085136.1:73748229-74070638 GCF_035046485.1 Aedes albopictus | reverse complement strand
TGGTGAAGTTTCGGATAACAGACGCGTATTTCTATTTTGGACGTGGATAAATCCCTTTTAAATTCGGACGAAAATAACAAAACGTGTGTATACGACAGACGACTCGCCTAAACGACAGGAACGCTGCCGAAAAATAATATACTTTTTCTGTATACTGTAGTAAATCTCCTGCTTGCGTGATCTCCGGCCTAGTCGGCGTCGGAGTAGCCGATCAACGCCTTTTCCTTGCCAGGTTCGAAACTTAGTCGCATCTCCATAGTCCACGATACGCCTCGCCGCCTTATCGTTTCCTGTAATCTGCTTGAACGTGAACCCGTTGACTCTTCAAAAACTTGTCAAGTCTGCTTCCCGGCCAAACAAACTACGCATACCATGTTGCATCGATCGATGGTGTGTTCTGGTTGGCTGGCATGTGGGCAAGTATGCTCCTAACGTGCATCTACTCGGTCAGTCTTTAATCATCGAAGTAGTTTCTGTTTCTATCATCTCGTGTTTCCAAAGACTTCAAGTTCGTGGTGTTAGACGTACATGGTAGCCTTATTTTAGAATCATTCCAATGAACTTCTGCATGAATTTGTGCTGGTCTGCTTACTCTCACAGAAAATTTGACGTTTTGACGTTTTTCAAATTTCGTGTGAGAGTAAGCAGGCCAGTATAAATTCGTGCAATAATCCATGGATTACTGCACGAATTTCTACTGGCCTGCTTACTCTCACACGAAATTTGACGTTTGAGCGGTGTCGGCACTGCTCAAACGTCAAATTTCCTGTGAGAGCAAGCAGTCCAGCATAAATTCGTGCAGTGGACCATTCTTCATTACACCAACGAACCTAACCTCAAAATGACTGACAATTCACAGGTCATTTTGACAGATGTAACATGAGCATGAAAAGGACGGCAACAAGATCGATAAAGTAGAATATATGATCCGTCTTTTTCGTGCATGTGTGTGGTCTGTCAAAATGTCCTGTGAATTGTCAAACATGTTCATGGCTAGCTTTGTTGGTGTAACGAAGAATTGCTGTTAATAGACTCATTCCTACATTGATCGTTACACTAGCCATGGCACAAATGTCCCAAATGGAGGATAACGTGCCTCTAGAGCCAGCCTTCTGATACCCGCAATGGAGTTTTGAAACCGAGCTGCTGTTAGAACGGGAAGACCTTTGGAAATAAGTTGCAGAGATCAGAAGAAAGAGTAGATTGTCGATTCCGGAGCTTCTTCGCATGTTTGTTGCGACCGGAGATTCTTCGATACTATCAAGCCAAGTATGTATGGGTCAAAGTGGATTCCTTGCCAATGGAAAAGAAGCGAAAGTTCATGGCGTTGGATCTGGAACAATTTACAGTGTCGATGAACGTGGAAATCAAACTGTAACGCTCGCTATCGGAAGTTCTGTTTGTTCCCGGATGTGCACGATACTGAGCCGAAGTCATGAACACAGCTGTATATCTGCAGAACGTTTTACCGTCAAAATCAGTGTCGGCGATGTAGTGTCTACCTATTGGTTGTGTGCATAGGATATCTATCTACATGAAATACTATTCATGACAGTACTTAAATGTCTAGGTATGATTCATTATGTCTACCTAAGGTAGTATAAATACGGGTGGTCATTGGACGGCATAAGCCTTGGACTTGTCAACATCTTTATTATTCTTCTTTTGAAAGATATAAATGGCGACACTCCATGAAGTTTGGACTGGAAGGAAACCAGACGTGCATCATCTGCGTGTTCATGGATGTCACGCGTTCGTCCATATACCGAAAGACCAAGACCAATGGCTTTCATCGGATACTCTGGTAACCACAAAGTATGGCGGTTCATGGACACGGATATACTGAAAGTAGTAATCAGCATGGATACAGATTGCACGTCCTACAAAGAGAATTCCAAATTGAATTGGACAATGACAGCGAACTACGACAGGTATTCGAATCTGTATCGGAGAATTCTCTCGATACTACCTTGTACGGTGCCTGAGGTCTCTGCTATGTTCACTTAACCAGACTCCGCTACAGCAGTCTTATCTTTTCGTTTCAATAGATGTAATTCTTATCAAATAACGATTTGTTCATCAACTTATGGTTAGTGGCGCTTGAGTCCATAAACCGTTGAATCATCCGAAACTCTGCTGTTACTAACGCTCCACTGCTTCCGCTGCTGATACTCTTCGTCACAATAAACGCCACTTCATTCTCGCTTGTTACTTTCGCTCTAGCCTTCTGTCGGCGACCAGGTTTACTTCCTCCTTTACCTATCCTGCCTCTCCTTCCTGACGGGTTTCGGGGCAGTCTGCTCGCCTATGTCCAAGACGTCCGCATCCGTCCGCAACACTTGAAACCAACTTTTCTCCCGGCGACGACAGATTCTCCAGCAGTGTCTTCCGAGTTTGCCGAACACTCATCGAACCGTTTCACCTGTTCATATAATGGTCGTTTCTTCCCGTATTCGAGGGATAGCTGATCAGGTTGAATGGTTTTCAAGGCAGTTTATTAGGGAAGATTCAAAAATTACGTTCATCGTTTTTCGGGATTTCTAGAACCCCCCCTCCCCCCTCTGTCACGCAATTTCCCTATACCCAATACACGTACTGTCACACTTTTCTAGACCTCCCCCCCGTTCCCCCAAATGTTGAACGTAATTTTTGAACGTTCCCTTATGCTCCTAATAGACGAGTGCACCGATGAACTGAATTCATCGCGGTCCGAGAATTTTGACACTACAGCGGGGTCGTTCCCAATCAGAATTGTTCAATTCTGATTGGAAATCTTTCACTTCTGATTGGAAGCGACCCCGCTGTAGTGTCAAAATTCTCGGACCGCGATGAATTCAGTTCATCGGTGCACTCGTCTATCCTTCTGCGAGTTGTATGCCGAAAGAGATCCGTTTTCACTGTAAACAAACATCACCGTCTACCTCCGTTGGTTTGAATGACGCCCCACGCAAACCAACGGGGTTTATTTTTTAGTTTGAATTTCTAGTAACTCTGTGGGTATCAAAAACACACTGATGGTAACCCTTGTTGCTGTTTTGTTTTGATTCTGCGTTCCGTTTCACCCCGTTCCATGAGCAGAATGACACTTGAACTATTTTTAGGATCTGTTTCAATAGGACAGATCGGTGAAGTACTAGATTTGTAGTAATGAGCTGAATTTTAGTATGGTGAGAAGGTCAATTCTCAATTTCTGCAATGAAACGGTGCAAAAAGCGTGGGTATTATGATTCCTTGCCCAATTTGATGCTGTATGAGCAAAACTTTGGGCAACAGTGTTGTTGTTTTCTCCATTTCTTGCAACATAAACAACATAGTTATCCAAAGTTTTGCTCAAGCAGCATCAAATTAGGCAAGGAATCATAATACCCACGCTTTTTGCACCGTTTCATTGCAGAAACGTAGAATTGACCTTCTCACCATACAAAAATTCAGCTCATTACTACAAATCTAGTACTACACCGAACGTGCCCCATTGGAAAATTAAAATTAATTTTTATTTAAACTTGACAGTTCGATAATTACTTCCTTAGCAGAACTGTCAAGTTTAAGTGTCGAACTGTCAAATTTAAGTAAAAATAAATTTAAATTCGCCAATTGGAACAGACTTTTAATTTGAACGATGTGCAGATTAAAGGGGGTCAAATTAAAAAGTGTTCAGATTAAATGAGGTCAAACCAGCGGGGGTAGACGGTATTGGAAAGCGAATAGAATCAAAACGGTTAGCCTGATACATACCTGTTTATGTTAGTCTATGCTGATACCACAGTCTATATGCACAAACCACAACAAAATGAGTTTGTGCTGATACAGTAGACGTTCGTCGGTGCTACGGTTCAACTGCAATGCTTTTTAATTACTAGTCAGGTTAGTGCAACACATTTGCAGTTATCGCACCGCTATCTGTCAAAATGGTGCGCCAAGCTAGCCTAATGAGGATTCGTTCAAATATTACGTAACACGAGGGGAGGGAGGGGGTCCAGCGCTGAGTTACGCTTCATACAAAATTTCAAAATTTTCCATACAAAAGTAGTTACGTGGGGGAGGGAGGGGATCTAAAACTGGCAAATTTTGCGTTACGTAATATTTGAATGAACCCTGAACAAGCGAATGAATTTTGAGTTCATTTATCGTCAATTGATGGGTTGTTGACGCCTGCCTGACGTTGCAGTTATCGAATTTCGTTCGCTAAGAGAAACGTAAACATGTTGCATTACACGCTCGTTGAAAACTACTCTCAAGTGAGTAAATTATACTCACTTTCAAACTTTTGCTAAATCTGTCAAAGGTGAGTAACATGCATTTGTCAAAGTGAGTTATTAACTACTCTGTCACATCGGATCTTTGCTTTACTCACTTTTGAGTAAGGCGTTTTTTCTACGAAAAACTCACTAGCCGTTGTGATGTAAAAAAAAACAAGTTGCAGGAGATTCTTGTGTGCCAAGATGTAAGCCGGTGAAAAGCCTGAAATCGACGTTGAAATAGATCACGTACAACAGCAGTGAACCCGGAAACTGTCCAGCAACCAACAGGTGAGACTTGAAAAAAGTTAATTAATGACGCCAACTGATGACATGTAAAATTGTTGTCGCAGGTTAGGGGCCGTTCATAAACCACGTAGACTTTTTGGGGGGAGGGGGGGGGTCTGGCCAAAGTCTACGCTCCATACAAATTTCAATTTTTTTGTATGGACAAAAGTCTACGAGGGGGGAGGGGGGGTCTGAGATTGCCAAATTTTGGTCTACGTGGTTTATGAACAGCCCCTTATGTGGCTGAGCGGCGGAGCTGAAACGCCACTTCTGGAAGGTTCACTTCCTTAACGCCAGTTAATCAGCTAGCAATTCGTATGTTCAGAATGTAGGAGCATATATAGACGGTTCAATACAAGGACCAAAGAGGAAGATTGATGGAGCAGGTTTCCAAAGAACGAACGGCAACGGCAACACAACACCGCTTATTCGTAAGGGTAAAAGTAAGTTGTATTTAGTATTTAATGAGTTGTAATGATCATCTATTTTCTAGTTTCAGTCCACGCTAGCAACGGCGAAGATTCGGCTGATAAAGTGCGGTAGATCCGCACAGCTTGCATAAATCAGCCACTTCAAATAAGGCAACTGTTCGTAGTAATGAACAGCCAATCCCGAGACCAATCCAAAGAGCATCATCAAAGTTGAGTTCAAAGTCCAAAGGAAGTGATTTTATAACTTTATTATAATGTTGTATTATTTTTAATTAATACTAATAGAATAAAAAGTAGGCAAGATTTTTGCTCAACTTAATGTTTGTGTTTTTAAATTTTTGAAAATGAAAAACAATTCCAAAAACCATCCCGAGGAATTTTTATCTACTCACTTTCGCTAGTTTTGCAAAAAAAAATAAAAGTGAGTAAATAGTACTCTCTTTCAACAAAATCAATGATTACTCTAAAGGGAGTGAATCCACTTTACTCTCTTTTGAGCTGATGCACTTTGTAATGAAGTGAGTGGAATTCTACTCACTTTAGAGTAGTTTTCAATGAGCGTGTTTGTCTAAAGTCTACTGTATCTCCAATCACCGCTGTTAAAATCTCTCCATCGAGCTGCCACAGCTCCAGCAACTACTGTTCTCGTGCACCTGACTTCTTATGCAACACTGTAAGATTTGCAATTTGCAGTGAATGAACATACAACGTAAGGGATCACATCTAATGAAGACTATAATAATTCTAGCTCATCCTCGCGCCAGTATGTGGTATTTCACTAAACAGGAATAAATAATACATTCACCCAGTTCGCTATCTTTATTCATTTCAACTGGCATTACCATAGGCAAATAAATAATCAAAGCATCACAGAAAACAGGCATCCATATTACACATATAAAATAATTATTTTTTCTACATATGACTAAAAGCAACATTTAGTTCACACAACTATGCTTAGAATAAACAAATAAATAGAACATATCATACTAATATAGCACAATAGGAAGCAATCGGTGAAGTTCTAGATTGAAAGTAGTAAGCTGGATTTTTGTATGGTGAGATGATCAATTCTCTATTTCTGCATTGAAATGGTGCAAAAAGCGTGGGTATTAAGATTTTTTGACCGTTGTATTGTATCATTTATTGTTGCTCAAAACAGCATCAAATTGGGCAAGAAATCATAATACCTTCGCTGTTTGCAACATTTCATTGCAGAAATAGACAATAGGACAAATCGGTGAAGTACTAGATTTGTAGTAATGAGCTGAATTTTAGTATGGTGAGAAGGTCCCTTCTCCGTTTCTGCAATGAAATGGTGCAAAAAGCGTGGGTATTATGATTCCTTGCCTAATTTGATGCTGTTTGGGCAAAACTTTGAGCAACAGTGTTGTTGTTTTCTCCATTTCTTGCAACATTAACAACATAGTTATTCAAAGTTTTGCTCAAACATCATCAAATTAGGCAAGGAATCATAATACCCACGCTTTTTGTACCATTTCATTGCAGAAACGGAGAATTGACCATCCCACCATACTAAAATTCAGCTCATTACTACAAATCTAGTACCTACTACACCGAACTTGCCCCATTGATCATCTCACCATACTCACAACTCAATCTAGTACTTCACTGATTGCGTCCGTTAGGTAACGATCGGTAAAGTACTACATTTTTAATAATGAACTGAATTTTTGTATGGTGAGTTGATAGTTTCTTCGTTTTTTTTTTGCAATGAAACGGGGCGAACAGCGTGGGTATTATGATTTCTCGCCTAATTTGATGCTGTTTGAGCAAAACTTTTGTGGATCACTATATTGTCTTATTTCCCATTTCTTGTCTACTTGACAACCCAGCTAATAAATTTTTTGCTCAAATAGCATCAAATGAGGCGAGGAACCATAAGATCCACGCTGTTTGCACCATTTCGTTGCAAAAACGGCATACATTATCATCTCACCTTACTAAAAATCTAGTACTTCACCGATCGTACCTCGTTGAAGGTGTTACAACAGGATGGATTAGTTACTTAGCGGACTAGTAAATGCAAGTACATTGAAGTATAAAACATGGCTGCTGATCGTGACAGTTACAGCGAGATTGCCAATAATAAATTACTTGAACAAAAACATCAATATAACACATTATACACAAGATTGCATGGAAATGTAAATTACAAAAAATAGATTATCTAGAGTATTTCAACAACTATTCGAACAACGCAAGAATACTTGTTTCTTACCGAAAATTACCAAATCTACTACAACCTAACAAAAAAAGCTGGCATCGAAAGATCACCACAACAACAACAAAATAAGCCTTGTATCCAGCAAAACCAGTGAAGTAATGTTTCCCATTCTACGATACCTCCTGGCGAGCATGTTGCACGTAATACGGTTTCGTGCAACAACGCCAACAGATAGCGCTGCTAGTGTGTATCGTCATTAAAAAACGTTGCGCGTGCCTCTGGTTCCAGTGAGTTCAAAATGATCGTTAAAAGAGTGGTCAAAGAAAAATCCGCGTTGCGACATTGTCGTTATTGTTGCACGATGGTTAAAATTTGGTTTAGTGCTTCTGAGGGTTTCAGATGAGGCCAAGGGGGTTTCCTGCGATTTCAGGAGGAGGTTCCAGGGGGTTTAGGTACGCTTCAGAGGCATTCCAGGAAGATTTCAGGAATCTACATAGGCCCTTTTAGAGGTGTTTCGAGAAATTTAAGGAGCGTTTCAGAAAAAATCTGGGAGCTCCAGTAGTTCCGTACCTGAAAAACCTGTAAAATACTCCTGAGACCCTTCTGAATCGGTCCTGCAACTCACTAAAACGCCCTTGAGACCTACTGGGGCCTCCTTAAATACCATGAAGCGTCCCTGAGACCCCCTGTAACCCCCAAAAATGTTCTGAGACGTTCTGAAACAGCCCTGAGCCCCTTGGCAATCCTCTAAAATCCTTTTAGACCTCTTGATACCCCTGAAGCCCTCTTGGAACCCCCTGAGACCATCAGAAACGCTCCTGACACCTCCTGGAATGCCTTTGAAACCACATGACACTCCCTGAGACGCCTCGAAACCACCTAAAACCTTCTCTGGCTCTAGGAAACACCCTTAAGTGCTCCTGAGATCTCTTTGTACCTCCGTGAAACCTCCTGAGACCCCTTGACAGCCCCTGAGGCCCCCTGAGGCCCCCTGAGACCCCGTGAAACACTCTGATCCCCTTAAACGCCTCTGAAACCCTCTCAGATCCTAGGATTCCCTGAAACCCCCTGTAAGGTACCTGCGCCTCTGGAACACACCTGAAACCCCCCCTGAAATAGTAGTTATGGTGAAACAAAGTGAGCTGAAAGGGTAGATCCTTGCTTTCGATAAATACGCCTTCGCATCATACAAATATGAAGTGAAGATCAGAGCTGCGCAACAATCATTGCGAATCGGCAGGAAGCTTTCGAGGATGATCTAACAGCCCGTCAAGCCGTTCCTCGTGAACTGCCGAAGTTTAGCGGTAATCCGGAGGAATGGCCAATGTTGTTGTCTAGGTACGAAGACTTTTCTGCCATGTGTGGATTCACGGACACCGAAACCATGATTCGCCTCAGGAACTGTTTGAAGGGAGATGCGTTCAACGCCGGAAACCGTGGGAGGCTGGGATCAGTGCGTTGAAGCTGCGATTTGGCAGACCGGAGACGATTATCGAGTACTTGAAGGAGCAAGTAACGGCAATGCCGATCATCAGGCCGGACGGGATGGACAAGCTTGTCGACCTCGCGCTGAAAGTACAAGACCTCTGTGCTACGATAGTAGCTTGCGGAGAGAAGCAGTACATGTGTGATACAAACGTTGCTGAAGGAGTTCGAGAAGAAGTTGCTTTCGCAAATCAGACTGACCTGGGTGTGACACAAAAGGAAGTTGCGGAAAGCGAAGCTGTCCACGTTTAGCCGGTGGATATACAGCCTAGCGCAAAACGTAGGAGTTCGCAAGAGAAGTTCGTAAGGAGAAGTACGTGAGCACTCACGCTGAGGTTCCGGTCACGGAAAGGAGTCAGCAAACCCGCCAAACTCAGCAGTCAGAAGCCGTAGGGAGCAGGGAAACCAAACCATGCCCGCCCAGCTTGCAAAAGTGATTGCAAATGTTTGGCAAAATGCAAGAGATTCCTGGAGTTGTAATACGAGGCGAAATAGGCCACTGTTGCTTGAACGTGCAAAAGCAACATGTATTACTCCATAGAGATTTGGCCGTATCCGGTGCAACGAACAGTGGTACATCTAACAGAGGTGGATCTTCAAAGCAGATTGAAGAACGCAATATCAATACGCACCAATCGACCACGGGTCCAGGATCGTTCCGGTACCTGCCCGTTACTTTGTATGGCGACGGAGTACACGCCTTCTTCGATGTTACGCCTTCTTAGACAACGGATCAGAATCACTCTCATCGATCAGCAGCTTGTGGAGGATCTTAAGCTCTCTGGAGCGGTTCTGCCCCTTTGCCTGAAATGGACGGGAGGTATTCATCGCTTCACAGAGTATCAACGTAGGAATATGCGGACGTTATTGCTGGACGTAAGGACGGTCGAAGCTCTACCCTACCCTATCTGTCACTAGATATGAACAGTTCTCGTAGCGGCATGACTATCTGCGTGGTTTGACCATGGACTCGTATTGCAACGGTCGTCCACGAATACTGATTGGATTGAAGCACGCTAATCTCATGCTGGTGCGAAGGAGTCGTCAAGGCAAGATGGGTGAACCGATCGCCGTCAAAACCAATCTTGGATGGACTGTATACGGCGGCTGGGCATCGCAGGACTCCTCGAATACAGCCAGTCATACGTACCACATCTGATCATGCAACGAACCAGGCCTGACGCATCTGAACCAGATGGTGAATGATTACTTCTCAAGGATGGAAGAAAATCACTTCAAGCGATAAATGATACAGGATACGAATAATCCAAGATAGCCTTGTTATTGCAGTAGCATGATCCCGACGTCTCACACCGTGCTCGTATCACAGAGACAATCAAAGCATCTGATGCACGCTTTATCGCGTGATGACCCGTTATCGGATCATGTTACAACTCGTGATAAATTTGATTCATCAGAATTTATGCCACTTATGCATCCGTAAACCGCATTCATGATTAGAAATAATGCATTTATAAGCATATCTGGAAGTTAAAGCCGCAAGAATGCTTCGACTTCATGATAACGATCGCACATGCCGCGCGAATAATTTTTCTCGGACCGTAGTTTGTTAGGATGCTTGACGAAAAAATGTTATCGTTGTTGCTATGATCGCGCGATGCCTTTCAACCGCGACACATTCGAGATCTGATCTGATCATGATCACTAGATTTCCATCCTTGTTACTTCTCCATCGATCGTTTGGAATCAAGTTAGAGGGCTTTCTAAAGACGATGAACGTGCCATGACTCTTCGCACTTACTTCAACGGAGAACATTACGAAGCGGGCCTGTTGTGGCGGTCTGACAAAGTTCGTCTGCCGGACAACAAGGCAGTGGCAGTTCGTCGATGGAGATGCTTGGAAAAGCATATATGGCGAGCGCCCTGAATAAGAAGATTGCGGAATAGAGATCTAAAAGCTACATCCGCAAGCTAACAGGAAGTTTGGCGTGTTATCGTTGACTGGGACGAACGAATTCCCGATAACCTGTTCGAGAAGTGGTGTGACTGGCTACAATTGCTACCAGAGATAAAGAAATTACGAATTCCTAGCTGTTACCGGCAAGTTGTTTCATCCTTGGATGCATGTATTCGTTGACGCATGCGAAAGTGCAATGGCAGCGGTAGTGTTTTTGCGACTCGTAGAAAGGGGATCAAGTGGAATGTTCGCTAATTGCTGGAAAGACTCGTGTAGCGCCCTTGAAGTACTCCTCCATTCCACGATTGGAATTGCAGGCCGCAGTTCTCGGGTGCAGATAAGCGAAGAACGTTTGACAGTGAATATCTCCAAGTGTTCGTACTGGACTGACTGCCGAAACGTCCTATGCTGGAGAAGAGCCGACGAGTGCTTTCGTCGGATCAAGTGTAAGCGAAATACAAGAATCGACGGACGTCCGCGAGTGGAATAGACGAATAGCAGGTGGCTCAAAGAACCAGAATTCTTGAAACAAGTGGAAGAAAACTGGTCAAAACTTCCACAAAAGTCGCTTTCCACTGAGGATGAAATGCGACCCAGTTCGAAGTTCCCGAACCTGCGATAGATGCGGGAAGATTTTCGAGTTGGCGGCGATTGCCAGCGGTAACTGGATTACGTCCTTCGATTCTGCTTGAACCTTCAACGTCGTCGAAGCAAGCATCCACTCATAACTGGATCGTTGTCAAGCGAAGAACTTCGGAAAGTGGAGGAATTCCAGAGTATCGGCAAGTGCAGCCAGATGTATACCAGGACGAAATTGCAGAGTTGGAAACGAGAGAAACAACTACGAAGTGTATTCCGTTCGGAAGTCGAGCCCACTCTACAAGTTGAGTCCATTGTGGTGTAGGCTGTTAAGATATCAACCATTTTGCGTGGTAATGCCCCGAATACAGTATTGTCAGATCCGAACTAGGTGCATCCCTCAGAACACGAGGGAAACTAGAAAAGGAAGACATTAGAGATGTGTTGGGTAAATTTGATCTTGAGTACATGAAGTTTGTTTACGACTTCTTGATACAAGCTGAAGTCTTGTTGTTCCACTTGTCCACCTCGTCACAGAGAACAGACGTTCAAGCTCGAACAAAAATACGTCAAAATCGTTTGTAAAGGATTCAGGTGCACCTCAACGCCATCAACGGAGACTGCCCGACACGTAAACTCAATTTGACCACACGATGACAGTGTTCATCGTCAAAACACACTAGCCCACAAAGCGACACGAGCGCTCAAATGCCAAAAACGGTGAACACTGGAAACAAAAATGATAACACGGCAGTGTAAGCGATGGGTTGCTAGGGGAGCATAACGACCTACTCTGACCGTTACAAAGTTTACACAAGGCAGAAAGCAAAGATAGACGTATGTTCTCTGTGATATTAATGCATAATTTCTCTTCCGCAGATTGCTTTCAGAAACTTGAGCTGCACGGCAGCTGTGCGATATCCAGGACTAACTGCACCAAGCAGCATCCACAATCCGAACCCGATTTCAACTCTCATGCTTGTCGTAGCACATACAAGCCTGAAAATTGAATTAATGGTAAGTTTTTCTATAAGGAAAGCATACCAATTTTGGAAAGTACATTTGTTTTTTTTTTATATACCCGTAGAAACAAGTATGGAATCCGAGGACGAACCGTACCAATCAACATCTTCCTGATCTACCGAAAGTAATTTCCATCTGGTACTTGAGAGATGGTCCATAACGCCGGCATCAGCAGCAAGAAAATTTCCGGAGTCGGTTTCCACCTTTCCGATGATGTATGTAGTTCCGGCAAAGGCCAGAAAAACTCAATAGTTCGTTGGCGCAATTTAATGAAATAACAGGGGGATTGTCAGAGTAAGTTTCTTAAAAAGAAAATGACTTAAACTCGGTCATTTCGTTCGCTACAAGGCTGGAGTGCAGCCATCAGTTCCTCCGCATCGTAATTCGGCCATTTTATCCGAGCTGAACCTGCATCGCTACCGTGGACGCCGAACCGAACACCGTCAGAGGAAGTCGAGTTCGCCGGAAACGGTCGGGAACTCCGCGACTAGGACAGTGTCGGAAAACTTCAAGACACCGCACCACCGACTGCTTCAAAAACCTGCGCAGGTACGTGGCAACTTTGTTCATGGTCTTGATTTGTTTCCTTTAGTGCGTTTTACTACCCGTTACCATAAAGTTATACAGTCCAATCCGGATGAGTTTGCGTATAATTTACTAAAATGTGTTGTTGAATATTGAAGTCCTGCGAGCTGATTTGCGTTTTGCAACATTTCCCTTGAGAATTCACCCTTTTGCATTCAGTTTATTCCGTTCACGGAAGACAGGTTAATAAGACTCCCTACCTCATCTAGACCCTTCTTCTCAAAGTGACCTCAATCGGATCGAAGTAATCTACTCCAAAGTGAGAGAAAGGACGAGTATAAAGGGCGAACACGATGAAATTGCCACACAGAAAATATTGTATAACTTTTGATTGCGTTCGTCAAAATAGCTAATTTTTTTGACCATGAATAGTATATTATGTGTAGCTAATACCATAAAATTTTCATTAATATTGGTTGAGTATTGGCGCATATATTGTCGATATCATAAAATAAGACTTTAGAAAATTTGTACACCCATTTCAAAAAATTACTTAGGCTATAACTTTTTTGTTACCTCATCAAAACGTTTGAAAATTTCACTCGATATTCCTAACGTAGTATCAATTAAGTGGTAAAAATTTGATCGAAATCGGTTCAGCACTTTTTCTAATAAATATCCAAAGCTCAAATCGCTTCAAGGTAAATTTTAGGTACTTTTTGATCATTTTTAGTTCCGCGTGCACTATTTTGAC
Source organism: Aedes albopictus (assembly GCF_035046485.1). Lineage (NCBI taxonomy): Eukaryota > Metazoa > Arthropoda > Insecta > Diptera > Culicidae > Aedes > Aedes albopictus. Next base: position 74,057,209 of record NC_085136.1, on the reverse strand, counting down.
TGTAGAACTGGTAACACTGTCCCGATTTTTATAAAACTTTGACAGTGTAAAATTGTTGTGTTAAACTGTTTACAGTGAAAATTTCAGCCATTTTTGTTGAGTACTTTCAAAGTAAGAGCAGTTTGAATTTCACTATGGGTAATTCTCGCTGAGACCGGCCCACTATTTACACCTTGTCTTCAAAAATGTTTAAGGTGCCGATTTTCTGAAAGCCCTCGCCTAAAAAGTAAGAAAAATGCATTTGGTTACTCAAATTGCTGGACCCCCCGTTAGTTAGAGCCACAACCATTTTTGCAGACCCCTCGATTTTGGTCAAATGGTGGCTCACTCAAACCGTTATAACTCGAAAGTTTCTCCAACAACCACCTCAAAACGAATTGTTGTTGAAAAGAGGAAAGATAGATCTATTATTTACAATAATAAAAAGTTGGGTCGGCCATATTGATTTCGGCCGCCATCTTGGATTTTTATACCAAAACATTTTTTTCACCATGAGGGCAACCACCGATTTTCAAAATTTTTACATCAATTGAAAGCTGGGACATTTATACATAACATATCAAAAAATTAGAGATGTCTTTTTCTTCTTTCAAGAGAATTACCCTATACCAAAAACCACATCTGCTTATTGTGACATAGTGCGACATATATGGCTATAATTTTTTAACGGTAGGATCAAATTGAATGAAATTTTGACAAACTACTTCTACATACACAGTTTACGTACATAAACATTTTCGTTGAAATCGGTTCATTATTTTTGGCGCCAGCGTTGAAACGGCAAAAAAGTGATATTTTCCAAAATGTTTGTTTGTACAAGATTCTCAAGTGGCAATTTCATTGTTTCAACGATATCTCCGCCAATACTCCACCGATTTTAATGAAAATTTTATGGTATCAGCTACACATAATATACTATTCATGATAAAAAAATTAGCTATTTTGGCGAACGCAATCAAAAGTTATACAATATTTTCTGTGTGGCAACTTCATCGAGTTCGCCCTTTAAGCAGCCAGTCTCTGCGGGAGATGTGCAATTTCCGGTAGTGGTCTCGGTGTTTGCATTGCTGACAGCAGCTTCTAATTTTCTCGAGGGTAACTCGCAAGCGAGAGATGCAAAAGCGCTGTCAAACCTAGTTCAGGACGGTTTTTTGGTTTCTGTGCTGGAAATTTTCGTGGTAGTGTATGAGATCCAATCGTGTAACAGGGTAGTCTCGTGGCAAGATAACAGGATTCTTAGAATCTTCTAGTAGAAATTCGCAAGCGTCGACTCTTCCTTTAATCCTCGGAACGCCCGTTACATTCACAAACGGACTGAGCTTGTTAAGGACACTGCTCTTCGGGATGTGACGAGCTTGTTGTTCTTGGTTCCCGCTTAACTTCAGGAGATGCACTGTAAGGATCTGGTGGATTACGGATTGCTGTAACTCTTCACTGGAGAACGGTCCTGTAATGATAGTAGTCTTCCTTACACGACGTCGGCAGTTGGATACAAAGCGTTTCACGTAACCTGTTACACGCATCAAAAGAACCGTCAAACATGAAAAATTGGAGGCGGCAATCGGTGGCTCGGATGCGTTGCAATGCAACAGAACGCTGGGTCGGAGTTCCTTGTCTGTGGCGTCACCTCTATGCGCAACTTGAGCCCACAATTCTTCAGCCTGTCACAGATTTTCCGGGCCTCTGAACCATCTGCTAGTTGGGGTGAGATCCGGTTGGTGCTGCCACTTAGTCCCGTCATCCGAAGGAACCCATTTCCATTTATAGTCTTCCGTAGGTTCCAAAATCTCGCTGACCCGTATACTGCTACAAATGGGATATACCTGCGATGATCCGACTGCAACCAGCATAGAACATTTCTCGAGTCAGACCAGAAGAAACGATTGGATATCGGCAATGACAACTCTGGCACCATACTGTTACCCAGACTCATTCCAATTACTGCTGCTGTGAGTTTTGCCTGCTTCTTCAAAGCGCAGATAAACGGCTGCTGCCATGCCCTTCTCGCTAGCATCTACACTTGAGTATCCGTTTCTGGACCAACTGATGTGGCCTGTCGGTAGCATCGTGGTATACTAACGTGCTCCAATGGCGGAAGAAGTTTAACCCAAGCTTTCGATTCCTGGTACAGTTTATCCTGGATCAGCTGTCGCCACTGATCTCTAGAGCGCCAGACCTCCTGCAGAACAAAGCGGGTCGAAAACTGTCAACTCGGAGTACCTCATTCTTAGTAGGGCGACGCGTTCCTTTGACCAGCGCTTCATCAAACCGTGTCCACTGTCCAGGATACCTTGAAGGTAAAGCAGTCCTTCGCCGTGTCCCATAAAATTCGTAAGACCTTGTCTGTCCCCATATCCGCTGCCAAATCCAGGTTCTTTTGAGTAAGTATCTTCGTCTTGCAACGCTGCCAGAACTCGCTGAGAGTTTGAGATCCAGTTCCTTATTTGGAATCCTTCTTTCGCGTGAACATACCGGACCGACTTTGCCAGTTCGATAGTAGCTTCTTCTGTCTCCTCTTCACCCGCCAGTATATCGTCCACATAATGGTTTTGACTATGGCTTCAACTGCTGCTGAATATTGCGCATGGAACCTTTCCGCATTTTGGTTCTTGGTTCGAACTGAGTGGTACTCGGAAATCCACGTCGAGAGACTGGGCCGGTAATCGCAAATCTCCAACTGTACGTACGCCATTGAGCGTAAACTTTCTTCCGATTCGTTCGCTTAGGGCAACATCAACGCTCAGAGATTCCTCTTCGAAACGATGAGTTCTACCGGTCCACTTCAGGCAGAATGGTGCGGATTTTCCTGCTACTTCCAAATCCTCTGCTAATCCTTGGTACATCAACGTTACCTCCGAACCATCGTCCAGAAATGCATATCATTCTATCTGTTTCTTAGCCCGGAACAACGTAGAATCGGTAGATAGCAGAACATTCTTACTCCATTCTTAGCCATTCGATCCTTCTGGCTAAACTGGAAAAGCTCGGGGTTACTGCTCAGCTCGTTGATTGGCTAAGATCGTACCTATGCAATAGAAAACTTGCGGTGAAAATTGGCTCGTCTGTCTCTGATTGGTTCACGAACAGCTCTGGTGTCCCTCAAGGAAGCAACTTGGGTCCTCTTCTGTTCTCGCTCTTTTTCAATGACGTTGTCCTTGAAATCGGCGAAGGGTTCTGCATTTTATACGCTGACGATATGAAAATATTCATGATGATTGAGGATATGTGCGACTGCATGCGTTTACAAAGCCTGATTGACCGGCTTGTCGTCTGGTGCCGGGCGAACAACATGACGCTTAGTGTGCCTAAGTGCTCCGTCATAAGTTTTCAACGAAAAAAAAAGACCAATTTTGCATGAATATGCCATTGATGACGAACCACTCCTGCGCGTGGAATCTGTACGTGACCTCGGAGTTACACTAGATAGCGAAATTATGTTCAAAATGCACTATGAGGAAATACTTGGAAAAGCTCGTCGCCAGCTAGGATTTGTGTCCAAGATCACAAAAGAGTTCCGTGACCCGTATACACTGAAGGCTTTGTACGTTTCACTAGTTCGACCCATACTGGAAACCTCTTCGGTTGTGTGGGACCCGTATCATGTCACAATTATCGACCGCTTGGAAGCTGTTCAACGGAAGTTTGTAAGATTTGCTCTACGCAGTCTTCCCTGGAATAATCCCTACAATCTGCCACCGTATGAAGCGAGATGCCGGCTGATAAACATCGAGACATTGGAACATCGTAGGAAAGCTGCTAAGGCAGTGTTTGTCTTTAAAATCCTGGCCGGTAAAATAGATGCTCCCTTTCTGCTGGCGTCGTTGGATATAAATGTGCCCGCTTATACGCTTCGCTCAAACGACCTCTTTCGCCTTCCTCGTCCTTTTTATAACTATGATGTTAATGAGCCCATTCGCTCAATGATGAGTATTTTTAATGAAGCGTATCCTAATTTTGACTTCGGAATGAGTGTAAATAGTTTTAGAAATAGTATATAAGATTCATTAAGACTAATAACTATTGTCAGATGAATTAACTTACAAATAAATAAATAAATAAATAAATACTCCAGAGCTCGACAGATGAGTGTTTGCATCGGCATTCCAAGTACCTTCGCTCTTAATGTGTTGATGATAGCTTGGGGCTGTCCTAAACGTAGCGCACTAATCGCCTTCGGAACCGTGGAGGGAAGCATGAAAAAACTGCGGACAGGGTTAAGAGCATCGTCTTTCAAGCAATTCCGCAATCGAATCATGTTCTCCCCGTCACTATAGTCGTACATTCTTTTTTTACTCTCGTATGTTCGCAAGAACATCGGCCATTCCTCAGGATGTCTCATGCAGGTCTCGTGAAACGACTTGCCGGGCAGCTATCTGTTCCGGTGTGAATCCCATACGCTCTGCAGATGATCTGTCACGAACCTCCGATATTGGTTTGGGTCGTTTCGAACTTTAAGGAGTTGACTGGCTTGTTTGGCTTGACTCGTTTTGCGCTGTCTTTGTTTTCATCCTCCAAGCACCCTGTGGACGATTCTGTTTCGCAGCTTTCTTCATCACCGCTCGATTCTTCGTTGCTTGACTCAGCAGACGACCCTGCTGGACTGCTGGACCGCGAGCTTTCGTCCGTCCTTTGGGCCTTCAACCGAGACGACATCTTCTCCGCTGGATCTTGCCGATCACCGGCAATTCTAGAATGAACGCTTCGGTTTGACTTGGTTTTGGCAACTTCCTCAAGCACACTGAACTTCTGCTGCAGCAATAGGAGGCAATCAGTGAAGTACTAGATTGAAAGTAGTGAGCTGGATTTTTGTATGGTGAGATGATCAATTCTCCATTTCTGCAATGAAATGGTGCAAACAGCGTAGGTTATATGATTTATTGACTAATTTGATGCTGTTTGAGCAAAACTTTGGATAACTGTGTTGCTGAAGTTGCAGGAAAAAATAATAAAACAACACAGTTATTCAAACTTTTGCTCAAATAGCATCAAATTAGCCAATAAATCATATAACCTACGCTGTTTGCACCATTTCATTGCAGAAATGGTGAATTGATCATCTCACCATACAAAAATCCAGCTCACTACTTTCAATCTAGTACTTCACTGATTGTCTCCTATTCTCGCTTCCGCTTTATTCTTCCATTAGAATCTCTTCCGCCTCTTCAACTGCACGTTCAGCACCATTCACTCCGACCTTCGCGACGACGCACGTTGACTTCACTGATTTTGCATCCTTTCTTCCGTTTATCGATCTTGATACGACTTCCAGTTTTCGGTTAGCTTGCGTCGCTCCAACATTTTGCTCTCCTGCTTGATTTCACTGATAGACCCCTTTAGTCGTGTTGCCCGCCTTCTTCTCGTCCACGAAGCGCCTCGCCGCCGGTTTGTACGACTTCTTCTCCTTCGCCTTCGTGCTAACTTTCTTGGCCTTCTTCGTCTTCAGAGATATCACTTTCGAGCTTGACTTCTTCTGGTTCGCCGCCGCTGCTGGGACATAAGGCTGGAACAAATTGTTTTCAACAAACTTGCTCAAAGTTGATAGATCTACAACTTTTCCGAGGAATGTATGTAGTTATTCTTGCAAATAAAAAGTTCGGTTTCCAATTCCTTTGACCATATGGACTACTCTAATTTTTATGTACATATTTAGATTGGACTGAGGGCCTTATTATTAGGAACAAATTTGTAGAAGAACATATTTGTCTAAAAAATCATTTGAAGTCGCTGAATGCATCTTTCCTCGTAAATCTATTTCGTGGACCTGCCAGTGAGTTCAGCTAAGTCAGAAATGCATTCCAAATTTCTAAAATAATAAGGCATAACTTTTTTCTAAAAAAAAAATAAAAGTCTACACTCATCTCTAGACATCTTGGAACTAGATGAGGTAAGAAGTTTCAGATCATTAGGAGGCTTAGAAGTTCCTAGTATGGAATTACAATGTAGTACCCAAATTATCAATTTGACCCCGGTTTACGGTACTTTCAATTTCAGATCTATCATATTAACCTTGTTGATCTTCTGTTCGATCTATCCCCTCATTGTCATCTCTCGTAAATCTACACTACATAGGCGCCCGCTATTGTCTCACAAGGGACACTGTAGCTGGTATTGAAGAGCGATGTGACACCGTGGGGTCACAACAATTTCCATTAGACTTGCGTTTTTTCAACAACCTAGTCCGTTCATTTCCAACTGTAGTATTTATTTTGCTATAAACTAATATTTGTTAACAGCAATCCAAAAACATTAGTGGAAACAACTACCGAAATCAGTTGTTCTTGTAAATAATATTATAATTCGGTGTCAGTCACATCTCCATTCAGTAAACACACCAATTCATGGTGACCGTTGAGCACACTTACATCGTGAGCTGAACGTCTTTTCTTCTTAGTCAGAACGTTTACGTTCACGCCCCTTTTCATCAGTGTCTCTACAACCTCTTTATGACCATTCTGACATGCCCAATGAAGCGGTGTCCAATTATCTGATCCAACAGCGTTTACGTTTGCACCTTTATCAAGCAGCAAAGTTACAATATTGCAGTGACCTTTGGAAGCACTTAAGTGAAGAGCAGTGTATTTGTCCAGAGTCAAGGCTTTTATGTTAGCACCTGCTTCAGTTAAACTTTCTACAACTTCTTTATGACCATTTAGACTCGCAAAATGTAGCGCTGTCCATTTGTCTGTTCGAACAGCGCTCACCTTTTCATTATTGGTAAGCAATAAATCTGCAAAAATGTGGTACACTTTGGAAGCTCTTTTTTGAAGAGCTGCCCATTTATTGTGACACGACGCGTCAACTTTGGCTTTTCTTCCTATCAAAGTCTTCACTACATCGTTGTGACCACTCTGGCTCGCCAAATGTAGGGGCGTCATTTTATTAATTTCAACAGCGTCTACGTTTGCATCTTTTTTAAGCAGTAAGTCTACAATATCGCACTGACCTTTGGAAGCACTAATATGAAGAACTGTGCATTTTTCCTCAGTCAATGCGTCAATGTTAGCACCTCTTGCAATCAAAGTCTCCATTACGTCTCTGTGGCCATTTTGGCATGCCAAATGTAGCGGTGTTGATTTGTCTTTGATTGAAGCGTTCACTTTTGCACCTTCATCAAGCAATAATTCTACAATAGAGCAGTGGCCTTTCGAAGCACTTGCATGAAGAGCTGTCCAATTTTTGCGGTTCACTGCTTTGATGTTGGCACCTTTTTTAATCAGAACCTTCACTACGTCTTTGTGGCCATTCTGGCATGCTAAATATAGTGGGGTTTCTTTGTCTTTTTCGACAGCGTTGACGTTTGCACCTTTATCAAGCAGTAACTTTACGATTTCACAGTGACCTTCGAAAGCACTAACATGTAGAGCAGAACGGTTATTCTGCGTCAATGCTTCAATGTTGGCACCCCTCTCAACCAATATACCCACTACACTTTTATGGTTATTTTTACAAGCCCAATGAAGCGGTGTCCATGCGTTTATTTCAATATCGTTAACGTTTGCACCTTTATCAAGCAGTAAATTTACAATATCGCAATAACCTTTGGAAGCACTTACATGAAGAGCTGTCCATTTTTTGGCAGTCAATGCGTTAATGTTGGCACCCCTTCCGATTAATATTTCTACAACCTCTTTGTGGCCTTTCTGGCTTGCCAAATGAAGTGCCGTCCATTGATTTATTTCATCAGCGTCTACGTTTGCACCATTAGCAAGCAATAATTCTACAATATCGCAGTGACCTTCGAACGCACTAACATGCAGAGCTGTCCACTTCTTGTGATCCGATTTGACATTGGCTGCACCTTTTCTAATAAAGGACTCTACAACCTCCTTGGCATTGATCTGGCATGCCAAATGTAGTGGTTTTATATCGTCTCCATTAACAACATCTGTCTCCGCATCTTTATCAAGCAGTAAATCGACAATTTCGTTGTGCCCTTTCGAAACACTAAAATGAAGAGCTGTCCATTTGTTTTGTGTTAATGCGTCAATGTTTGCACCCTTATCGATTAAAGTCTTCACTATATCTTTGTGGCCATTCTGGCTTGCCATATGAAGCGGAGTTCTTTTATCCATATCTTCAGCGTTAATGTTTGCACCTTTATTAAGCAATAATTCGGCAATATCACAGTGGCCTTGGGATGCGCTCATATGAAGTGCTGTCAATTTGTTTTCAGTCAATGCGTCAATGTTGGCACTTTTTCCAGACAGAGTATCCACAACATTTGTGTGGCCATTCTGGCAAGCCCAATGAAGCGGTGTCCATTTATCTACATCAACCGCATTTACGTTAGCACCTCTGTTAAGCAATAATTCAGCAATATCACAGTGACCTTTGGAAGCACTTTTATGAAGAGCTGTCCATTTATTTTGTGTCAATGCTTCAATGTTGGCACCTCGCCTGATCAGTGCCTCAACAACCTCTTTGTGCCCGTTTTCACATGCCAAATGAAGCGGCGTTGATTTATCTATTTCAACAGCGTTAGCATTTGCACCCTCATCAAGTAGTAGCTTAACAATATCGCAGTGACCTTTGTAAGCACTTGTGTGAAGAGCTGTCCAGTTGTTTTGTGTCAGTGCGTCAATGTTGGCTTTTAATCTTAACAAAGTCTCCACAACATTTCTGTGACCGTTTCGGCAAGCCAAATGAAGCGGCGTTGCCCAGTTATCAATTTCAACAGCGTTTATGTTAGCGCCTTTGTCAAGCAGTAAATTCACAATAACACTGTGACCGTTGAAAGCACTAACATGAACCGCTGTCCATGCATTTTTTGTCAATGCGTTAATATCGGCACCTTTTCTCATCAAGGTCTTCACTACGTGTTCGTGACCATTTTGGCTTGCCATATGAAGCGGTGTCCAGTTGTCCATATCGACAGCGTTTACGTTAGCGCCTTTATCAAGTTGAAATTTCACAACATCGCAGCGGCCTTCGAAAGCACCTACATGAAGAGCTGTCCATTTATTATGAGTCAATGCATTATTCTTGGCGATGCTTATTATTGACGTTTCCACGACATCTTCATGTCCATGTTGACTTGCCAAACCAAGCGGCGTACATTTGACTCTTTCTTTTTCAGCTTTCATTTTAGCAATTTCAACGATTAGAAAATCTACAATATCACAGTGTTCTTCAGATGCACTTACGTGAAGAGCTGTCCGCTTATTATGAGTTAATGCATTTATGTTAGCACCTCTTCTTATCAAAGTGTCCGCAACATCTCTGTGACCGTTTCGACATGCCCAGTAAAGCGGTGTACATGTATCTATATCGACAGCGTCAACATTCGCACCGCTTTCAAGTAGTATATCTACAACTCCGCAGTGACCTTCCAAAGCACTTACATGAAGAGCTGTACATTTATTTTTAGTCAATGCATCAATATGGGCACCTCTTTCGATTAAAGTCTGCACTACTTTTTTGTGTCCATTCATGCCTGCCAAATGAAGAGAAGTTCTTTTATCAATTTCGACAGCATTAACGTTAGCACCATTATTAAGCAATAATTCAGCAATATCACAGTGACCTTTGGAAGCGCTTACATGAAGTGCTGTCAAGTTGTCATTCGTCAATGCGTCAATGTTGGCACCTCTTCTGAGTAATAAATCGACAACCCCTTTATGACCATGCTAGCATGCCCAATGAAGCGGTGTCAATTTACCTATATCGACAGCGTTAATATTTGCACCTTTAGCAAGTAGTAAATCTACAATAATGCAGTGACCCTTAGAGGCGCCTACATGAAGAGCTGTCGAATTATTGTGAGTCAATACTTCAATGTTAGCACCTCTGCTGAGCAATGTCTGCACAACCTCTTTATGCCCATTCTGGCTTGCCCAATGAAGCGGCGTCCATTTATCTATATCGACAGCGTTAATATTTGCACCTTTAGCAAGTAGTAAATCTACAATAATGCAGTGACCTTTAGAGGCGCCTACATGAAGAGCTGTCAAATTATTGTGAGTCAATACTTCAATGTTAGCACCTCTGCTGAGCAATGTCTGCACAACCTCTTTATGCCCATTCTGGCATGCCCAATGAAGCGGCGTCCATTTACCTATATCAACAGCGTTAATATTTGCATCTTTAGCTAGCAGTAAATCTACAATAACGCAGTAACCTTCGGAAGCGCTTACATGGAGAGCTGTCCAATTATTTAGAATCAATGCGCCCATGTTGACATTTCTACTTAGCAATGCCTTCACAACCTCTTCATGGCCATTCCGGCATGCCCAAAGAAGCGATGTCCATTTATCGATATCAACAGCGTTAACGTTTGCCCCTTTATCAAGTAGTAAAACTACAATATCGCAATAACCTTTGAATGCACTTTTATGAAGAGCAGTACTTCTGTTGTGAGTCAATGCGTCAATTTTGGCACCTCTGCTGAGCAATGTCTGCACAACCTCTTTATGCCCATTCTGGCATGCCCAATGAAGCGGCGTCCATTCATCTATATCAACAGCGTTAACGTTTGCACCTTCATCAAGTAGTAAAACTACAATATCGCAGTAACCTTTGGTTGCACTTTCATGAAGAGCAGTTCTTCTATTGCGAGTCACAGCATGAATATGCGCACCTCTTTTGATCAAAGTTTCCACAACTCCTTTGTGACCATTTTGACATGCCCAATGAAGTGCTGTCAATTTTTCTTTATCAGCGTCGTTGACGTTTACATGTTTTTTAAGTAGTAAATCTACAATATCACTATAACCTCCCGAAGCACTTTTATGAAGAGCTGTACTTTTTTTGTCAGTCAACGCGTCAATGTTAGCCTTTCTTTTAATTAATGTCTCCACAACTTTTTTATGACCATTCTGGCAAGCCCAATGCAGTGGCGTCCATTCATCAATGTCAACAGCGTTAATGTTTGCACCTTTTTTAAGTAGCAGTTTTACAATATCGTAGCGACCTTCTGAAGCACTTCTGTGAAGTGCAGTCCATTTATTGCTGCTCAGTGCGTTAATGTTTGCACCTTTTTGAAGTAAAATCTGCACTACATCTTTGTGATCATTCTGGCATGCCGAAAACAATGGTGTCATACCATGCTTACCAATAGCGTTTACGTTTGCACCTTTTTTGAGCAATAAATTCACAACACCGCAGTAACCATGGAATGCACTAAGATGAAGAGCTGTCCACTTGTCGTTATTCAATGATGCAATGTTAGCACCGCTTTTGATTAAAATTTGAACAACCTCTTTATGGCCATTTTGACATGCTAAATGAAGCGGTGTACATTTATGCCTTTCAATAGCGTTCAAGCGTGCACCTCTATTAAGCAACAATTCAACAACAAGGCTATGACCAGCAGATGCACTAAGGTGCAGAGCTGTTTTATCTGTCCTGTCCAATGCATTTACATTGGCACCATGGTCAATATACTGTTTCACATCCTTAACCATTCCTTTTTGAGCCGCAAGGTGGATTAACGGATCATTGGTATATTTTGGATCGGCAAGTTCTGGATATTTCTTGATTAGCATTTCCTTTACAGAATTATGGCCATAATGAACAGCAGTTTGAAATGTTTTGCAGATCATACCGTTCAAATGTTCTTCTTTTATCAAATTGTCAGTTAAAATGTTTACAACAGCTGTGTGTCCTCCAGCTGCAGCTAAATCTAAAGCAGTTTTGTCTTCGTTTGTCTGTTTATCAAGCTGTGCACCTTTTCGTATTAACATTTGCGTCATATCAGCATCACCATTGTTACAGGAAATATGAAGTGCATTCCATTTATTATTGCTTATGGAGTTCACGTCAATGTCTTTGTCGATCAAAAATGAGGAAATAGCAATTTGGTTGTGCTGAACAGCATAATGCAGAACTGACCATCCCTCTGTGTTTCGTATATGAAGGTTCGCTCCTTTATCTATAAGTAACTGTACCAAATTTCTGTGTCCGTATGTTATGGCCGAATACAAGGGAAGTAAACCACCATTATACTTAACATCGGGATGTAGTTTACAGTTATCGATCAAATAGGAGCATATTTTATCACTGCCGTTTTTAATAGCAATGTGAAGCATTTCAGCCTTGTTATTTTTGGACAGAGCTTTTTTTGAACGCACATATTTCAATAGCTCTACAGCATTACTTTCACAAGCCCAGAAAGCAACTTTTTTCGATGCAAAAAAATTTTTTCGGGTGATTGCTGGAATGAAACATTTAATATTTTTTTCAATTATTTTGATAAGAAAACGTCTTATGCCCGCAAATGCAGACAACACATTTTCAATAATGCTTTTCAAATAAACGAAATCGTCCCACAGAAACACCGCAACAAAAAACTCAGCATAAGAATGATGTGAAAACAAAAGTTTACCATCCTCAAATTTCAATAGAATGGATTTTTCGTTTTGCTTCCGATGTCTTTCTCTAATATCGTTCAGTTTTGTCATGTATTTTGGGTTTTTTAGGATAGGTTTAAGGTCACCAACATCAAGATATTCTATTGCTAGCAGTTGATGGTCAAGATAAAACCCTTCAACAATTTGTTTGTTCGCATTGACCTTCCCAATGCCACCGCATTCATCATTTATCTTTATTAGTAAGCATTTTTCTATGAAATATTCATAAATGTGTTCAACTTCTAAGAACTTCTCTTCTAAATAGCTTCTTTCATCTTCGTGGTCGATAAATTTTGTTTCTTTAAATTTCTCAAACCCCTCTTTGTATATTTTTGACACCATTTTAGCCATCAATGGAACTCTGCACAAGCTATCAAATTTCTTAACCAAAAACTGGGAATATGAATCGAATTTGGAATCGATATTACATTCTGCATTTTCATTCCAGGACTTTGCAAGGTATTCAATGATATTTTTACTGTTGAATGGCTCTAAAGAAAAATAAAGGGCATGTATCTTGCGCTTCTTGAAAAAGCTTTGCAATGTTTTTTTCTCATGATTTCGTACACTTACAATAAGTTGAATGTGTTCTGATTCCAATAATGATTCGAACAGATGGTTTATTCTGCTTCTATTTTTCTCATGAATTTCATCATACCCGTCAAACAATATTGTAATATAATCATTAGACTTTTTTTCCAAAACGTTTTGTATAAGTTCAACATTCTTTTGGGATAATACAGATTTGAGAACATCTAATGATGATTTGTTTCCTGAAACGTTTACAACATCTTGTAGTCTGTTCAAGTAAATTAAGAAAGCTGCTCCTGATTTGCATTTTTCATGTTCAAGGGCAACATATTGGAGAAGCTTAGTTTTACCTATCCCTGGATCCGCCGTCAAAACCAAACACTGATAACGTGCAAACCTCAACTTCAGACTTCTGGCAAGCTGAGTATCGGTCACCTCCTCGTAAGTTCTGTCAGGAAGAGATATTTTGTTATCCATTTCACGATCGTTGTTCGAAGTATCACAAGCAGTTGAATCCACTCTTTTGCAACTAGGATCTGGCTCAGATTTTTTGTTCCCATCAAATTTAGCATCTTTTACATGTTCGGGTGCATCAATGTTCTCTCGTTCAAACGAAAGAATCCTGTTTATATATAACTGATCCATGTCATTTAATTCTGGGTGTAACTTTACAATTTTCGACCGTAACTTGTTGCAGTATCGCGATACATCACGTTGAGTCAAATAGTATTTGGAATTACCTTGCTCGCATTTTTGCGTTGCATCAAAAAAATCATCCAAATCTTTCGCAGCGTCTTTATAATCATCTTCGGTTAGCTTGCCTAATACGTCCGGCCGCAGCCACATTCTCATCCACGAGTATAGCTCTTCGACGATGAATGGTTCCAATCGATCCGGTTGTTGCACTGATAATGTGAGAAGCGAAAAGAATTGCTCCACATCAGAGGCCTCCGCGTAGAACAATACTGAACGGTGTTTAGTCCGCGATGCCTTTATGTCGAAAAGTTTCTGTTTTGTAGTAACCTCCTTATTTAGATCACACAATTCAGCCTTCAACATTTTATACAATTCAGCTTTACATACTACATCATCATTGAATGTTTCTTTGATTGTTAGTTGGCCATTTGCAGTCGTTGTAAAGATCAAATCTAGTATATCCTTGTACTTTTTTAAATCATCGGAGGCAACTCCTTTATGGAAAAGTTCTTTGATGGCTGTAATCAGGTTGTCGAAATATTGTCCTTCCACTATCAGGCATGTGGGAGATTCACATTTTTCGACCTCAATGTTGAACTTCAGTGGTTTATTAATAGGGTCTAAATTGCGCAGCTCTGGTTGAAGCACTTTGTACACTTTAGCAATGAAAATCAATGAGTCGTTGAAGGTTTCTTTGAATCTTATTTGATGGTTTTCCGATTGCCACAGAATGTCTTTTAAATAGGCATTATACTTTTGCAGTTCGTTTGTTATGATTCCATCAGTAAAAAGTTGCTTGATAGCGTCCTTCAGAGAATACAAACCTTCGTTGGCGTATTCCACGATTGATTGAATTGTAGCGTCAGTCGGTGTTAGGACTTTGTGGGTTGCTCCTTCAGATGTAAATCGAAGATATTCATCTACATCTCGATCCTCGATCGCCAAGCAATTTTCTGCGGTCTCTAATTTTTCATCTAGTTTCTTGTTGGTGAACAGCACGAAGTTTGTTCTGGCTCTGAATTTGCTTCGAACTTTTAGGTAGGAGTGGAAATATTTGTACAAACTGAAATCTCCTTTCTCTCGATTCGTTTTCGGGAGCAAGCCATTGATATCTACCTTTGAATCTTTGGCATCGGCATGTTTTGACTGTATTAATGTCCATTGCTTGACTGACTTATCATGCAGTGCAACATCGTCAAACTTATCCGCGATTGTCAGTTCGTAAGCCAATCGGAATTTCTTTCCTTCTCGTGTCAGCCTAAGTAAAAGAATTTGAGCTAGCTGCTTTTGATACAGCTCGCCATGACTTCCAGACTTGGTGCTACTTTCGTACGTCTCACTGGCTTCCGGATGTATATCATCTTGCTTTGAGTATACCATTTTGAGACTGAAATTGAAAAGAAATGATTACTGAAATCAATTGAGCTGAAACAATTTGAACATTTTCAACTTTTGTTTTATGTAGAATCATTTTTTGCATTTCAATCAATTATTACATTCATCAAAAACAAAAATCCTAGGTGTTCCATGTATAGTTACACACTATGACCTCAATTTGGTAAAATAATTTAAAGCTATCATCAAAATTTATCAAAGTTGCGGTAGTCGCACCATTTTTTTTTGTTACGAGATATTTTAGAATCCTGATTGATTTCTTGTATTCGGTGAAGTTTTTGTAAATGCCCCTTGATAGTGACAAAGTTCATTAGTAATGCGACTGCCAGGTGACATACACATTTTATATCGTATATATCTCTGGATTCTGATTAGTTAAAAAAATGATGTCTTCGGCATAGTTGTTTGGTAGGTCAAGTGTTGTTGTTGCGACAAGAGAGTCCATTGATGCGCCCCCGTAATTGTTGGCAACTCGATTGTGAATATGTGAATAATACGATATGTAGAAGACAGTCTCTGATGAAATTGCAAATCATTGTTTTCCTACGGATAGACGTGAATATGGTAAAGTAAATATAATATTAAGAATTCTTGAATTATTATGCTAATTATATACTAAATTACAGGCTAGAGCTTAAATCTACAATTTAAATTATTATTTGAACCCGTTGTTAACTATTAGGAAACCGATTGTCAGTAGATCATTATAAAAATCAATTGCACTATATCCAATCAATAAATATCCATTCAGCTTTGAGCTTATCACATCGGGATCAAAGGTGTATTCGCTACAAGGAACTCCGAAAAGTTCAACCCCGTAACATTCTCAAAGAATCGTTACCAAGATGCAGAAATCCTTCGTTCGGCAAACTCGGTCCAACACCCGAGCAACGCAAGAGGCGGCTAGAACTGATTTCTAGCTCTGTGTGAGTTCTGCGAATATTGCTGCCCCCGGGGTGGTAGAACAGACATGGTCCAATGCGGAACCTGTAAGTGTTGGTACCACCTTACGTGCGCTAATGTGGATGAAGCTGTATTGTGATCGAGTGATTTCGGCTGTTCAAGGTGTTTACCGAAAATTCCGGCCCACCTAGAAGTTCTACGACAGGACGGACAAGCGTTTCAAGTTCACGAAGATCCCAGATCGCCCGCTCAAAGATGAAAGGCTTCTTCGAGAAAAGCTGGAAGAAGAAAGACTGCTGCAGGAAAAGTAGCTAGTCGAGAAGGCAATGAGCGAGAAGCTAGAACGAGAAAAGGAATACTTGGCAAGGAAGCATGAGCTGCTTCGCCAGAATGTTGGCTTGATTCCTCGTGCTACAGACAGTAGTCCTATTCAACGACGCAGTTTGAACTTGCTCGACGATGTTCAAGATTCTTCCGGTGACTTTGTACGGGAAAAATGGATCAGTGAACACGTTCGCTTTCCTAGACGACGGATCGTCTGTCACAATCGTTGAACAGACCACAGCAGACAAACTAGGAGTAGACGGGCGCCCGCATTCTTTGTGCATCCATTGGACCAGTGGCATAAATAAGAAAATTGGCAACCAAGGAGCTAGTGCGGATAAGAATATCGGAACCCAGAAGCAAAATGCGCTTCAACCTGTCCGAAGTGTACACCGTCGAAAACCTGGGACTACCGGAACAATCGTTGGACGCTGTAGAGTTGTCGAAGGAGTTTTCCCATTTGCGGTATCTACCGGTCAGGTGTTAGCGAGAGGCCGTTCCTAGACTGCTGATTGGATTAAGCTGTTAGAGGCGAACCAACTGGGAAGTTCCCTACTGACAAAAGTAGCTGTATAAGAGCTTATGGAGTTCCATAAATTACGTCACGCAAAAATCGACCATTTTCAACCCCCCCTCCCCCCTATGTCACACTTTTTGTATGGGACCTCTGAAATTTTTGTAGGGGTTGTCACACTTTGCTGAACCCCCCCCTCCCCCCTCAAAGCGTGACGTAATTTATGGACGCTCTCTAAACGTGTTCGGAAGAAAACTCTTTTAAGCTATTATCCAGCAAACATGTTAGTTGGATTGAAAACCTCTTTAAAAAGATAATAATTATAATGGATTAAGCAACTCACACCTGCTGACGACAACCAAGCTGAGGCATTCCAAGAAGCAGCACAAATCGATATTGATCGATGTTTTTTTATATACTTGATATTTTTTTATGCTATTCCTTTTTATGAGAGAAACCATTTTTTTCATATCAAAAGTCCATATTATGTCTCGACTAACATTCCAATAGGGCCTATGAAAAAATGGAACACATGCAAATAAAAAAATATATCACGAAAACGGCTTGTTTGATCGGAAAGGTGTCTTCAGCAAAGTTGTAGAATAATAAATGGCGGCTCTCAGAAAAATACAAATTGAAAAATTAATTTTGTTTTTTACACTGAGTTACACTGATTTAAAAAAAAATCGGTCAAAAAACTTAAGCCTTTTTCAAATATTAGTCTAGATAAATTTTGTGAAATCAAAGTATGCAAAGTTGCTTTGAAATACATAGTCTTCATACCCACAAAGTTTCATTGGATTCTGAGAGGGTGCTGTCAACCCCGAAGACGAGTTGGCGTCATACACTCTAAAAAAAACTATGTTACACGAAACCGAAAATGTTCAAAGTGTCATAACTTTTTTGTACATTTTTTTACCATTATGAAATTTTTACAGATGATAGCTAATAAAATAAACTTTATTCTCACAAAAAATCACGAAGGTAAAAAAATAACTTTTTGAGATATTTAGTTTTTAGTAACGAAATTCACTTTTTTTAGGAAAAAAACAAAATTAATTTTTCAATGTGTATTTTTCTGAGAGCCGCCATTTATTATTCTACAACTTTGCTGAAGACACCTTTCCGATCAAACAAGCCGCTTTCGTGATATATTTTTTTTATTTGCATGTGTTCCATTTTTTCATAGGCCCTATTAAAATGTTAGTCGTGACTCGATAAAAAGTTATTGTATGAAAAAATGGTTATTCGTATTAATTGGAACACCTGTGCAAAATCGTAGGAAAATCAAAAATGCTAAATTAAAAAAATTGCATATTTTTCGTGTTGCTTCGTGGAATGCCTCAGCTTCGAGAAGGCCAAGAACAGGAACCAATCGCTGCGAAGACTCGCATTGGTTGGGTTGTATGTGGCTGCTTAGGAGGAGGAGATAGAAATTTCCAGCACAGGCAAATGCACATAATGCGCCGAAAAGTCTGATCAAGAATTGTACGATTACGTACGTGAGTTTTTCTCGGTGGAGAGCCTCGGAGTTGCCGTAGCACCAAACCAGGAGCGAATTGAAGATCAGCCAGCGTGCAGGAATCTTGAGGAAACAACAGTTCGGAAAGTAAGCGGGAAGTTAGAGACCGGGCTGCTTTGGAAAAATGATGCCATAGAGTTCCCAGACAGTGGACCCATGTCGGAGCGTCGATTGAGATGCCTTGAAAAGCGATTGGAGAAGGACCCAAAGTTATATGACAGCGTACGGCAACAGATAGCAGACTACAAGTTGAAAGGCTACATCCACGTAGTGACAGAAGAAGAAATGGCCAAGTTCGACCCACGGCGTACGTGGTACCTTCCGCTGGGAAAAGTGTAAAATTAGCATTTAAGTTAAAATACACGTTAATATAAACAAATAAAAAACCTTCCGCTGGGAGTTGTGCTAAATCTAAACAAGCCAGGAAAAGTGAGAGTTATTTGGGATGTGGCTGCGAAAGTGGAAGGAGTGTCTTTGAATACGGTGCTCCTCAAAGGGCCTGATCTGTTCACTCCGCTGCTGAACGTGACCTTCAAATTCCGAGAACGCGAAGTGGCGTTTTCCGGCGACATCCAAGAAATGTTCTTGCAAGTCGGAATCAGGAAGGAGGATCGAAGTGCGCTACTGTTTGTCTTTCGTAATTCACCTAGTGAACCTTTTGTAACCATGGCGTTCGACGTTGCCATTTTTGGTGCAACATGTTCTCCTGCACAGTCACAGTACGTGAAGAATCGCAACGCAACTGAGAACAAACGAGACCATCCAAGGGCAGCGGAAGCTATCAAAAACAAGCATCATGTCGACGACTATTTGGATAGCGTCGACACCGAAGAAGAGGCCGTCGAACGAGCCTTAGAGGTAGCTGAAGTCCACCGGAAAGCAGGTTTCCATATTCGAAACTGGGTATCGAATCGATCCTCGGTTCTGGAAGCTATAGTCCACTGCACGAATTTATGCTGGCCTGTTTATTCTCTGCCGGCACCGCTCAAACGTAAAATTTTCTGTGAGAGTAAGCAGGCCAGCACAAATTCGTGCAGTGGATCATAGGGGAAGTGAATCCAACTACGGTCAAAAGCCTATCGATGAACAACCAGAGTGGCTTCGAGAGAGAGTACTTGGAATTACGTGGCTTCCTGACGTTTACGCAAGACTATTCAGGATGGTCATTTGCTCCACAGTCAGCCTTCAAAACGGACTGGAAAGTAAGATCGCACCAATGAAACGGGCAATTCTGAGCTACGTGATGAAGATCTACGATCCGTTGGGGCTAGTCGGTTCACTAGTAGTTCAAGGAAAGATACTACTGCAAGACGTCTGGAGTGCGAAGGTAGGTTGAGACGAAAATATACCCGAGAACCTATTCGCACGTTGGAAGCTGAGGTTGCAGTCTTTAAAGGAGCTGGACAACGTCCGAATCCCTCGGGTCTACTTTCCGGGATACGATCCTGCTTGTTATGGAGCCATTGAGCTGCACATATTCGTGGATGGAAGTGAGCAAGCGTATTCATCGGTAGCGTACTTCCGCGTGCAGGATCGAAAACAGACACGCTGTGCACTAGTTGC
The DNA here is from genome assembly GCF_035046485.1 of Aedes albopictus. Classification (NCBI taxonomy): domain Eukaryota; kingdom Metazoa; phylum Arthropoda; class Insecta; order Diptera; family Culicidae; genus Aedes; species Aedes albopictus. The sequence continues at coordinate 74,037,414 of NC_085136.1, read as the reverse complement.
GTCCTAAACGAAGGTAGCTCCTCTACCTACAGCTAACTTCCGTACCACGATTGGAGTTGCAGGCTGCAGTGATTGGCGCACGTTTACGCAAGACTATTCAGGATAGTACAGATCAAACGCACATTTTTTTTGACCGACTCAAGCACCGTTGTTTCGTGGGTGAAATCAGATACACGACGATATTGGCAGTACATAGCGTACAGAGTCAATGCGATCCTGAGCCTATCGAAGACGGAAGAGTGGCGTTGGTTAGGAACCAAAATCAACGTTGTGGATGAAGCCACCAAGTGGGGAATGGGTCTAAACTGCAAGCCTGACACCCGATGGATTCGTGGGCCAGCGTTCCTGTACAACGACGAACAGGATTGGCCAAAAGACAAGTTTCAAGTGACAGCAAAGGATACCGAAGAAGAATTGCGACCTAACTATTTACGTTTGCGGTCACTACTTATCATCTCCGATCATCGACGTGTCGCGATTTTCAAAATACGAGCGGTTATTTTGATGCGTCGCGTATGTTCACCGATTCTACGAGAAGCTTCTGCGAAGGATCAGAAAAGTGACGAGTGAAGAAATTGAGGACATCAGCACCGAAGATTTGCGTAACGCAGAAAGATATCTCTGGAAACTCGCACAATCAGATTGTTATCCTGATGAGGTGGCTACACTTAAACGCAACATGTTATTGGCACCAGAATACAGACGACCGCTACCTAAAAGCAGTTCGTTAGCGAATTTGCCACCTCTACTGGACGAGCACGGATTGATGCGTGTAGATGGTAGAATTGCAGCTGTGGATTACGTGGAACACGATACCAGATACCAAATTTCCGATAATTCTGCCCAAAGTGCATTCGATCACTAATCTTCTACTGGACTGGTATCACCGCAAGTTCCGGCATGGGAACAACAAGACGATAGTGAACGAAATTCGGAAAAGGTTTTGCGGCCCCAAGCTCAGAACCCAGATTCGATCTATTAGTAGACGTTGCCAGTATGTATTACATTGTGCATTCTATCGATAACTCGATTTGTTATCGAGCAGGTATTCAATAACAAAGAAATCCCACATATTAGTATTAACTTGCTACTTCGCTCGATAGCTCGATTTGTAATCAGTAAGTTATTGAATATCATCTATCTATATATATAAAAATGAGTTCAAAGTTCCTTTGAGGCAACAAAACTTAAAAACGGATAAACCGATCAGCATGGTTCTTTCACGGTTCGGTTCGTATTTGTGGTGGCTGTGTTTATATGCACAAAAAGTTACGAAAATCAACTAGAAAAGTAAGAAAATTGATAAAGTACTTATTTTTCATGAGCTGGTAAGGAAATCAACACGATCGAAAATTAGATCAATCTAGAGTGCGGTGCTTTTTTGAGCTCAACAGTTGTCAAACCACCACAAGACGGCAAGACAAAGTTTGCCGGGACAGCTAGTAGTAAATAATAATGACTGTTATACCTTGGACATGCTGGTGGTGTTCATACCATGGAACAAGTGGTCAAGAAAATTATTCCAAGGCTATCTTGAATGAGACAATTATCAGTATAAAACTCATTTCAAGATAATTGTATGTACCAAGGTACGAAAATCACCAGTCTGTCCAAGGTATGATTATTATTAAAATTTACGTTTAACGAAAATTGCAATATGTTTTAGATAGATATTCGATAACTAAAACACAGACAAACAGACGAAACACTCTTCGAAATCGCTTTTAGTACACGAATTTCCGTTAGCTTTCCGTAATCGTACCAGAGGCGCTAGTGTTCGACTAATTTGACGTTTATTAATGTACACCTTGCAGAATGTGTATGTGAAAGGCAAACACCAAATCACATCTCTCAGTTTAAATAAGAAGAAAGCACATTCACCATAAGCATTTCTTAATGATGTCATCGATATATTTAAATTTTGAGATATTCAAAATATTCCGCACACTGTTGATCGTTCCTGGTAATACTTTTAACAAAGTAGTATGGCTGTGGTTCATTCCTCGAAACTCGTTTTTTTATTTAATTCTTTGCCTTTCTGACCGTTTATACTGCCCGCTGCTGATGCGTTCACAAAAACCCCCGATATCCGGCAACTCAAACCAAAACTCGAAATACCCAAGGGATTTAAAAAAAAAAAAATATTGTATTGAGATGGGACACAAGCTCAACATTCGTAATGTTGCTCTTCATCGGTCTCGATTATGAATAAATTAATTATAAATGGAGGAATGTATCCACACGAAATTCATAGAGCAAGCATTCAAGCCAGGCGACGAATGCCAAGAACGGTAGGCCAAAAAATCATAAGTTGAAAATACCTAGAATACTCAACCCAAAAAAGATTTGAATTAAATACAATTGAGCATAGCATATTTCCGAATATCAATATACACATTTAAAGATTACGTGTGAACTTTAATGTTACCGTGAAAGGGGTCAATATGGCTGAAGGTGTAAGCTCGTACCATGCTAAGGACACAGACAAACAGACGTAATACATAGAGCATTTTTTTGTTGTGAAAATCCATCATCTAGTTCACACTGCCACCATCTCCCTCTGTTTGTGAAGGGCACAACTATGAAAATAGAAAAAGGAGCGTGTTCAATGGATATTTTCATTGTTTTAAGGGTGCCTCACTTAGATTCCCGGTCGGCCGGAAATCTTTTCCTAATGAAAGTTTGCCACCTGCTACAAAATAACATGAGAGAGATTTTTAAATAATATGCCGTTCCGTTTCGTTTTGCCGTTGTCACTGTGTTTGGGGCTTCTGGGACAGGAATCCCTTCCGGGATACCTTCAGGAATTCCTTCAGAGATTCCCTTAGGAAACCCTTCCGGGTTTCGTTAAGGAATTCATTCCGGTATTCGTTCAGGAATTCTTTCCGGGATTGCTTCAGAAATCTCGGTAGGAACTCCTTGATGAACCTCGGACTTCTGAAGGCTGACGAAAAAAAATAAGCCTCTCATGAACTGTCATAAATACCGCAAGGAACTCCAGGAGATATCCCGAAAGAAACTCCAGAAGGAATCGCGGAAGGAACTCCTGGATGAATCCTGGGGGGAACTCCAGGAGAAATCCCAGAAGGAACTCCTGGCGGAATCCCGGAAGGAATTCCTGATAAATCCCGGAAAGAATTTTTGAAGGAAACCCGGAAGGAATTTCTGAAGGAATCCCAGGAGGAGTTTCCAGTGGAATCTCGGCAGGAATTTCTGGAAGAATCCTTCGATGGATTCCTGGAGGAACCCGAGAGGAATCTCGAGATGAAGAATTCCAGGAGGAATTGTAATGTAATATCGAAGGGTACACCTAGGGGATTTCCGGAAGGGTGTCATGGAAAAATCTTGGAAAGAATTCCTGGAGTTATCCCGGGTGGAATTCCTGGAGGAATGCGAAATTTTACGAGATATCCAGGAATGAAGTCCTGGAGGAATTTTGGAAGACAGTTCTAGAAGAAGCGCGGAAGAATCTCCTGAAGAAATCATGGAAGAAACTCATTAGATGCCCGTATGGATTTACTGGAAAAATACCGATAAGAAATCCTTGAGGAATCCCGTAAGAAACTCTAATCAAGGAAGGATTCACGAGATGAAACCCGGAAAAATGTTTTTGTTCTTCACTGGAAAAAACCCGGGATTTCTGAAGAAACCCCGGAAGAAATTCTTTAAATATTTTCTGAAGAATGCTTTGGTAAAATTTGGTAATTCTGGATGGTTAACTTTCTGGATAAGAAACACCCGTGGAAAACCTGAAATATTTCTAATTAAGAATTTAACCATAAACTTCGATCTTCCTTCTGACGTTAACATAGCGCACTAATCATATAATACGACAAAAAGAAGAAACCAATGTTCGTCTCTGTCGTTCTGCATTTGTTCAGATATTTGGAAAAAAGTGCGTTTTAGTAATCACCGTTGCGCACACCTTGTGAGCAACTGCACGGAACTCCATGCATTGGAAGTATGCCGTTCCGTTCCGTTTTGCCGTTGTCATTGTGTTTGGGGCTACCGGGATTCCTTCAGGAATTCCTTCCGGGATTTGTTCGGGAATTCTTTCCGTGATTCCTTCGGAAATTCCTCCCGGGATTCCTTCAGGAATTCCTTCCAGGATTTTTTCAGGAACTCCTTTCGGAATCCCGGAAGGATGTCTTGGAAAAAAATTGAAGGGAATTTCTGAAGGAATCTCGTAAGGAACTTCTGTAGGAAATTCTAGAAAAATTCCTGGAGTAATTCCTGGAGGAATCTCAGAAGGAATTCCTGTATAAATCTAGGAAGGAATTCCTAGAAAAATCCTAGAAGGAACTCCTGGATGTGTCCCGAAAGGAACTCCTGGAGAAATCTCGGTATGAACTCCCTGATGAACCTTGGACTCCTGAAAGAATCCCAGGAGGAACTCCTGGAGAACTCTCATAAGCAGCTTTTGTATGAATCTCAGAACTTCTGGAGGAATCCTAGAAGGAACTATTGGATGAATCTTGCAAAGGGAATCCTGGAGAATTGTCGGATGAAACTCCTGGAGGAACCTCAGAAGGGACTCCTGAAGGAATTCCAGGAGAAGTTCCTGAAGAAACCCCAGAAGGAACTCCTGAAGAAATCCCAGAAGGAACTCCTGGTTTAATCCCGGAAGGAACTCAAGGAGATATCTCGAAAGGAACTCCTGAAGGAATCGCGGAAGGAACTCCTGGCGGAACCCCAGAAGGAACTCTGGGAGGAATCCCAGAAGAAACTCCTGAAGGAATTCCGGAAGAAAGTCCTGAAGGAATCCCGGAAGGAATTCCTGGAGGAATCCCGGAAGGAATTCTTGAAGGAATCCCGGGATTTCTTCGGGAATTCTTTCTGGGATTCCTTCAGGAATTCCTTCCGGGATTTTTACAGGAATTCATTTTGGGTATTTTTCAGGAATTTCTTCCGGGATTCTTTTAGGACTTCCTTATGGGATTCCTTCATCAATTCCTTCCGGGATTCCTCCAGGAACTCCTTCCGGATTTATACCGATTTAGATCGTAGCAGGCTGAATTCCGCACTAGGGCCAGAACTCCGGCCTGGCCAAAACTGAAGCTTCTACCCTATATAATTAGCATAATAATTCAAGAATTTTTAATATTATATTTACTCTACCAAATTCATGTCTATCCATAGGAAAACAATGATTTGCAATTTCATCAGAGACTGTTTTCTACATATCGTATTATTCACACATTCACAATCGAGTTGTCAGCAATTACGGGGGGCGCATCGATGGAATCTCTTGTCGCAACATCCTCCCCCTCGTGACGTCCGAACAATGAGTTGACGACACCACACCTTTTGCTGTCCACTCCGCAACTTCCGACGCTGTCCTCCTTGTCACAGTCGACACGATCGTTCTCTTTTTTACGTCCACTGATATCCAGAATCGCCAACTTGCTAACCGGTCTTCTCTTCAGTACCCCAGTCGATGTTTCTATGTCTGCCTGCCGTATGATACCATCTTTTCCCTCGTACGTTCGGCTTACTCGGCCGCGGATCCGGAGGTTGTGGGCCTTTCCATCAACCAGTAGAACCAATGATCCTTCCTTGATTGGTGCAACGTCGTAGAACCATTTCGCTCTTCGAGATATTATTGGAAGGTACTCGATAATCCAACGCTTCCAGAACATACCCAAACGGTTTTGTAGCATCTGCCAGCTACTCTTTAAAGCCTTTCGGTCATCAACTAGTGCTTTGACTTGCTGTCTAACTCCACTAGAACTAAGCATTAGAAAATGGTTAGGAGTTCCTGCTCCTCACTGTCTAGTGGCAGGAATGTTAGCGAACGAGAATCAATCATATGTTCCACTTTTGCTAACAATGTCATGAACGACTCATCGTCCATCTTCTGCGATACAGACAACGTTCCGAGTGCAATCTTTACCGAGCGAAGCATCCAACCATGTGTGGGGCTGCCGGAGGGTTGAAGAGCCATTTAGTGTTAGCGTTCTTCAACTCCCTGCTAGCTCCTATAAAGTTTGTGCCGCTGTCCGTATAGACTTTTTGTGGCGCTCCTCTGCGAGCAATGAATCGTCGGATTTCCTTCTTGCACGAGTCGGTAGATATGCTGTAAACCACTTTCATGTGTATTGCTCTCACCGTTAAACACTTGAAAATCGCAACCCACCGCTTGACTGCACCGCGTCCAACTTTCACAAGGTAGGTTCCAAAGTAGTCGATACTTTTGTAGGAAGGGCCGGAGAATCGGTGTTGTACGGCATCGCGGTAATTGGCTCATCTTTGGGTCTACAGGTGTAGATTTGTACACTCGGCAGTATGTATCTTTCAAAACCGCGTAATAAATTAAAATTCTTTCTTAGGAAAAGTTGTGGCTCCTGTTCCACTCTACAATTCGTTCTTTGGCATCAAACTTCTACCTCTTATCGTTTTCTTGCAATTTCGATTTAAACATCGCATTTCTGATCATAAATTTGCAACTGTACAAGTAAGCACTGTTTTGCGCACTGTGCCGCTGAAGATAAATCAATTATTAGATCATTGAAGTGGTGTAGTCTTATTAGGTTATTGCAGTTATCTTGTAATGTTGTTCTTGCATTCAATTTTGAACTCACACTCCGATATGCTTACAAAATACCTAAACGACTGACGCCTAGGATAATCCATACAACGGCATTTATATAAAACAAATCTATCTCATGGATTTAAACAAATCTATCTTCATATATTTTAAACGGATGTATTTTTCAGGGAGACTACAGTTCTTGGCATTAGTCGTCTGGTTTGAATGCTTGCTCTATGAATTTCGTGAGGATACATTCCTCCATTTATAATTAATTTATTCATAATGAGACTAATGAAGAGCAACATTACGAATGTTGAGCTTGTGTTCCATCTCAGTGCAATATTTTTTGGAAATCTCTTGGGTATTTAGAGTTTTGGCTTGAGTTTCCTGATATCGGGGGTTTTTGTGAACACATCAGCAGCGGGCAGTAAAAACGGACAGAAAGGCAAGAATAAAACAAAACAGGTTTCTAGAAAAGCACCACAACTATACTATTTTCTTAAAGGTATTACCAGGAACGATCGACAGTGTGCAGTATATTTAGATAATCTCCAAATTTAAATATATCGATGATATCATTAAGAAATGCTTATGTTAAATGTGTTTTCCTCCTTGTTTAACCTTCACGTACCCGACACCCGACATCTTATTTTCAAAACGCTGGCATTTTGTCAATTTTCATCCAATTTTTTTGAAGTCGCCCTCAATTGATCATAAATCGGTGCAAGTTTATTTCACCCAAGTGACCATGCAATATCCGGAACCATTCTGAAAATATTCCGGATTGTACTAGAGTCAGGAGGGGTGCCAAAATGGTGATTATTCAGTGTGTTATTGTGTATGAGCCATCGATTTTCAGCGGAATTTTCATTGCGAAAAATAAAACACAACTGCAGTAACCAGATTTGAATAAGTTAATCCATCCGGATCCCTGTGAGAGGTTCCGTATGGCCTGATTGGAGACACTTCTAATTTTCAATCTAAACATGCCGTGCGACATATCTTTATTCATGATTTCGAATTGCTGAGTCAGAAACGATAGACTGAAGTCTGTATCAACCCATATATGTAGTCACCCCAGAACATCTAGCACAGGTTCCACGGAGGGGTCATCGGGGACATTTCTGGTTTGCAACTAAAACATGCCGCGCGACGTATCAATCTTCATGATTTCGAGAGAATGAGGCAGAAAAAATTAACTGAAGTATGGTCGCTCCGAAACACCTGAAATAGGTTCCGCGGGGGCCTCTCAAACACAATAACACACGAAATAATCACTTTTAGCCATTTGGCAAAACATACTCCTTCCCCACTCCCTGACCTCAGTACAATCCGGAATATCTTCGGAATAGTTCCGGATATTACATGGCCACTTGAGTGTTATAAACATGCACCAATTTATGGTCGATTGAGGGTGACTTAAAAAAAATCAGATGAAATTTGACGAAATGGCAGCATTTTGAAAATGAGTTGTCGGGGGTCGGGTACGTGAAGGTTAAACTGATAGCTGTAAATTAAATACGATGTTGGAGCGCATCAAGTTAATTGCAAATCAATTTGGGAATGACTCTCCCTTACCATTAGGGAACGTACATAAATTACGTCACGCATTGAGGGGAGAAGAGGATCCCAGCAAAGAGTGACGACCCATACCAAAATTTCAGAGGTCTCATACAAAACTGTGACTTCAGATTGTTTGGTAGGTGCTTGAAAATGAAATGATTTTGCGTGATGTTCCCTTACAGAATTTTCGTATACTAGGCACCTCTTAACCATTTACCGAGAATGCGAAAAAATCCTGCTTTTTTATATTTCTAGACGTTTGAATTAACACGCTTTTCGTCATACAAAGCTAAATGGATTCACTACTTCGTCGTTACTACTGCTGATCAACTGTGAACACGCGTCAAGCAGATAGTCCATCGTTTTCCATATTGGGCTCTCGCGACTCCCCCCTGTCTGTCGTCACTCCGCTTCACGAAGAACAGTTGAAGCGTGCATGTAAGTGTTTGAGGGATCACGAAACGATTTATTTTTTATTGTTTTTATTCGTGAATTTCAACTTATGCTAATTCTTCACACATCACGATACGAAGTTTGGGAAGCTATGCGATAGTCCATATTAACCAAAGATTATTATCGTTGCTCTAGGCTTACATATTACATTGGGATCTACTGCTATAAACACTATCCACATCCGGCTTAATCCACTAACCTGTTCGTTCGTTGTTTCTGCTACTCGCCAAACAACCGCTCTTCGCAACAATCTTCACAAAACTGATATCATTAGTTTCGATCATTGCCGAATTTGGATGACCATGGTCCACTGGCAAAATACTACCAGGATTGGCAGAAATTTCCCCTCTAAAATCGCAGCAACACACATCCTTAACATTTCCGACCGAGAAAGTTTGTCATACGGCGAAGAGTTTTTGATCCTCACGTTCCCTCACACACTGAATCAAAATATCAAGCATAACTTCACCAAACACCCTATCTAACAAATATAAACCAAATCTGCGTTTCGTTAACTAGTTATATAAATCTATATGCAACTAGCTGTCCCGGCAAACTCTGTCTTGCCAATCTTGTGGTGATTTGACAGCTTTTGAGCTAATTTAAGCACCGCACTCTAGATTGGTTTGATTTCGATCATGTTGATTTTCTTCCCAGTTCATAAAAATCAGTACTTTATCAATTTTCTAACTTTTGGAGTTGATTTGCGTAACTGTTTATACATATAAACACAGCCACCATAAATACGAGTCGAAACGTGCAAGGGTCATGCTGATCGGTTCGGCCATTCGTGAGTTTTGTTGCCTAAAAGGGGCTGCAGACTCATTTTTATATATATAGATAGATGTATAATCACAGAGAACAGACATCCAGGCTAGAACAAATTTCATTCAGAAAGTTGTGTAAGGATTTGAATCTTTACTTGAGTAAGGTTGCAAACCAATACACGATGACAACACACTAGTGTAGAATTAGCTATAAGTTAAAATACACATAAATATAAACAAAAAAAAAATGACAACACTAACGCCACCAAACACCATATTGCCACAGTCAGTGGTGAATTGAAACATTTCAAGTGGTGAATTAAATTAGTATGGGAAATTAACCGATTGCAGCGCCACACTATTGCCACTTGTGTTGCCGATTTCAAATGGTCGTTAAATTCCTTACACAGTTTCGGAACTGGACTTGGATGTCTGTTCTCTGTGGTATAATTCACTTCTTGTGATGCTTCCAGTAAGTCCATCTTCATATTTGACGCTTTTTCGTGCAACATTTTGATTTTCTAAAATACTCTTTAAAGGTTACGCCAAGGCGAGAGAACTAGTAAATTTTTAAAAATCTCGCCGGGCCGACTTCTAAACATCATTTCTTGAAGCTACCGTCATGCAAAAGTTTGTTTCTAACATCATTAGAGGTATGTATCATTTGCAGGGTGAGCCCCCAAAATTTCGGACTATGTGCAATTTCGGGACACCCTAATCTACATGCACTAACAACAATAAGACAAATTTTGATTTGGGGATACACTGAAGTTTTTTTTTACGCGGTTTTTTTACGCGGTACCGCGTAAAAAAAATCGCGTTATTTCAATAAACGTCGTAAAAATAAAACCGCGATATTTCAAAACCCGTCGTAAAAAAACCGTTTTTTTTTTCAAAAACACGCGCAAAATAGTCAGGATTACATCTAACGTGACTTGATTTTTTGGACTTTTTTACGACGTTTTTTGAAAAAAAAAACGCGGTTTTTTTACGACGGTTTTTGAAATAACGCGGTTTTTTTACGTCGTTTTTTGAAATAACGCGTTTTTTTACGCGGTACCAACCGTCGTAAAAAAAACTTCATTGTACTGACTAATCATTTTGGTGGCAGCCTTTTCTCATAAATGGCATTTATATTTTTGGCCCTGACCCGCGAGGACTCATTTTCAAAATGCTGGAATTTCGTAAATTTTCATCCGATTTTTTTGAAATCACTCTCAATCGATCATAAACTGGTGCAAGTTTATTAAACCCGAGTGGACATGCATTACCCGAAACTATAGACAGTAGAGTAAACATAGATACGCGGGTATCGCTGAGTGACGTCATGCGTTCCATTGGTGTTGTTGAAATCGTGACGTCATGCTCGTTTGGATACGGATTATGACAGTTCGTTTGGGTACAACGGATTCATCTTCGCGGATCAATGTTTATTCTACTATCTTTATCAGGAACCTAAGAGAGGCGCCGGAAAGGTCTATGACTCAAATTGGTTAGGATGATGCTATTATTTATTTGCATGCTGTCATGAAGGTCCCTTGTGTGTGTTGATGTGCGGTTCACAGGAGTTTCCTCTAGTAGATCGAGTACCCGTTGACGGTAAGTGCAAAAAAAGTGCTTCTTGCTTAACCCTCCTAAGATGTTACGCTTTGCGCACCACGATGGCGAGCATTTATCGGTCATATTGACCCCAACAGCCTACTAGGGTTAAGATGAATGTGTAGTGGGGCAACGTCAAAGAGAACTTCGACCCCAAACTTTGGACAGCTCGCAAAAATCAGTCGCTTGTCCGATATTGGACCGCTTTGGCTCAAATGAAAGGGGCACATGTCTAGTTTTGAAAACCACCCGGAGACATCCGGATTCGGTCACTGTGGCCACCGGGAATCTGCTTCAACTGAAAAATGCCGTTTTACAGACCCTCACTTTGGCAAACTATAACTTTGCAACTAAACAAGTAATCAGCACCGTTCAAGTATCGTTGGAAAGGTATACACGTAGACTTTGATTAAAGATATTAATACTCACTAATTCTTGAGATCCGGATCCCGAAATCCGGAACAGCCGAAAAGTCATTTTTTATTGTTGCTATGTGCTTGAAAATCCACTATTATTATTCACTCTATGCATTTTTTGCATAACTTCTCTGTATACTTCTCTGAAATAAGAAACATTTTTTTAGGGTTCTAGACAGTTGGTCAATACGGAACCGGTTCCACGGATCCCGGAACGTGGTCAATTGTGTAACGACAATGAACTTCTTATAATTTTCGCTCCATAACCCGGCGCTACATGGTTCTACCTTCATGGATTTTCATGTTTGAAACCCTTATAAATAGTCATTATATTCTTCTTCTTGGCGTAACGTTCCAACTGGAACAAAGCCTGCTTCTTAGCTTAGTGCTTATTGAGCACTTCCACAAATATTTACTGAGAGCTTATACTGCCAATGACTATTTTGCATGTGTATATCGTGTGACATGCACGAAGAAGAGAAGTTAGAGAATGACCGATATGGAATAGGTGGATGATGCCAAAGTTCTCAATATCACTTAAATTACTTTGCAGAAAAATGGCAGCATACCATAAACTTTCCAGTTTCGGGTGTATGACAGTATTCGAGAAATTAAAAAAAAACTGGAGATTCTAATATTAAAACAGGTTCTACCGCATATTCCACCGGAAATTCTTGTAGCAGTTCCTTCGGAAATTCCTTTAGAAACTTCGTTGGGAATTCTTGCTGAAGCTCCGCCGTAAATTTTTGTGGGAACGTCACTGAGAATTATTTTCAAAGCTTTTACAGGACATTCACCTGAAATTTTTCAAGCAGTTCCACCAGCAGTTCCATTAGAAGCTCCACCGAAAATTCTTCTAAGAATTTCACTGAAAATTTCTATAGAAGTTCCACTAAGAATTCCAACAGGAGTTCCGCTTATATTTTTTTTGCGGGAATTCCACTAAAAATCATTCAAATAGGAGTTCCACCAGTAATTCCACCAGGAAAACCTCTAAGAGTTCCAAAGAAAATTTCCGCTGGAGTTCTTCCAGGGAATTCAACGGGAAATTCTCAATAAATGTTGCCGGTAATTCATTTAGTTTCGATCGAAAGAGGAAGTTACAACGGAAATTCTTGTAGGTATTCCACTTCAAATTTCTGCATGAGTACCACTGCAAATTCCTACAGGAGTTCCGTCAAGAAATCCTCTAGTATTTCCAACGAAAATTCCTCTAAAAGAATCATCGGAAATTCCTCTCGGAGTTCCACCAGAAATTCTTCCGTCGGCAAACCCTTTGGAAGTTCCACTGGGAATTGTGCTTGAAGCATTTTCCTTTAGAGGTTCCTCAGGAAAATACTCTAGCAGTGTCACCGGAAGTGTCTCTAAGAGTTTGTAACCTGCTCCTCTGGCTTGATGGTTGTGGCGGGTAATCAATGCTCTCGCGTTAGGGGCTTCAACAGTGCTCCCAGCCACAGAAATCAATACAGAAGTTTTGGTTTGCTTTCTACCATGTCAAATCACCACACCAATCAACACTATCAACAGAACATACTCATCAGATCGATCGTTGTTAATTATCGATTGATCGCGCCGCATGCCTCAATGGATGCTCCGCTGGGCGCAAGCTGCTTACCAAAATTATTTATTCAACAACCGACCCTACATCACCCATAATAAAAGCACCTTCTTATTCCTTATAATACGCAACAAGTAGAATATTGCCATAAAGTACAAATAACCGGTATTAGGGACCCCAACAGTAATCCACTCATGCTCTGATAAGAGATTAATTTATCATTCGATGGTACGAAGGCCGAACCCTAATGAGTACTACACGATCGCACATCACTCACGAGCGCACAATGTCGACAATCAATAAATCTACGAAAACTCAATAGCCATCAGTTGTCGGTTCATCGTCAAACAGACTAGTTAGTGCGAAAGTTCAAGTGTTTTATCCACGCATCCAGCAGTCTGACCGATGTAAGTCAGACAGAGTAACCGGTGTAGTGTAGTGCCTCATTCCTAATGGGGTTTAATTGTTCTTCTAGAACGTAGCAACACAGTAGTAATGGCTAAACCTAAGCTTCCGATGTCTTGGCGAGAGTAAAATAGATCTTTGAGAGCGGTAAGAACTATGCTTCCACGAGGTTCTAACAATATGCCGAAATTGTGCTAAATGGTTCTACTAAAGTGCTTTATTGCCTGTAACAGGCCTTTCTTTTGTACCAGTGATATCCATGGTGGTGCTATGGATCGTGGGTGTTGTGGTGCGGATACGTCAATGGCGTGCTAAGCAGCGGGGTCGCTGGCACGGCGCCGGTAGGCTTCTTACCCCAATCTGTCCGGACAGGCCAGGTCTTTGCTGTCGCCGAGGGATACACTTCCACACTTCACTACAAACCAACACAACCCTAGATAAGGACAATTAGGCTAAGTCTTCAATAAATGCAAGTACTCACTCCATCCCAGTACTCACTATCATCCCATTATTATGTGAAACTTGAATTTCTTTATTGAATTGGTATGGCTCGTTAAGGTCAGCGATGGTTCCGCTTTTTCCTTGAACCTGATTCTTTGCTGCAAGTCAAGCATTTGGGTCGGGGGACCAATGCTCGCAGAAACCGTTCTATATTATCAAAAAATTGTCTCCATGTTTCATGCGCCCTCTGTAGGGAAGTGATAAGTTCCGTAAGAAATTCTGGATTTAAAAAGTGAATTTCTTTAGGAGTTCCACCATATTTTTTTGAGTTCCTCAAATTATTTTTCAAGGAGATCCACTGGAAATTCCTCTAGGAGTTCCTGTGAGAGTTTCACTGATCCTCCTCCGCTAATATCCAACTATTGTAGTAGGAGAGTCATCTTGAATTCCACCAGCAAATCTACCGTGAGTTCCTCCAGAGGATCCAATGGGAATTTCTCTAAGACTTCCACAGAGAATTCCTATCCTATAGGGAGTTCCACCGGAGATTACAGAAGGAATTACAGCAGGAATCTCTCAAGGAGTTCCCCAGGGATTCGTCTAGGAGTTCCAAAGAAAATTTCGCTATGTCCACGGGGAAGTTCAGCAGGAATTCTTGTGGGAATTGTACCGGGAATTTTTCTCCACCCAACATTTCTCCAAAAAATCCTCTAGGAGTTTCGAAGGGAATTGCTCCAAGAATTATTGATGGGGTTGTCCATAAACCACGTGGTCATATTTTGGGAGATTCCGACACCCCCCCCCCCCCCCGCGTGGTCTCTCGTTCATATAAAAAAAATGTATGAACCGTGGTCCTTGACCGACCCCTACCACCCTTCCCCCCCCCATATCCACGTGATTTATGGATTTCTGGCCCCAAACGATTTCTCCTAGTGTTCCTCAGGAGAATATAAAAGTTTCAATAGGAATTCTTCTAAAAATCCCACCAGAACCCCAGCAGAAATCCCCCTAGCAGTTCTTTTGATTTTTTTCCAGAGCTGCAACGACAATTTCTCTAGAAGTTCAACCGTGAATTCTTTCAGATGTACCACCGCAAATTCCCACAGTACTGCCTAGCATTTACCTAGGAGATCTACCGCAGTTTATGGTGGGAACTCCCACCGGTAACTTTTCTAAAAGTTTCACCAGAAATTCCTCTCAAAATTGCACAAAATATTGCTCTTTCAGGAAGTTCTACTGGGACTTCCTCCATTACATTCCTCGGGAAGTGCTACAGGAGTACCATTGGAAATTTTTCTAGGAGTTATACTCAAATTTCTCTAAGTGTTCCATCGTAGATACGTTTAGAAGTTTAAATTTTTCTAGGAGTTGCATCGAAAGTCTTCTAGGAGTTTCCCTGTGAACCTGTAAAAGCTCCGTTGCACAGATGCTTCGTGAATTCCTCTAAGAGATCCTTCGACAACTCCTTCAGAGCTACGACGGTAAATTCCTA
This sequence comes from Aedes albopictus, assembly GCF_035046485.1. NCBI lineage: Eukaryota > Metazoa > Arthropoda > Insecta > Diptera > Culicidae > Aedes > Aedes albopictus. The sequence goes on along the minus strand of NC_085136.1, from coordinate 74,022,188 downwards.
CAGGGAGTTCCTGCCGATTTTTTTTTCTCTAGGATTCTACCAGGAATTCCTCAAGGACTTCCACAGGAACCCTCTTAGAAATTCCACCGCGAACTCTTCTAGGGTTTCTACCGAGAATCTCTCTATCAGAAATTCCTTCAGTGGATCTTCGGAATCTCGTTCAGTAGTTCCTCAGGAATTTTCTACACGCGATCGTCCTGAAATTACTTCAAGAGTTCCTCAGGACATTGTTTTCATAAATTTTCCAGCAGTTTAGAGATTTCCTATGGAAGACCGACCTGGAATACCTTTAACCCTCCAAGGCCCAAAAAGGAAACAGTCTCTAATCGTAAATGACCATTAGGGTGGCCCAATTTTATATGAAAAAAATAAAATTTGAAAAAAAAACAAAAAGTTTGGGAAAGTCTTATCTACTGAATCAGTTGGTTTGGACTCCCAGAAGATACGCTCAAAATTTGAGCGAAATCGATAAAGTCTAAGGGGGCGCTCAATGAGCTTGAAGTTTGGATGGGAAAACTTGTTCAAATGTATTCAGAAATTTTTGCCGCTAAGTGGCGCTACAATCGTTCAATTAATAAAACCTTTGATATTTTTGTAGGTGTTTTAGCACAATTTTCATGAATTGGTCACTTCTAGGGATGTTTCAGATACCCCAATGGTCCATCCAATAGTTACTTTGACTTACAAACCAGTCGAAACAATGATTTCATCCTTGGGACTTTCATACAAAAAAAAAAGCGTTATTGAGAAGGGAGAGGATCGAAACATATCGACAAAACCGGCAGAAACCGTCGCACTCTAACACATTTTGTTATGAATTTACTACTTTTACGAATATTCCGGATAAACCAAATGTTCATCCAGTGGCCACTTTAATTTATAAATCAGTCGCAACATTGGCATTGGTTGCAACCATAGATTGCTAGAACAACTGAATTCGAAAAAATCGCGATGATCTGGAACAATTTTCATGAATTGGCTATTTTTACGGATGTTTCGGATACCTCAAAGACCCATCCAGTGGCTACTCTGAGTTACAAACTTACTTACTGATTACTTATTTGGTTGCAAAGTTATAGCTTGCCTAAGTTAGGGTCTCTGAAGCGGCATTTTTCAGTTGAGGCAGATTCCCGGTGGCCACAGTGAACGAATTCGGATGTCTCCGGTGGTTTTCAAAACAAGACATGTGCCCCTTTTATTTGAGACAAAGAGATCCAATATCGGACAAGCGACTGATTTTTGCGAGCTGTCCAAATTTTGGGGTAAAAAATGACCTCAGGATCATATTTGTAACTTTTTTTGGGAACTAAGGAAGGCCAAAAATAAAAATATTGAAAAATTCAGAATTTTTATAGAAAAAAATGTTTTTTTAAGAATTTTCATTAAAATTGAACATTTTGCCGTGACGCAACAACTTTTTTTTATTAGAAAATCAGAATGTTCTAAAAAATGCTTAAAATATATGGATGGAATTACTGGAGAAATCACCAGAAGTAAATGATACTTATTACGCATACATTTGATTTTTATCACTATTTAACTAAATGCTGCACCTCATATAAAAGTCCAGATTTTGTTTACATTTGTTAGATACGATGTTTGGAGAAGTTATGCTTGATGTTCTGGTTAAGTTTGTGAGTGAACGTGAGGATCAAAATATGCGATTTTTATTATCAATGTTGGACGAACTCTTCGCTGCCTGGCAAACTCTCTCACTCGGAAATGTTGAGGATGTGTGCTGCTGCGATTTTAGAGGGGAAGTTTCTACACCAAGTAGAATGTAATATTTTGCCAGTGGACCACGCTCATCCATCCGTTCGGCGATTATCGAAACTAGTGAAGTTAGTTTTGTGAATATTGTTGCGAAGAGCAGTCGCTTGGGGCGAGTGGCAGTGACAACAAACAGGTTAGTGGATTCAGCCGATTGTGGATGGTGTTTGGTAGCAGGCGATCCCATCAGCAGCAATAATAATCTTTGGTTATTATGGATTAGCGCATAGTTTCTCATGCTTCGTTTTGTGATCCCTCAACCGCGTGCAGGCACGCTTAAACTGTTCTTCGTAAAGCGGAGTGACGACAGACAGGGGAAGAGTCGGGAGAGCCCAATTTGGAAAACGATGGACTATGTGCTTGACGCGTGTTCACAGTTGATCAGCAGTAGTAACGACGAAGTAGTAAATCCATTCACCTAGATTTGTATGACGAAAAGTGTGTTAATTCAATCGTCTAGAAATGAAAAGATTTTCCCGAAATCATGTTATGTAGGCATATCGTGCTGGACATAATTGTGCATTTGCTTAATGCATTAATGTGATGATTGTTCTGAAGCCAGCCTGTGCACAGAAAAAGGAGCAGCTTTGTGAATTGAAGGTAAAGAGGTGCCTAGTATATGCAATTTCTGTAAAGAAACGTCCATTTTCAATCACGTTTCTCTCCCATGTCACAGTACTTGTATAGGCCTCTGAAATTTTGGTTGGGTCGTCACACTTTGATGAATCCCTTCTCTTCTCAAAGCGTGACGTAACTTATGGACGTTCATTAATGGAGGGTGGGGTGATTTACCCTTAAAACTCTGCCGATGGTACGGGCTGGAATGTGCTGAAATATTATAGTATTGGGAATATACAAGGCACAGCAAATTGGTTCACGTTATCCTATCCCCAACACTCTACATAATCAATTCGTAATGATGTCATCGATATATGTATTTAAATTTAGAGCTATACAAAGTATTCTACACACTGTCAATCGTTCCAGATGAAACCTTTAAGGAAAGCAGTATAGAAGTGGTGCTATTCTTCTATCGGATAATATTGAAACCTGTTTTATTTTTATTCTTTGCCTTTCTGCCCGTTTTTACTGCCCACTGTGGGTGCGTTCACAAAAACCCCCGATATCAGGTCAGCTCACGAAAAACCGATATCAAGCCAAAACTCGAAATACCCAACATATTTCCAAAAAGATGGCACTGAAATGAGCCACTAACTCAACATTCGTACTAATACTCTTCGTCGGTATCGACTAAGTATAAATTAATTATAAATGAAGGAATGTACCCACATGAAGTTCATAGGGGAAGCATTGTACATTTAAACCGACGAATGTCGGGAATCAAAAGCCTAGCCAGCTTTTCGGAATGGAGAGGAGGTGTGGCGAGCACCCATTAGCTAATTTATACCTACTAGCTCTTTTATAACTAAATGCAACATGATGAAATTGACAGCTAGTACAATATAAAATACTCTTCAACATAATTTAAGTAGACGTCAAACACTGCTTGCAATATGCAGAATAAAACAAAGTTTTTTTTTTAAAGTTGCAACACTGCTGAACTGTAAATAAAAATCTGAATATATAATTCATTACAATTGGAATGGTGTTCTTTAGACCTGTCCAGCTCTGATTCTCGAGTCCACCTCCATATTTTGATTGGCATCTTAAAAGAAGTAACGGGTCAAAGGTTCAGTCAAATCCATTAAAATGAAGACGTATATCGAATCAATTGACCTTACAGTTGAGGTCGACATACGTATTTGTCAAAGGATGAAAATTCTTAGTGGAATTCAAAGGAATTATCGTGATTCCCTGGAAAAATCCTCTCAGTTTAATACTGTGGAAGTGCTCATGATACACTTCTGAACAACTTTGCCGAAGATGACACTTTTCTATATGCTTCAGATCACGAGATAAAGAAGTCTAACACTTTACTTGAAAACTAACGCCACCTAGCGGTAAAATTGCCAACTAATTGGTGAATAATAAGAATGATCTTGTCCTGCTGAAGCACTTTGGCGAAGGCGACACATTTTTTATTTTGTTTTTTTTTGTTTAGAGAGACTTTTCCGTTCTCGGCATTCGTCTCTTAATGGCGACACATTTCTATATGCTTTCGATCCCGAGATAGAGAAGTCTTAAATTTTGCTTGAAACCTAGTGCCAGCTAGCTATGAAATCACCAACTAATTGGTGAACAACCAGAATGTTTTTTTTCATTCTGAACAACTTTGTCGAAGACGACACATTCGCGAATAGGGCGTAACTCACAAAGCAATAACAATGCGAAAACAACAACCGAGTTTTGATGATAGAATTTTAATTCCGTTTTAGAAGTAATTCAGAGTAATTCAACATGGACAAGCTCGGGCCCATATAGCCGAGGCGGTAAACGCACGGGTATTCAGCATGACCATGCTGAGGGTGACGGGTTCGATTCCCGGTCGGTCCAGGATCTTTTCGTAAAGGAAATTTCCTTGACTTCCTTGGGCATAGAGTATCTTCGTGCCTGCCACACGATATACACATGCAAAATGGTCATTGGCAGAGGAAGCTCTCAGTTAATAACTGTGGAAGTGCTCATAGAACACTAAGCTGAGAAGCAGGCTTTGTCCCAGTGAGGACGTTACGCCAAGAAGAGGAGAGGAGAGAGGAGGAAGCTCAAATGACACAGTTCTGACACATTTTCTTAATTTTCTAAGAATACAGTACAAATGTGGTAATTTTTGCACTAAAAATTGCATTTATTTTATTACGCCCGAATCGACACCCGAAAATGCTAAATACACCCAATATTATGCGCCTTGAATCGATATCAATTCCAGAATCGCCTTGTTTTTGATTTTGACAGAATTACTTCATTTACTTCCGCCCTGTTTAAGGCGAAACTGGAAGCATTTTCTCATTTTTTCGGTTTTTGATTTTTTATTAAATAACGAAGCAATATTTTCAAAATCGGTTTTCGTGCACATGTAGAGTATGGATCAAAGTATCTTCTGAATTTTTTTGAGGTGGAAAATGTTTTCCATTTTTGCAGAAACCATTTTTATGTGAAATTTTGTTCAAAAATGGTTTCTGCAAAAACGAAAAACATTTTCCACTACAAAAAAAAATCAGAAGATACCTTGATCCATACTCTACATGTGCACGAAACCCGATTTTGAAAATATTGCTTCGTTATTTAATAAAAAATCAAAAACCAAAAAGTGAGGAAATGCTTCCAGTTTCGCCTTAAGTTTTGATTTCAGTTTCGCGTTTTACTTTCGTAAACAAAACACCAGGAATGGAAGTCGTAATTCTTATTTTTGTTTCGTGCGACATAGAATGAAATTACGCCTTCCACTCAATCCGTGATTTTCAATAGTTAGAAAAGTGATATCAATGAAATTTGTAAGTATTTAGTAGGAAAATCTAGCACTTTTTCACTGCTTTGAACACTTCCATTGTGTTCATTTTGTCAGTTACGACCTTTTCGCGAATGACTCCGGATTTCTATCTGCTTTCGATTCCGAGACAGAGAAGTCTAAAACTTTATTTTATAACTAGCGTCACCTAGCGGTGAGATCAACAACTAATTGGTGAATCACCAGAACAACCTTGTCCTTCTGAACAACCTTGTCGAAGATAACACGTTTCTATCTGCTTTCGATCCCGAGATAGAGAAGTCTAATGATGGAGTTTATTTGAGAGTTTCTGATAAAAATCTTTATGCAAGTGATATTTATTGTTCAATCTAGTGGAAGTTTGTTATACACGTTTTTATGTTTCTTTAAACATTCCATCGAGAATCTTTCGTTCATCTCTGAGTTTTTCTTGGTAAGTATCAATTTGACCAAATTTAACCAAAATGACATCCTATATTCGATGATGATTTTCAACAAGAAATCTGTCAAAGTTTCTTTCGCAAATTTGCTCAAATTTTGTTATGATTTTCTCAAAAATTCGACCAGTTTTCCATCTGGGCATTATCAAAAGGTTGAAATAAAAACATAAGTAGGACAAAAGGTTGAAATGACAAGTGATCAAAAGGTCGAATGAAAAAAAAAACGACCGAAAATCATTTTAAATCCTTTTTATCGTACCTTTCTTACTTTACGTCATCTGCATCTTTTCAACTTCGACAAAATTTCCCGTCCGGAACGGAAATTGATCTTTTAGTTGGGGCTTTGTATAATAGTTCACCTGTAGTTTATTGTAGAACATCTAATTCTTTTGACCAACGGCAGCTCTTTGGAGTAATGTGTCATAATTACGGCTGTAGGCTGTTTCCTACTGTTTCCCATATAATTTGTCGCTATGGAAAACTGGAAAATCGATTGGTTTGAACTAGAGTTTTAATGTGTTTACAGTTTATTTCTCTGCGTGTTCGAGAGTTTGAGCTTTCAACCTTCTTCCTTTCGAAGTTTTGTCCTAGTTTTTTTTATTACAACCTTTCGACCTTTTGTCCTAGTTCTATTTTCATTTCGACCTTTTGACCGCTTGTTGTTTCGACCTATGGTTTTAGCTATTTTTTTATCTCGACTTTTTGACCTTTCTACCTTCTGACCCTTCGACCTTTTGTCCTTTCGACCGCTAGATCTTCGATCTTTTGTCTTAGTTATTTTTTATTTCGTCCTTTCAACCTTTCGACCACCTGTATTTTCGTCCTTTTGTCTTGGTCGATCTTTCGACCTTTTGGCCCTTCGACCTTCTGCCCTTTCGACTTTTTGACCCTTCGACGTTCTGTCCTTTCGACCTTTTGACCGTTGACCTTTTGGACTCTAAACATGGCGACCAGAATATGCTGGTCTAGTCCAAGAGGGGGGCTCTAAATTCAAGATGGCGGCTGTTCAATGGTGTTTTAGGCTAATAAATCATTCAATACGGGTATATTTGATATAGGGAGGATTTCCGGAGTTTGAAAATAGCAACCAGAACAACTAATATGGCGGTCCAATATCCAAGATGGCAACTGTTTAATGGAGTTTTAAGCTTTGAAACAATTCGATATGGTTAGACGTGGTATGGCGAAGAAGTATGGAGTCCAATAATGGCGACCAGAATTTCCAAGATGGCGGATCGAATCCAAAATGGCGGCTGAAAATTAAAAATTGCGTTTTTTTTTTCTTAAGAATTTAAGGCCCAAACATCAAAAGCTAGATAAACGATATGATTTCTGGTGCCATGAAATAGATTCATGTTGAAATGGGTTTTCGAAGGCACGAGAAAAGCGCCATCACCGCTAGGTGATTCATTCGCCCTTAAGCAAAAAACTTTTTCATTCTTTTAAGTCTTTTCCAAATTGTTGCCAAATTTGTTTGACAAATTCTTCCGTAACTTTTTTTTTTTGAGAATTTCAACAACGATTTCTTTGAACATTTTTCCTCCAATTTATCGAGAGTTCTTTCCGTAATTCTTTTAGAAATATCAGAAACCTTTTCGGAAACTCACCTCGAATTATCCGGAACTACCTAATCTCTATAAGATCACTGCAGGAGAAATTCCTGTGCAGGAACTCTTAGAAGCACGCTCCTGCAGCATCTTCTTGGGCCTAGAGGAACTCTCCTGTTCCACTAATACTTGTGCATCAATGAATCATACTGGCGGCAACGTTTCTGAAAGAATTCTCGAAAGATCATTTACGGAGTATTACTCCTGGAATATATAGGAGGAAGCTCAGAAGAACACTTCCGAAGGAATACACTTTCGGAGTTACCCGTAAAGAAAAGAATTCCCTGTAAAACTACTACACACATTCCCACTGAAACATCTACAGGAATTCCCAATGGAACCCCTACAGAAGTAGCAAGCGGACCTTTAAAAGGAATATCCGATGGAACTCCGGGATGAATTTCCGGTGAAACTCCTAAAGCATGTCCTAGTGAATCTCCCCTAGAGCATTAATAAACATCTTGAAGGCATTACTGATTAAACTTGGAGAGAAATTGGCAATGGAACTCCCAGAGATACTCCTGGAAGGATTTTCGAAGAAACTTTTGGAGGAATTCTTGGAGCAAATCTCTAAATATCTCCTGGAGAAATTCTCGAAGTAACTGTTGAAGAATTTTCCGGAGGAACTCCTGGGATATTTCGTGTTGCTACTGCTATAGGAATTTCCCGAAAGAAATGCAACACAACTCCCAGAGAGGCTCCTGGAAAAATTTCCGGAGATACTCCTGAAGAAATTCGTAGAGCAATTCTCAGAGTAACTCCTTGGACAATTTCCGGAGGAACTCCTGGAGGAATGCCCGGTGGATTACTTGATGGAATTGCTGGAAGAACTCCTGGAGCAATTAACGGGGGAATTTCTGGGTTTATTTCCAGAGGAACTCATGGAAGAATTGCCGGTGGAATTCATGGAAAACATTTTGAAGTAATTGTTTCAAGGCATTTCCAGAAGAAACCCTAGAGCAATTAATTGAGGTACACGTGGAGAAATTTTCAAAGGAACTCCTGGAAGAACGTCCGGGGGAACTCCTTGTAGAATTTGAGTTGGAACTTGTTTAAGAATTCCCGGAAAAACTACTAGAAAAATTTTCGTAGAAATTCTCACATAAATTTCCGAAGAAACTCCAGGAGAAATTCCCGAAGGAACTCCTGGAGGAATTCCTAGAGGAACTCCTAGAAAGTCCTGAAGGAACTCCTGGAGGAATGCTTGGAAAAAATCCTGGAGGGCATTCCGAAGGAATTCTCGGAGGAACTCCTGGCGGAGTTTTCGAAGTAACTCTTGAATGAATTGCTAAAATACCTCCTGAAGGAATTCTCGGAGAAACTCCTAGAAGATTTACTGGAGGAACTACATACCGGAGGAATTCCCAGAAGAGCTCCCGGAGGAAATCTCGGATGAAATTCCGGAAGAATTCTCGGAAAAATTCCCAGTGGTACTCACGGAGGAATACGCGTAGCAACTACAATGTGAATTCCCAGAAAAAAAAAAGCATAGAAAAATTTCCGAAGGAACTCCTGAAGCAACTCTCTAAGGAATTCCTGGAGCAATTCCCGGAGGAACTCCTGGAGTGATTCCCGGAGGAACTCCTGAAGCAATTCACGGAGGAACTCCTGGAGCAAACTTCGGAGGAACTCTTGGAGTAAATTGCAGAGGAACTCTTGGAGCATTTCCCGAGGTATACCTGTAGCCATTCCCGGAGAAACTCCTAGTGCAATTCCTGGAGGAACTTTTAGAGGTGTTACCGGGGGAATTTCTGGAGCAATTCCCAGAGGAACTTTAGGGGCAAACTACGAAGGAGCTCTTGGAGCAATTCCCAGAGGATTTTTTTGAGAAAATTCCGGAGAAACTCCTGGATCAATTCCCGAGGAAAATCCTGAAGCGACCCTCAGAGGAACTCCTAGAGCAGTCCCCGAAGGAAATCCAGGAGCAATTTCCAGAAGAACTCCTGGGGAAATTTCTGGAGAAACTCCTGGAGCAGTTCCGGGAAGAACTGTTGAAGCAATTTCCGGAGGAACTCCAGCATTAATTCTCTATGAAACTTCTGCAACAATTCCTGGAGGAAATCATGGAGAAATGCCCGGTAGAACTGTTGGAGGTATTTCCGGAAAAACTCCTGGAGCAATTCCCGGAGGGACTCCTGTGCCTAACTTCGAAGCAACCGGAGGAGCTTCTAGAGCAATTCCCAAAGGAACTCCTGGAGCAATTCTCAGAGCAAATCCTGGAGCAATTCCCGAAGGAACTCCTAGAGCATTTTCCAGGAGAATTCCTGGAGCAATTCCCCGAGACACTCCTGGAGGAACTTCCAAAAAAACTTCTAGAGAAATCCCGGAGGAACTCTCGGAAAAATTCTCAGAGGAACTCACGGAGGAATTCCGCGTAGCAACTAGAATATGAATTCCCAGAAAAAAAAAATACAGAAAAATTTCCGAAGGAACTCCTGAAGCAATTCTCAGAGGACCTCCTAATGCAACTCTCGGAGGAATTCCTGGAGCAATTCCCAGAGGAACCTGAAGCAATTCACGGAAGAACTCCTGGAGCAAACATAGGAGGAACTCCTGAACTTAGGAGGAACTCTTGGGGCATTGCCCGAGGAATACCTGTAACAATTCCCGGGAAAGTTCCTAGTGCAATTGCTGGAGGAACTTTGAGAGGTGTTATCGGAGGATCTCCTAGAGCAATTCCCAGAGGAACTTTTGGAGCAAACTACGGACGAGCTCTTGGAGCAATTCACAGAGGAATTTCTGGAGAAAATTCCGGAGAAACTCCTGGAGCAATTCTCGAGGTAAATCCTGAAGCGATTACCAGAGGAACTTCTGGAGCAATCCCCGAAAGAAATCCAGGAGCAATTTACAGAAGAACTCCTGGAGCATTTTTCAGAGATTCTTCTGGAGTCGCTCACGGAAGAACGCTTGGAGAAATTTCCGGAGGAACTTCCGCATTAATTCTCAAAGGAACTTCTGCAACAATTCCTGGAGGAACTCCTGGAGCGATTCCCGATAGAACTGTTTGAGGTATTTCCGGAGAAACTCCTGGAGCAATTCCCGGAGGGACTCCTGTGCCTAACTTTGAAGCAACTCCTGGAGCAGTTCTCGAAGGAGCTTCTAGAGCAATTCCCAAAGGAACTCATGGAGCAATTGCCGGAGCAAATCCTGGAGCAATTCCCGAAGCAACTCCCAGTGCATTTTTCAGGGGAACTCCTGGAGCAATTCCCCGAGATACTTCTGGAGGAGTTTTCAAAAAACATCTAGAGAAATTCCGGAGGAACTCCTGGACGATCTCCCGGAGGATCTTCCGGAGAAATTTCCGGAGAACTTCTAGAAAAATTAACTGTTGAACTTCTAGAAAAGTTTCCAGTCAAATTCCTAGAGAAATTCCCGTTGGAAATCATTGTGGCATTTGCAACGAATCTTCTCAATGAGTTCGTAGTGTAGAATTCTCGATGGAATTCCTGGAGGACTTCACAATGAAGCTTCCAGTGTAACTCTTGGAAGAATCCCTTACGAAACTCCTGGAAGAATCCTCCAAAGAGCTGCGCCCAAACATCTATCTTTTGGCTTTGCTTCCGGAATCGCTAGCGTTTTCTTGAACCTCGTGAACATTAGCATACACCCGGAACTGATAGTTTTCTCCGGAATCCGTAGATTATTTCCGTAACCATTAGTTATCTTCAGGAACTCCGATATATTCGTGAATCCAATTTATTTCAGAAGACAAATTCTTCCGCTTTTAAGATATCATTGACTACACATGCGGAATTTAGAATTTAAAACGAGCGCCGGTGAAACTAAGCAAAGTTTGGTCTATTTTTAGCGTTCCAAATTTTTAGAACTGTCATAAATTTGGACCAAAACAAACTTAGATATAACACTTAACTTTGGAATTTTGTCAGAGTTCCGTCAAACAGTTTGGATTTTGGGTGCATGATAGTTGATTATTCACGAGTTGAGAAGTCCGCAACAAATTTGACATCTGTTTTGCCAACAACATAAATTATCGTGATCATGTCTTTATCTGTTACCAGTTGGGATCTTTGGGATAAAGAGTTATCGCGATGCTTTCTTTGTTGCTTGTTTTGTGCTTCTTCCGTCTGACAATTCACTTCTCCGCATCTAACAAAATTATGAATATAACCAACCAGGCCAACCTAACCATTTTTTTTTATCAATTTCAGATACAAAATGGCACACCCAAAGCAGGATGTTTTAAATCCGGAATCTCCAAGAATTGTAACAAACGAAAGTAGCATTAAATCCGGCGAAACTCATGGCGAAATGTACCGAAAGCAACTAGCTCAAGTTCTGATGCTTAGGCTAGCACGAGAAGGAAAAGGTTTTCGCTTGGCTTACGAACTGACACCCGCGGATAAGTTTGACGACATGGTACTGTACGATAAGACAGCCAAGCAATGGATTTTCCTACAATCAAAACATGTCGACGGCAAAGAATCAAAGATGGATCTCAATGGATTGGTCCCAAAAACAGATCAGGAGGAAGGAGATTTCAGTTTGTACAAATATTTCTGCTCCTACCTAAAAGTTCGTAACAAATTCGAAGGCAGAACAAATTTCGTGCTGTTCACCAACAAGAAACTAGATGAAATATTAAAGACCGCAGAAAATTGCTTTGCAATCAAGGATCGAGATGTAGCCGAATATCTTCGCTTTTCGACAGAAGGAGCAACACACAAAGTTATTACCCCGAATGAATCGACAATTCGATCAATCGTGGAATACGCCAACAAAGATTTTTATTTCCTGAAGGACGCTATCAAGGAACTTTTCGACAAAGGTATCATTGCAGAAGAAGTGCAAAAATATCAAGCATTTTTGATTGACATTTTGATGGAATCGGAAAACGGTGAGATAGGATTTAAAGATACCTTCAACGACTCACTGATTATTATTGCTGAATTGTATAGAAAGCTTGAACCAGATCTACACAATTTCAACCCTGTTGATAAACCACCAGAAATCGACTTGAAAGAAGCGGGATATCAGTCATCGGATAACCTGTCAGTAGAAGGCCAGGATTTTGAGCACCTGGTGGACGCTATCAAAAGTCTTTTTCGGAACGGAATTGTTTCTGATTATTTTAATAAGTACGAGAATCTACTTGCTTATATTCTTATAAAAACAAGGAATGATCAGCTAGCATTCAAAGAAACATTTAATAGCGATGTAGTCAGTAAAGCTGAATTATATAGAATGTTGAAGGCTGAACTGAGTGACATGAATAAGAAGGTTACAACGACGCAGAAACTGTTCGTTGGAAATTCACGGAACGAACACCATCCAGTATTATTGTATGCGGAGGAATCTGATGTGAGGCAATTCTTTGCCCTACTCACACTATCAGCACAACAACCAGATGAATTGGAACCCTTCATCACCGACGAACTGTGCGCTTGGATGCGAATGTGGCTACGACCTGACGTTTTAGGTAAACTAACCGAAGACGACGAAAAAAATGCGGTGAAAGATTTGGATGGTTATTTCGACGAAATGCTGAAACGCGAGCAAGGTAATTCCAAACCATACCTGGATGAACAATTTGTCGCGCAGTTTTATGACAGGTTTAGATCAAAAATAATTGAACTGCATCCGGAACTGAATGATACGAATCAGATATATATTAACAGGGTACTTTTTCATCATACTGATGAATCACAATCCGTGCAAGCTTCTATCGTTGATGCCACCCTGAAGTCTGAAGTGGATTCTAGTTTAAGGACATGGGCTGCTTTCGATTGCGATACTTCGGAATATGAATTTGAAATGTATGAAGCACTCACTAACAGAGTCTACGAGAAGATGACTGATAGTCAGTTTGCAGCGGATCTGAATGTCAAGTTGTCAAATTTTCGGTGTTTAATTTTGACGGCGGACCCGGGGATGGGTAAATCTGCACTTCTTCAGTACGTTGCCCTTGAGCATCAAAAACTCAAACCGGGCGCAGTTTTCTTATTTTACTTGAATAGACTACAAGACTCTGAGAGTAAGCCAGGATGTGCAAAAGTTTTGGGCAACCTCAGCTCTGCGTTGTCTAAAAAGAATTTGTTGTTTTTGGAAAAGGTTTTGCAAGGTACCGCTGATGATCACATTACAATGCTGTTTGATGGGTACGATGAAGTACGCGAGAAAAATAGGAAAAAGATAAATAAAATGTTCAAAAAATTGTTGAAATCAAAACGTATACAACTTATTATAAGTGTCAGAAATTATAAAATACGAGCCATGCAGCGATTTTTTAAGAAACATAAGGTTAATGTTGGATTCTTTTCATTGGAGCCATTCAACAGTAAAAATATAACAGAATATCTGGCAAAATCTTGGATGCATAGCGAAAACTGCAACACTCCTAAATTTATTTCGTTTTCCAAATTTTTGGTTGAGAAATTTTATAGCTTATGCAGAGTTCCATTGATGGTGAAAATGATGGCAAAAATATACAAACAGCGATTTGAGCGATTCATCGAAACTAATATGGCCGATGAGAAAGCTGAGTTAAGCTGTTTAGAAAAAGAAATTCCAGACATTGTGCACATTTATGAAAAGTTCATAGAAAAATGTTTACAGGTAGCTGTAGATGATGCCCTCGATGGCATGGGGTCTGTCGATTCGAACAAACAAATTTTTGATGGGTTTTATCTCGATCACCAACTGCAGGCAATTGGTTTTCTTGATGTTTATGACCTTGAGTTTGTCTTCAAAAACCCAAAATACATGACAAAACGGGCTGAGTATTCCAATTGTCACCTAATCCAGTTTGAAAATTCCATTCTTCGGAAATTCGTTGACGGTAAAGCTCTGTTCTCTCATCACTCGTATGCTGAGTATTTTGTTGCAACCTTTCTGTGGGGCGATTTCGTTTACTTGAAACACATTGTCAAACATGTTCTGCATTGCTCTACAGAGATAAGAAAGTTTTTTATCAAAATAATTGAAAATAATTTCATCTTGTTCAAATCAGAAATTGCTCAAGAAATGTCTTTTGTATCAAAAGATGTAGTTTTCTGGGCTTGTGAATGTAATGCAGTGGAGTTGTTGAAATATTCGCTTTCAAAAAAGTTTTATCTTAAGCCAAAAAAGACCAAAATGCTCCACGTTGCCATCGAAAATGGCAGCGACAAAATATGTTCCTATTTATTCGACGAGCGTAAAGTGCACCCCGATATTAAGGATGATGATGGAAAAGCTTCTCTACATTTGGCCGTAATACACGGACACAGAAATTTAGTACAGTTACTGCTAAGGCGAGGAGTCGACATAAATGTTAGAAGCACAGATGGATGGTCAGCACTTCATTATGCAGTCCAGCATAAACGAGTTGCTATATCCAAATTATTGATCGATAAAGGCATTGATGTAAACGCCCGAGACAAACACAAATGGAATGCACTCCATATTGCCTGTGATAATGGTGATGCTGATTTGGCAAATATGTTGAAACAAAAAGGGGCACAGCTCGATGCTAAAACAATTGAAGACAAAACAGCCCTTGACTTAGCTGCGTTAAAGGGCTACACAGAAATTGTTAAAATTTTAATTGAAAATATGGAAAAGTGTAGTATGGTGTGCACTGCATATCAGATTGCTGCTCGCAGTGGCCACCACACTGTACTGAAAGCACTGGAAAGCAAATTTCCGAAACTTGCTGATGATGTGGATATTGTTGAAATGCCAATTCACATTGCAGCTCGGAAAGGTCTATTGAAAAAACTGGAAAAATTGATAAACGGCGGTTCTAACGTAAATGCGTTGACTAAGGCAAAGCTCACACCTTTACACCTAAGTGCATCTGCAGGGCACCGATCGGCCATTAAACTGCTGCTTGATAAAGGTGCAAACATAAACGCTGTTAATGGAGATAATGTAACGCCGCTCTACTTGGCATGTCAAAATGGCCACAAAAACGTTGTGAAAATTTTGATTAGAAAAGGCGCCAACGTTAACATAACGACTCACGCTAAAAGGACAGCGCTTCATGCATGTGCTGCCAAAGGAAATCGCGCTATTGTAAAAATACTGCTTGATAAAGGTGTAAACGTAAACGCTGTTGACAAAAACAACGTCACGGCGCTTGGTCTGGCATCCCAAAATGGCCACAAGAAAGTTGTAAAGACTTTGAAAAGACAACAACGTCGAAAAGACAAAACGTCAAAGGGACAAAAAGTCAAAAGGACAAAAAGCCGGAAAGTGAAAAAAATATTTCCACTTTAGAATGAAAAAGTCATTTGCGAATGAATCGCGAAATTTAAAGCCTCTGTAATAAATACAAAAACCCAAATTAACCATCGAGCAGTCGCGTCTTTGACTATTTTCAGTGACGCCGCGCTCACGCGGCACATGCGTGCATTTTTCATGGTGCGTGTAGTCAGTACACGACGCGACCGCTCCCGGTTTATTTCACCTAGCGGTGATGGCGCTTTTCTCGTGCTTTCGAAAACTCATTTCAACAAAACTCAAGTGACATGTTGATGAATATCGCACTTGCATAGGTTAACAAGAATCTATTTCATAGCACCAGAAATCATATCGTTTATCTGTTTTTTTGATGTTTGATCCTTAACCTCTTACAAAAAAGCCGCAATTTTGAATTTTGAGGATTTTAGTCCGCCATTTTGGAAATTCTGGTCGCCATTTTCGGGCTCCAGACTTCTTTCCCATACCAAATATACCCAAATCGCATGGTTTTTGTTCCTAAAACTCCAGAGCAGGATTCTCCTGGAATACCGAGTAGGATTCGCCTGGAATCCTAGCAGGATTCTGCAAGAATCCTGAGAAAAATTCTCCAAGAATCCTGAGCAGGATTCTCCAAGAATCCTGAGCAGGATTCTCCAAGAATCCTGAGCAGGATTCTCCAAGAATCATGAGCAGGATTCTCCAAGAATCATGAGCAAGATTTGCCAAGAATCATGAGCAGGATTTGCTAAGAATCCTGAACAGGATTCTCCAAGAATCCTGAGCAGGATTCTACAAGAATCCTGAGCAGGATTCTCCACGAATCCTGAGCAGGATTCTCCACGAATCCTGAGCAGGATTCTCCACGAATCCTGAGCAGGATTCTCCACGAATCCTGAGCAGGATTCTCCACGAATCCTGAGCAGGATTCTCCACAAATCCTGAGCAGGATTCTCCACGAATCCTGAGCAGGATTCTCCACGAATCCTGAGCAGGATTCTCCACGAATCCTGAGCAGGATTCTCCCCGAATCCTGAGCAGGATTCTCCCCGAATCCTGAGCAGGATTCTCCCCGAATCCTGAGCAGGATTCTCCCCGAATCCTGGGCAGGATTCTCCCCGAATCCTGGGCAGGATTCTCCCCGAATCCTCAGCAGGATTCTCCCCGAATCCTGAGCAGGATTCTCCCCGAATCCTGAGCAGGATTCTCCCCGAATCCTGAGCAAGATTCTCCCCGAATCCTGAGCAAGATTCTCCCCGAATCCTGAGCAGGATTCTCCCCGAATCCGGAGCAGGATTCTCCCCGAATCCTGAGCAGGATTCTCCCCGAATCCTGAGCAGGATTCTCCCCGAATCCTGAGCAGGATTCTCCCCGAATCCTGAGCAGGATTCTCCCCGAATCCTGAGCAGGATTCTCCCCGAATCCTGAGCAGGATTCTCCCCGAATCCTGAGCAGGATTCTCCCCGAATCCTGAGCAGGATTCTCCCCGAATCCTGAGCAGGATTCTCCCCGAATCCTGAGCAGAATTCTCCCCGAATCCTGAGCAGGATTCTCCCCGAATTCTGAGCAGGATTCTCCCCGAATCCTGAGCAGGATTCTCCCCGAATCCTGAGCAGGATTCTCCCCGAATCCTGAGCAGGATTCTCCCCGAATCCTGAGCAGGATTCTCCCCGAATCCTGAGCAGGATTCTCCCCGAATCCTGAGCAGGATTCTCCCCGAATCCTGAGCAGGATTCTCCCCGAATCCTGAGCAGGATTCTCCCCGAATCCTGAGCAGGATTCTCCCCGAATCCTGAGCAGGATTCTCCCCGAATCCTGAGCAGGATTCTCCCCGAATCCTGAGCAGGATTCTCCCCGAATCCTGAGCAGGATTCTCCCCGAATCCTGAGCAGGATTCTCCCCGAATCCTGAGCAGGATTCTCCACGAATCCTGAGCAGGATTCTCCACGAATCCTGTGCAGGATTCTCCACGAATTCTGAGCAGGATTCTCCAAGAATCCTGAGCCGGATTCTCTAAGAACCTTGAGCAGGATTGTTCAAGAATCCTGAGCAGGATTGTTCAAGAATCCTGAGCAGGATTCTCCAATAATCCTGAGCAGGATTCGCCAAGAATGCTGTGCAGGATTCTCCAAGAACCTTGAGCAGGATTGTTCAAGAATCCTGAGCAGGATTCTCCACGAATCCTGATCAGGATTCTCCAATAATCCTGAGCAGGATTCGCCAAGAATGCTGTGCAGGATTCGCCAAGAATGCTGTGCAGGATTCGCCAAGAATGCTGTGCAGGATTCTTCAAGAATCCTGTGCAGGATTCTCTAAGAATCCTGTGCAGGATTCTCCAAGAGTCCTGTGCAGGATTCTCCAAGAATTCTGAGCAGGATTCTCCAAGAATCCTGTGCAGGATTCTCCAAGAATCCTGTGCAGGATTCTCCAAGAATCCTGTGCAGGATTCTCCAAGAGTCCTGAGCAAGATTCTCCACGAATCCTGAGCAGGATTCTCCACGAATCCTGAGCAGGATTCTCCAAGAATCCTGAGCAGGATTCTCCAAGAATCCTGAGCAGGATCCTCCACGAATCCTGAGCAGGATTCTCCAAGAATCCTGAGCAGGATTCTCCAAGAATCCTGAGCAGTATTCGCACGGAATCTTTAGCAGGATTCGCTGGATTCGCCAGGTTGCTTTCGTGAAAGTTTTCAAGATTTTTCAGGAACTTCGTTAAAAATTTCTTCATAAATTTCTGTGGAATTTAATTGTTTTGGGAAATTTTTAGACATTTTTTTTTTTGAAAATTTTAATTCTTGTAGCATATGCTTCGGCAATGGCTTTGTGAACTTCTTTAGAAGTTACTCTACGGAAATTTCTTTGGGAACTCGGTCTGCAGTTTTTTTTAACAATTCGTTTGAAAATCCTATAGTTATTACTCCTTTACATTCTTCCGGAAATATTTTTACCAATTCCTACTGGAATCGATTGGGTTTTTAATTGGGAATTTCCTTTAGAAATTGATACGGCAAATTTCCTGAAAGTTATCCTGTGAAAATGTTTCGAATTTGCTGTTGGCGGAATTTCTTCGGCAAATACTTTGGAAATCCTTTCAGCATTTTTTATTGGATTTGATCCAAAACTTCCTGACGTTTCTTGGGCAATTTTTTTTTGAAAACTATTTCGGCACTTCCTTTGTTCGATAACTCTTTTGGAAATTGCTCAGCAGTAATTATTTTATTGCTTTTGAAATACCTACCTACAGCATTACCGTGGGCTTCGTGACCGTGCTGTTAGTGGCGCCAGCCTTGTAAGCCATGGATTGTGGGTTCGACCTAAGGAATTTCCAAAAGCTCTTAGTCTTCTGAGCAACTTTGCTCTAGTATCTTTCTAAGTGATCCAGAGCTCGAGATATACGACGGTTAGACTAAACTGGAAGCTCTTAAGAACTCTATCGCCACGTAACGAGTGCTTCTTGAGCTATTTTTTTCTATGTGAAATCTCTTAGTCTTTTGAGCAATTTAGCAGAAAACTTTCTCCTTCTAAGTGGTCCAGAGCGCGACAAATATGACGTTTGGACTTAACTAGAAGCTCCGGCACACACTAGCACTACACAGTCAGCGATTCTCGAACTAAATTGTTTTCTATGTGAAAGCTCTTAGTCTTCTAAACAACTTTGCCGAATACAGCATCCTTCCAAATATCGTCTACCTCCGTTGGTTTGATCGCATCTAATCTGAACACTTTTTAATTTGACTCTCGCTAATCTGCACATCCTTTAAACTAAAAATGGTTCAAACGTCATTCTGCCCATGGAACAGGGTTAACGGAACACAGAATCAAAACAAAACTGTAATTAAGGTTACCATCAGTATGTTTGTTGATGCCCACAGGGCTACTAAAAGTTCAAATTAAAAAAATGAACCCCGCATGAGGTGTCGTTCAAACCATCGGAGGTAGACGGTAGTCCAGAACCTTGACACATACGACGTTTAGACTAAACTGGAAGCTCCGGCTAACACTAGAGCCACGCAGTGAGTGATTCTCGAACTAAACTATTTTCTGTGTGAAAGCTCTCAGACTTCTGAGTAACTTTGCCGAATGCAGCATATTTCCAAATGGTCCAGAACCTCGAGACATACGACGTTTAGACTAAACTAGAAGCTCAAAAGAACACTAGCGCCACGCAGTGAGTGATTCTCGAACTAAATTGTGACAGTATCCTTCTTAATGATCCAGAACGCGAGATATTTCACCACTACTTGCAAAATGTAATGCTTTCCCACATGTCCTTCATGGTGCCCTGTGTAGCAGATTCCCGGTGGCCAATCTTCCCGGAACCACTGGTTTAACATATCAACATATTTTTGACGAAATTATCGTTCAAATAAGACATTGGTCATTTGAATAGGTAATAAATTCATCATTCTATAAGAGTTTAAATTTCTCGGTAAAAATTACCTCATTGCATTATTCGTAGCTGTTTTTAATGCGCGAAGAAGGTTGTGATGGATGTTTAGTATGACAGCTTAAAAAACAACCGTTTCCATCAGTTGTTTCAAATCAAAAATATGCGTTTGAATATATCGTGAACTAGTTTGTTCAGAACTAATGTGTCGTTTAGGTTTACTAACAAATTAGTTGTTTTTCCTCTATTTGTTTTTGTTAATACAGCATGCTAAAAATTCTATTTATTTCGCTAGTAACAACGTTCACGTAGAATATTCTTCGTACCTATCACACGATATACAAACTCAAAGTGGTTATTGTAGTAACCACTGAGTTACAGTAGAGTATACCCAAAAGAGTGGTCCCACACCCCATTATCTATACTCTCATTGCATTGCACTTACCGTTATTTATGTATTAGTCCACTAATCTATCCGTCAGTCGTAGCAACTTCAAATGTGTCTAGAATCGTGCTCATGTGCAATTTTCGTATCATATGTTGTGTACTTGCTGCGTCTACTGTAATTTTTAACAGTAATTGTAGTTTAATTTAATGTTTAATTCAAGTAATGTTTACCTTTTCATATATGTAGTTTTAATGTTTGTTTTCTGTGATGTTTTGTTTATGTATTAGTATGTAGTATTGTCAGGTAAATAAACAAGTATAGTGGATTGGAAAAACGTGTTACTTTATTCGGTTAAGTGAAATATCACAACTGCTTACAGTAGAAAACATTTTCAAAAATAAATCACTAAGGGGAATCCCTTAGTAAGTCATATTTTTTTGCTTTTTGATATCTATATCTATATATATATATATATATATATATAAAATGCAGTGGCGTACGTGGGACCGCGCATAACTTGCGAACGGATAGTCCGATTCGGGTCGTCTAAGTTTTGTTCTGTTAGTTTTCATCCAAGGAAGGTTTATGAGCCAAAAAACATGGAAAATTGAGAGTTTTCGAAAATCGATCTTCCTTACATATTGTGACCGGGGACTTGGTCTTGAATAGAAACTTGAAACGTCAAAAAACGCAGTAGGCAAGACAGCTAGTGTTTCATAAAATTTCAGAAGGAGCAAACATCGATCTCTCGGATAATGGTGCTCGTTTGCGTCGGCGGACTGCTATTAGGCTTTATGGAGCATTTTAGGAAAAGGCACAGGAACTCTTGGGCCCTTCTCGAATTTTGCTCCAGAAATAAGTATCAAATCTTGCTTTCAATCTTGTTTCAAGGCTTGGCTTATTTTGAGCCTGTTGAGCAGCTATCGGTTCGTGTTCACGAGGCCATCTTCTTGAGGTCAATAAGGTGTGGTCTTGTATTAAGAGCAATTCCCCGATTATTGCATTAGATTTCAAGCTCAATGCTAACAAATTGCCGACCGTTGTCCAAAGTTATTGTTCTCGGGTCTAATCCAGTAACCCAGTATGGTGTCCGGACGGACACCGTGGCAATCCGAACCAGCCGGGCCAGACAACTCCGATGGCTGAAACTCTCTACAATGAGGAAGGATGCAAACCATGCAACCTATAGCGGTACATAATTTGCAGTCAATATTTTTGACGTAAAATATGTATAATTTTGTAACTTTATTGGAGCAATATCGTGACACACATGTATACGCATCTACATCATACGTTTACGTTGAGCGAAACTTACTTAAGTTAGATTTAGAATAAAATTTTCAGAAACTGTTCAACATTTGGGTGGTGTTCAACAATTAGCGAATTACCCTAGTTCTTGAATTTGCTTGAAATGTGTCATTTTTCATATGAAAATCGGTTTTTATTCAATATAATTTTATGTGTTGATTTTTTCGCAATACTTTGTTCTGGACACTTTTATAGCAGCCAAAAACTCACAATTTTGTCGAAGACGCCAAGTTTGTATCTCATCGATTTTTCAAGTTACAACTGCTTTTCCATGAAAAAAAATCGTGTTTTCAAAATTTAATAAAAAGTTTTAAACAAAAAAAGTACCTGCAGTTTTTTCACCATGAATAGAACAGAGTACGATCTTTCCAATGCAACCGAGAGATTGAAAATCCATTTGCTCCTTTTTGAGATATGACTTTTTGAAAAAAAGTGATTTTTCGAAGAAAAATGCCAATATCTTTTTAACTATGAGAGTTAGAACTTTGAGCTCTTTGGAAAAAATATGCGTCGTTGATAGTTCTAAAAGTGCTCGGAACAAAGTATTTACGAGAAACGAAGGAATTAAAAGTTATTTCAGGAAAACTAAAATTCATGGATCACCCCAACATGAATCTTTAAATAAATTATAAGTTAGGAACCATAAGAGATAGAATAATGGTTTCTTCGGCAAACTTGCTCCAAATAAGTTCTTTTACAACTTTGTAGAACATTTTGTGAACGTACATAAAACTATTAAAAAGCAGATGTTTGGATCAGCGAAACTAGAGGGACCACCCTAATTTCACAATAATGAGAAAAAAGGTCGAAAAATAAGAAGAAAGTTACCCAAAGACACCATGTATCTAAAACTTATGGTTTAGGCACAAACATTTTTGTCTTCGTAAACACGGCTCTGGACCCATTGTGCATTGTTACCGCAAGTGGTGAGAAGGACAAAATTAAATTGAAATACTTGTTGCTGGCAAGAGCAGAAACCGACGTGCAAGATGTTTTCCAATCGATTCCAGATGCGAATGTTACAGAAGATGCTGAGAAAGAAGTTGATGCATACCAGGCAGGACGGCAGGTTATTATTAATGCATGATTTTAGGTTGCCTTGGAAAAGCTAGATGAATATTTCGCTCCCAAGCATCACGAATCGATGGAACGAAATGTATTTTGGACATTGAAGCCTGATCCAAATGAAAATTTGTAGTATTTCATGCTTAGAGCCCGCGAACAAGCCTACAAATGCAATTTTGCAAAATAGACACAATGATGCAGACCCACAAGTTATAGCTTATTGGCTAGTTTCCACCTGGTAAGTACTGTGTAAAAAGATAGGACAAGTAATGGTCACGTAAAACTTTTGCAATCAAAATTACTTAAGCGTTCGCAGTTGATGAGTAATTTGCAGCCTGAAATATTTGCCAACAGATGGCACTGTCATGCGATGCTGTCAGTCGTGTTTTTAATTTTCCGTACGGAATAATATGTCGATGTATTATTCCGTGAGTTAAAGTGGCATTTATCTTTCGTTTTTGTTTCTTCTTTCGCACCAAAGACATCAGGGTACATTAAGCTGTTAGTACACAGGGGCCTTAGGCATGTAGTACACAGCGTCAAATATTTTATTTATTTATTTGATTGACGTCAAATAAATAAAAAAAAATGACAACCCGCATAGAAAAAAACAACTTGACATATTGTTCCTACCATATACTTGCTTTTTGCCATGTTGTTAACATATGTGTAAAAAGTGTCCTATTATCGAACATTAATAATGGCCGTTATCAAAAATATATAGAACTCCTTTACAACCATTTCTCAAATTGTTGATGCATATCACATAGTTCATTTACAGTTGTTTGTGCTTCATAAGCAAGGTAGTTTTCAACTGTAAACACCAAGGAATAGTTACTCAACAATACCACATGGATTAACATTATGACATAATGCTCAATTATAACTGATTATTGTTCGTATCGAAAGCGATGCAAACATGATGTCACGCACACATTCTAGAAAATTATTGTTCAATGTTAAGGTGAAACGGGACGCCGTGTTATTTTTCCTATCTTGCCTCTCTTTCTAACAATTTGCCTCGCGATTTTGAAGATGGTAATCTCGAGTTCTATCGCACTGAAGCTGCTGAAAACCAATCAGCATATGCACTGCAAGTGAGCATACACAATGATAGGTTTTTGTTGCAAAATATGAAGTAGAATCTGAGATTACCATCTTAGTAGCCACAGAGCAATGGCGGGTATTTCCTCGACCGTCCCGTCCGCCCTTAACTGAATGATTTGTCATAATGTTGCACAAGCTTTGTGTGAGTATCGGCTTGAATATCGATAAGGTTGGGTGAGAACTTGAGTGGAATTGAAAAGAAAAAACAAAACAGTTGAGTCGGGAGGAGATTTCGGCAAATAATTATTATTTGAACTAGACCGGTGAGTAGTGAGATTATTTTCTATGAATATTCTATAATAATGGTAATATATATTTCTACAGATAATCAATGTTCACGGATGCTCTCATGGTGTCGACGATTGCCAATCGGAACAATTGGAAACATCATTCCAACGGCCGCCAGCAGGATCGGTTTAGTCAAGTCATCCGTGGAGGATAAATCCGGCAAATGCTATTGCCGTTGGTCGCACAGCTTATCAACGGTCAAATTAACAACCTCCCCTCAGCTCCTACCGGAGAAAAGTTCTCCACGAGTACCGATCACGCTAGGAGCTCTCGCAACAGCACGCGGCGCTGACCGGGGATACTAGTAAGAAAATGCTGAAACACCAGCTGGATTTCACCGACGGGTACAAACCGATGGATAACCAACTCAATAATGCATATGTCGCTACATGAACATGATACGTGGTTTATGACTG
Organism: Aedes albopictus; assembly: GCF_035046485.1. Classification (NCBI taxonomy): domain Eukaryota; kingdom Metazoa; phylum Arthropoda; class Insecta; order Diptera; family Culicidae; genus Aedes; species Aedes albopictus. The sequence continues at coordinate 73,997,850 of NC_085136.1, read as the reverse complement.
CCGGAGGTCCCCTCGGAAACTTGATAGAGATGCAACGCCATCAATGTAAGTCTTGGTCAAAACTATTATAAAAAAATAGATTTTTCCAATAGGATAGGTATCAATAAAACTGGGTGTACTACTGCAATTTTATTTGTTTTCTTATTTCGCTGTCAATAGAACAAATGAAAGAGAACCGTATTACATATTGTCATTGCAACTATAAACGAACAATATACCATAAGACCAGGCATCATGATGCCCATGTATGGTTCAACAATTTTACAACAATAAGTCTTGAAATTATCGCTGCAAAAAATGAGCAATAAGTCAACACCTTGGCTTATTGTTTTGCGAAAAATTTTTTCGAGAAAAAAGCGGATTTTTTATTGTAACCTAACTTAACAGCCTATTCGTCATATTGTGAAACAGCCCATTACAATTTGCCAAGTGGTATACTACAATATACTAACACTATGATTTGAAGTTAGGCTGGGTATCATGTCATATTGTTTGGGAATAGTAGCAAGTGGTTGCGGACAGCATATCAGATAGTATGCTTTTTGTTGCCAACTATGCGGGAACTCAAGAAACAACATCAGTTTGAAGCGGAAAACGCAATAGTGACGTAGCTGGGGGGGGGGGCGAAGCTCTCCAAAATAGGACAAAATTCAACTTTTTTCAGTCCAATGCACTAGTTTTCACGTGGATATGCCTGAATAAGATGAATTGCATCGATATTTTCCGCATTCGACTGGTTTTGAAAGGCCTTGTCCCCCAACTACGTCACAAGTTGGCGCGTATGCGCTACGGCAAAACACAATGAGCGTGGATATCCTGCGGTTAATTTCAGAACAACTCCAGCTCGGTGAATATGTTTGTTTCCTGGAAGAAAGGAATTATGTGAGAATCTGCAGCATTGCTCATGCTCTGTTTTGCTCTATCAAAGGAAATCTGAGGTTTTCTAATTCTCGAAAATTCCTAAAAGAGTTCTCTCAGGTATTTCCCGACATTCAACCCTAGGAGTTCACGGGAATTCATCCAGAAGTTCTCCTTCAGTTTTTCCTCCAGTAGATTATCAGGAATTCTTCCGGATTTTCCCGAATATTCCCGTGGGAGTTCCCCGGGAATTCATCAAGGAGTGTTCCGGAAATTCCTTCAGGGATTCCCCCAGGAAATCATCCAGAAATTATCAGGTTCTTCTTCCAGGAAACCCCCAATAAAACTTCCGGGAGTTCCCCGGGAATGCCTCCAGAAGTTCCCCGTTAATTCCTTCAGGTGTTTGCCGGGAATATATCCAGGAGTTCCCCGTGAATTCTTCTAGGAGCTCCCCGGGATATCCTGCAGAAATTCCCTTGGAATTCCCCAATGAGTTTCCAAGAAATTCCTCCAGGAGTTTCCCACGAACTCATCTAAAATTACCTCGGGAATTCCACCAGAAGTTCACCAATAATCTCACCAGGAATTTTCCGGGAGTTCCTCTGAAATTCCCGTGCAATTCTTCCAGAATTCCTGCAGGACTTTCCTGGAGGGATTCCTGGAGGAATTGCCCGGAGGAATCCCCGAAGGAATTTTTGGAGCAATCATCAGAGCATCTTCTGGAGCAAAGCTTCAGAAATTCCTTCTGAGATTTCTCCAATAATTCCTCCGGAGATTACTCCAAAAAATCCTCCGGAGATTCCTTCGGGAATTCTTTCGGAGATTCTTCCGGAAATTCTTCCAGACATTTCTCCGGGAATTCCTCCAGAGATTTCTCCGGGAATTCCTCTGGAGATTCCTTCGGGAATTCTTCCGGAGATTCCTCCAGAAATTCCTCCGGAGATTCCTCCAGGAATGCCTCCAGAGACTCTTCCAGGAATTCCTCATCAAGGAATACCTCCGGGGATTCTTCCTGGAATTCCTCCGGAGATTCCTCCATAAATTTCTCCGGAGGTTCCTACAGGAATTACTTCGGAGATTCCTTCAGGAATTCCTCCGGAGATTCCTCCCGGAATTCCCCTAATTCCTGCAGTAATTCCTTTGGAGATTCCTCCAGGAATTTCTTCGTAGATTCCTTCAGGAAGCCTCCTAGAGGTTCTTCCGAGGAATCCTCGGAGGAATTCCTGAAGGAATCCTCGGAGGAATTCCTGAAAGAATCCTCGGAGGAATTCCTGGACCTCCGGAGGAATTCCAAAAGAATCTCCGGAGGAATTTTTGGAGCAATTTCTGGAGGAATCTCCGGAGGAATCCCTGGTTTGATACCTGGTGGAATCTTTGGAGGAATTTCTGGAGGAATCTTTGGAGGAATTATTGGAGAAATCTCACTGATGCTACTCCTGGTGTAATCTTGAAAGAAAATCCTGGAGTAATAGCAGAAGAAACTATAGGAGGAACCCAAAAATTTACTCCTAGAGGAGATCTAGAAGGAGGTTCTGGAGGAATCCCGGAAGAAGTTGCTGGAGGAAGGATTTTCTCTGCGAAATTCCAGAGAAAAACCTTCTTATGGAATGCCAAAAGATGCATCACAAAGAATCCTTCGTGAATCTTCATAAAATTTCCCGTGAGGCTTTGTCCCAGTATTTCTTCAACAACTCCATAAAGTAACCGCCAATTTTCTTCGGAAAGCTTCACAACTCCGTTGGAATCTCACTATCTGGATTTTACCCAGAAGCCCACCCAAAAGTTTTAAATTGAATCATTTTCCTACACGCGCGCGAAAAAGTACATTTAAATTTCAATAACATTTCCTGAGGAAACGAACGAAATTTCTCTAAGTCCAAATCGTAAACAACCTGATGCCCTTTTCTTCACATCCTTCTTACAGCATCGTTTCGTTAAAATTCTGTCAGTTAAACAAATGTCAAAATTACTTACGGGAAAAGGTGAAATTTTAGGGTATTTTAGCCAATAGTGGACCCCTTACCTATAGTGGACCCCTTACCTATAGTGGACCCCCTTATATTTTTCCTAATTTTCCTGCTTAAATCTGTTTTTACCGGTGAACTTCCACCGGGAGACGATGGATCATGTTCCTAGCCAGTAGTTACAAGTGGTGGAGCTACGCTGGAAAGCAATAATTTGATTTTTTGAACAAATTTGTAAATGTAAACAAATCTGGGGGACCACTATTGGTTATATCCAAGGGGGTCCACTATTGTCTCCGTTTTAACATGGTAAGAGAATACGATTTATCCTATAGTGGACCCCAACAATCCTATAGTGGACCCCGGGGGGACCACTATAGGATAATTTGAGCCAGATTTGAAATAATTATTTTATGGGAAATATAGGGTGGTTTGGTAAGGTTTTTGTGTGCAATGTGCAGGAAAGACATAGAACTTGCTGTGCAAACGTTGACAGGGGCAATTTAATTGGAATATCATACTGTTTTAAAGATCAGAACAATTTTCAGCTACTAAGGGGTCCACTATTGGTTAAAATACCCTACTTGAGCGCTCTACTTGGCAACAGAAAACTTAGCTTATGCCAGCAAAACCCACAGAACAACGGTACTGTCAAACGGAAAAAGAAGCTTTGGCATTAGTATGGTCAGTGGCGAGATTCTCTATATATCTGCCAGGTCGGAAATTTGAACTGAAGACTGATCATAAATCACTCGAAAAGATATTTTCTTCAACTTCCCGCCCATGCCCGAGAATAGAACGATGGGTCTTACGCTTACAATCCTTCACCTTTGAGGTGAAATATCGGAAAGAGAAAGCCAATATCGCAGATCCAATGTCACGGTTAACAGACCAGGAAGAAGGCAGAGCGAGGAAATGAAGAGCAACGAGAGAAATTTTTGGTTTTGGCTATACACGAATCAACTGCGGTAGACATGACTGAGGTCGAGAATGAAACAAACCAAGATCAGGAATTGAAACTAGTACGAGAAAGCTTACGTAGCATGGTATGGAACAACCAAGAGACTAAACCGTATGAACCTTTTGAAGCTGAGTTGGGTGTTGTCGAAGAGCTGGTGGTTCGTGGACACAAAATGGTGATGCCGAAGTCTTTGCGAAATAGATTTCTTCAACTGGCCCATGAAGATCATTTAGGGGAATCAGCGATGAAGCGAAGACTTCGCGAAAGAGTTTGGTGGCCAGGGATGGATAAGGAGATCTCCAAATGGGTTGTTTCATGTGAAGGATGTCGGTTAGTGGGATTACCACACAAGCCGGAACCATTTCGACAAAGACCGTTACCATCAGAAGCATGGACACAGATGTTGCTATCGATTTTCTGGGGCCTTTGCCAGCTGGAGAATACCCATTTGTTATTATTGATTACTACTGCAAATACAAGGAAGTTGAAGTAATGACAAAAATCACAGCACGAGAAACAGTGGAGAAAATAAATAGTATTTTTAGGCGAATAGGGTTTACTAGAACGATCACCCTGGATAATGCTAAACAGTTCAGTTTGAGTTCAGACTTCAGTGACTATTGTAAACGAAATGGAATTTCCCTCAATTATAGTACCCCATATTGGCCTCAGCATATTGGAGAAGCTGAAAGGCAGAATCGCTCACTTTTAAAAATGTTGCAAATCAGCTGTGCCAACAGAATTGTTAACAGGACGTACTGTTAGAACCAAAATTCCTTCATTGAAGGAGTTAGAAACAGCACCATCTAGTGAAGACTTTCGTGATCGTGATTGGAATCAAAAATATTGGTCTAGGGATCGGGAAAACACAAATCGTCATGCTAAAGTGTCAGAAATCGATATAGGAGACACAGTCCTGATGCAGAATTTAACTCCAGGAAACAAACATAGTACGACATACGGTCCAGCAAGATATACAGTTCTCTCAAAGGAAGGGTCGCGGGTGACTGTTCAGAACGAATCTACAGGGTGAAGGTTCGGTTGTTTCCTCACCGCCGCAGGTATAAGATGAATTGGTTCATCAAGTCATCATAAAGCTAGACGTTCTAAGAACAATATTCTTTTTCTCTACAGATTCAATTAGTTCCGGAAGGTCAACAATCAACGGATGCATCTGTCTGTCCTATGGAAATGAACAACGACGGTAAAGTCCATTAAGGTTTTGTGGTAACGACCCTAAAGGGTAAAGTGCAATAACACGCGCGCTGCGAAGCGGAGTGAACTGTACGATCGTATGGCAGGAGATGGACTGATCGCATGCGCCACGAAGCACACCGACCAACATCTATTGGGCGCGCACGGGGCACACGAAGGGAAACGAATATTAATTGATACTCTAGGTACCACATCCCCTTTTTCCTATAAAGAAGGATGTTTTCTTTCATTTAATTTTTACTTCATAGAATTTACTAATGATGAAATTAAAACTCATGTTATTGTTTTGCTTGAAACAGCTAAAATAAAACATTTACTACATACTCATCTGAACTATTTTGAACTCTCAACTATTTACAGAATATGTATGCCTACGTTATGATGTTTATGCTTTGTGACTACGCCTGCTGTTGACTGTTCATATACCGATTGCATCAACATATTATTTATTTCATTGAGGAGCATAAACGCATAGCTATATCCCTTCTTTTTTATATTTAATTATTAGAAATGAAGTTAACAGAATCTAAACATGTTTTGCTCAACTATGTTGATTTATATGACATAAACTCTTATCCAAAGTTACACAGTTTTCGATCTTTTCATAAACCTATTTATATAGTACTGATGAAACAATGATAACCGAGGGTTTGGATGTATTTATGGTTATGGCATGACATCTGAAGGAAATATATCTCCAGCTAGACAAATACTGTAATTCTTCCAATGACACATCGCTTTGGGTCATGTTTAGTTTATTTTCCATCTTTTGTTACTCAATAGTTGATCATCTGTTTAAATCACGGATTATTATAGTCACAATACTTAATTCAAAAATAAAATATATTGGTATGGTGCGAGTCATTATCTAGCAAATAAAGTATCGGTTCGTGATCTTTATGGTTTTATTTCAAAAACAGTTTCCGTATCTAATATACAGTATAATACCACAGCTAACGTTTAGATATTACAAACCTAACTTGAAAAATGCTACGTTTTTTCTTATAAATTTCGTTTAATGGGTGTTACAATAAAGCGTTTAAATGTCTATTGTTTTGAACATACATATTTTGTACTTAATGTAACATACCATGCAAACATCATGTTACTACGAAATTGAGTCTCATAAAATGTTATTTACAACAAAGACTAGAGGTTTACTATGCTTGATGAGAGGTTAAATACTGATATTTGGCATCATTAATTATTTGTACGACCTTCATTGGTTAGGTAATACTTTGAAATTGTTTACGCACATCATCCACTCTTCATTAGATTTTTATCCATTTTTCGGAGCATATTTCGCGATTAATTTTAGAATATTTACAGTGAAGACTGCGTCTTTATATAATTTCTTTTTTTTTTGTTTGTTTGACAAACCACAATTGAAACAACGTAACACCCCTTTGTGATGATGGATTTTTGTTTTGTTTTCATAATTTCAAATATTATGCACTATTCATTCAAATTTTGAAACATACTTCCTCAACACTGGTCGACGCCATTGAAGTTGCATCATGATGACAAACATGAAGCTCATATTCAAGAGTGACAGCTTTATACTAAAATCATGTCATAACGAGAAAGAATAGACTGCAGTAACTGCACTTTGTTGCGCTATTTTTTTCCAGCTTAACATTTCTTGATGAGTTGTTTGCCAGCGTCAATGATTAACATATTTAGCATCTTGCTTGAATAAGGCCTTCTGATTCACGATCTGGGCTATCACAGCCGTTCTGTATTACTTGACATCATGCCGCTAGATTTTTTTTAGTACTATCGAGGATACGCTCATTCTTGATATTCTACTCAGTATTGTGCTGCTACATACTGAAGATCAGTCCTACATACTAAACATACTGCACGGAAATGTTTTTCTCCTGATTTTTTTTTATTCCGAAGGGGACACGTTATTCAGCTAATAGAACAGGAGTGTGATACATGCATTCTTAACGAGAAAGCCTGCTAAAATAGTCGTATCTCAATGGATGAAAAATCACATCTTTTACTAATATGAATTTTCGTTTATCAATTCCAGTTCCGGATACAATTGTGTTTTGATCAATTTTCCACGCTATTAACTATCTCCTTCTCTCTTTGAACTATTTACTCAGACAAAATTTTATAGTGGGAAATGTACAAGAACGATACGATGACAATGCTGTATTCCTATTAACCTTCTTCTGCATTAGCTGGCGGTCACCACCCGGACATAGTGTACGATCATCGCGTCTGTCTTGGTCATAATGACGACTAGAGTTAAGCAAGCTTGTTATACAGCCAAAACTGTCTTCTAAGTTCCCTTCATGAATGCTCGGTAACTATAGCAGAACATTACGAACGACCTCATTAGAATAACCTCGTTAGGCAGACAGTATACCTTTTTGGCAAAGCAACCACATCTTAGTCATAAGTGATAACGTAGTGATTTATCTTAGAAAATCAGTCTAATGGTCAAAGATATGTTTTATCCATGTTCTTTTTTTATCTTCTTGTGTTTCAAAATCTATGAATAAAGGTGTTTTGTTTAACCCCTTGGAGTCGGAGTTTTTGACCACAACTGCTGCAACCCCACTGCTACCGAACAAGTTTTTTTTTTTATGCTCGGTTTCATCGCTGGGGTCATGTATGACCCCTTCGGCCTCACAGGGTTAATAAATAAAGTAAAACAGTGTTGTAAAAAGCAGTAACAAACAGCATTCATTATTCAACGAAGCTCGCATTAGTCCTACCACATGCTCCATCTGTTTCGTGTTAACCATATATATATAGTTTCTCGTCGTCCATTTTTGACAACAAAGCATATCTAATACTATAACACAAACATAAACTTTTCTAATGTTCCATGATTCAATATAATTCGTTTAGGAATTATTCCCGTTAAAAAAAGTAAATCATGCTCCAACCGCCATAATCGGCCAATTATCGAATATATCATTTTTTTGCATCATTTAGAAACACTCTTTCATCAATTGAATTTGCCATATCTCAAGAACGACATTTTAAGAGAACACATTCTCGCATCATTTAAGAGCAAACATTGTTGTGTCATTCAAGAGCATTCATTAATGGAATTTATTAGTCAGTTACATTCTCGCAGCATTTAAGTGCGATAACTCATGAGACCACCTTCTTCCATCATTTTAGAGCGAACGTCCTCGCGTCATGCAAGAGCTACAGTTGTTGGGTTACATCCTCGCAACATTTTAGAGTGATAATTCATGAGACTACATTTTCGCATCATCCAAGAGCGACAATTCATGAGTTAGATTCTTGCAGCATTTAAGAGCGATAACTCATGAGACCACCTTCTCGCATCATTTAAGAGCGAACGTCCTCGCATCATCCAAGAGCTACAATTGTTGAGTTACATTCTCGCAACATTTAAGAGCGATAATTCATGAGATTACACTCTCGCATCATCCAAGAGCGACAATTCATGAGTTAGATTCTTGCAACATTTAAGAGCGATAACTTATGAGACAAACTTCTCGCATCATTTAAGAGCGAACATCCTCGCTTCATCCAAAAGCGCCAGTTCATGAGATATATTCTCGCAACATTTGAGAGCTAAAACTTATGAGACTACATTCTCGCATCATCCAAGAGCGACTATTCATGAGTAATATTCTCGCAACATTCAAGAGCGATTACACATGAGATTAGCTTCTCGCATCATTTAAGAGCGAACTTCCTCGCATCATCCAAGAGCGAGCATTCATAAGATACCTGCTCGTAACAATTAAGAGCGACAGTTCATGAGGTATACTCTTACAACATTTAGTATTCTAGTATTCTAATGCTTGTACAACCAGTGCGATGCTTTTCAAATCATGGAAATATAAGATTTTCTTCTGGTATTTTCTTGTCAATATTAATATTTGCAGCATATCAGCGTTGATGTGATACAAATATTAAAGCAACCAGGCCAACTGTGGTATATTCTCACAACATTTAAAAACTCACGATTCTACATTTTCGCATCATGCAAAAGTGGCTACTTGTTAGACATATTATCATTATATTCAGATCGATTGCCTGTTAGACTACTTTCTCGCAACATTTCACAATGACCTTTTTTCTATTCACAGTTTCGTATCGTTTTATCGATAACTCGTACGGTATATTTAAAAAAGACACGGACACGTTCAATACTTTAAGTGAACTTTTTCGCGCTTTGAAGAAAGTACAACACTAGACAACAAACTACAATGCAAAGCCGTGTGTATTTATTAAGAAAATAAAAAAAAAAATCTGACAGCTGCGGTGGGAATTGAACCCGCACTCCTCCGCACGATGCGACTAGCAGCTTAGTGCCACTATTCGCACGACCACGGTGCCGCACGCAATCTTCGATGGACGGAATCTGTATTTTGAAAAGTTCTCTGTGATATACACCTATGCCTCATTGAAAGTGCGGTTCAGATTTAAGTTAATTCCATACCACGGCATCATTCACACTTTATGTTTGTCAGAATCATATCATATCATATCATCATCATATCATGATATCATTATAGATTTTCAGCCCCCACTATTTATCTACAAAAGACAAATTTGTTTCATGATGACATATATGATAGCCGATATATTGTGATAGTCGTAAATTAATTTACAAGGCTATGGAACACGTGATAGCTGGTCTGGCTTGAAAACAATGCTTTCAGAAAGTCTTACCTTATTTTACAGCATACGATACCTTGGCGATTTACTGGAATGCTCAAATCACATAAGCATTATTGATGACACATTGCTCTGTATTGAAATCGAAAGCGATCTAATTTCATTCGCTATAACAGTAATCACCTGCAGAAGTAGCAGCAAGTGATCGTAATTAACACGCTTTCGCATATCATTCACGCATCTACCTCTTTTTTTTTTCAAATGAACTTCGATTGTTGAAACAAGGTTCACACTCCCTCAAGGCCACAACAATAAAATCGAACGACACAATTTCCCCGCCTATTCACAAGCGTGACCTTCGATGGCGCTTTCACTTCCAGCAGCAACAGAAACCATGACAAAAGAAGCGGAAGAAAAAACTATTGCGCCGCGAAACTCATTCCTTTCACATTAATGGGGCACTGATTTGCATCGGCTGTCGGCCGAATTCCATCTCTTCGACAACACATTTTTTTTCTTCTTCTTTCAAATAATAATTTTATCAATTAATCAATACTTCGACGCATCACATCGTTCACTTTTCCGCCTTTCCCCCACGCTCAGCATAGCTTCACTTCCACAGATTTTTTTCGTGTTGATTTTTTTTCTAGTGACACTTATTATTTTTTTCTTTCGAATTAATAATCTATCACACTATACATAAAGAAATATTATCGCAGGATTCTACATCCTCGTCGCCATCTTGTGGTAACGACCCTAAAGGGTAAAGTGCAATAACACGCGCGCTGCGAAGCGGAGTGAACTGTACGATCGTATGGCAGGAGATGGACTGATCGCATGCGCCACGAAGCACACCGACCAACATCTATTGGGCGCGCACGGGGCACACGAAGGGAAACGAATATTAATTGATACTCTAGGTACCACAGGTTTCATGACTATGTAAGAGCAAGATCTATTCCATGCAGGGCAAATCTGTGGAGAACCATGCCATGTTTCGCAAAACCACCATTGCGCTCCCACTCGTTGTACGGTTGTACGTATTTTGTTTTCACTGGCTGGTGAACCATACTTTGTCCACTTATCTGATCGTTTGCGGCTTGGCTTGTTTCGTACGCATTTACCTGTTTGGTGGCATCTCCCAAAGTTAGATCGGACACCTGCAGCAATTTCTTCTTCAAATGTGCTGGAGTGTGTAACATTGTTTTATCTGTTGGAATATTTGGGCCAGCCTAATATATGTTGCGATGTTTGTCATCTTGCCAGATCTTGCCCTGCGCCGACCTTGTTAAATATATGTATGTTGATTGTTATTGTTTGTACATATATTGTTAGTAAATAAACCGACCGCCGTGACGTGCACACGCATCTTTGTGTTGCTCTGTGTGTTTCTTTGCCGTTATCAACAACTACCTTTTCCGCACTTTCAGATGCACTTTTGCTAAAATTGAATTTATTTACGTGGATTTGCGTCCTCCAACAGTCTGGAATTCTTCTAATAGTTTCTTATTGGATTCCTCCAGTTTAGTTGTGCATCCTCATGGAGTGATTTCTGAGATTCCTGCAGGGGCTTTCCTCAGTTCACGGGAAGTCCACCTGGAGTTTCCCGAGAATTAGTCTTGGTGCTCTTCAGGCATTCCTCCAGAAGTACCCCGTGAATTGCTTCAGGAGTTCCCTGGAAATTTCTACAGAAGCCCCAAAGAGTTTAACTTGGATTTCTCAGCGAATTTCTCCAGGATGTGCCGGTAACTTTTCCACGGTGATATTCGTTAATTCTTTTGGAATTCTTTCGGAGAATTCCTGCAGCATTTGTGGTAGAATCCCTCCAGGATATTTACCTGGGAATTTCTTCCATGATTTGACTGGGTATAACTAGGATACTAGGATAAGTTTTAAGTATTATCGGTAGGTTTGTTCGCTTCGTCATGAGGGGTTTTTGTCGGCCAAATTGTCTGAAACTTGAACGTTCAATTCAGACGAAGAGATCAAAACGGCCAAAAATACGCTGGTTCCCCTATATAAATTATTCGAAAATTCCATCCGGGAATTTCCACGATTCTTTTTAGGAGTTCACTAAATAGTCCTGCAGGTTTTCTGAATTCCTCCAGAAGGTCTTGGGAAATTCATCCTGGAGTTCCTCGAGAATTCCTCCAGGAGATTCTCGAGAATTCCTTGAGATTCTCGGGAATTCCTTCAGAAAATCCACGAGAATTCTACTACGAAATTCACGGCAATTCCTATTGAAGTGCCTCGGAAATCCTTCAAGAGATCCTCGGGAATCCTCACAGGAGTTCTTCGGAAATTTCTGCAGGAGTTCCTTGGGAATTCTTCCAGAAGTTCATAGGGAGTTGCTCCAGATAATCTACAAAACATCCTCCAGGACTTGATCGGGAATTCTTCCAGGAGATCCTTCAGGAAATCTGTGGAAATTCATCCAGGAGATTCTCGGGAATACTTCCAAAAATTCTTCAGGAATTCCTCGGGAATTACTATTACGAAAAATATAATGAAGCACTACAAATGTACATTAAAATATAACATATTGGAGTGGAACACTACAAATGCGTAATAAACTAGGACATCACACTTGAACAAATACAACACAGAACATATATTTTGCCCTGTTACCCTAGTGGATAACAATTTCTGATGACAGGATGACGAGGTTTCATAAATGTTGTTGGTCCATGAGTCAAATCCTGTAATCGTATTTTGTCTGGCGGGTTGCCTTTCGTTCGCAGCATTAGTGGCTTTCATAGCTTGAATTTTGTCTAGGAATTTCTAATCCTAAGGGGGCATCTCGATTCGGGTTTCATCACTAGAGTTCTATAACTTGAAGTCTGTGCCAGGGAAAGGTTTACATCTCTAGCACTTAATCACGGCCCGAAATGGCCTGAATGTTGGCAATCGAAATAGGATTGCGGGCCTCTATTCTGCCAGAGCCCTATAAATGTGCATTAATTCTAGGGGAATATTTACAAGTTAAAATAGCACATTCAACACAAAAATAAAACTTGTGATACTACTCTGGGAGTTCCTCGGGAATTCCTCATGAAGTTCCTCGGAAATTCCTCCTTGAGTTTATCGGAAATTCTTCCACGAGTTCTTTGAGAATTCCTCCAGGATCCTCGGGAACTCCTCTGAAGATCATCGAAAAATCCTTCAGGAGTTCCTCAAGAATTCCTCCAGGAGATCCTTGGAAAAACTCCAGGAAATTTTGAGAATTCCACCAGGAGTTTCTCGGGAATTCCTGCAGGAGTTCCTCGGGGATTCTCGGGAATACTTCTAAGAATTCTTCGGGAATTCCTCCAGGGATTCCTCGGGAATTACTCTAGGAGTTCCTCATGAAATTCCTCGAAAATTCCTCCTTGAGTTCATCGGAAACTCCTCCATGAGTTCTTTGAGAATTCCTCCAGGAGATCTTCGGGAACTCCTCTGAAGATCATCGAAAAATCCTTCAGGAGTTCTTCAAGAATTCCTCCAGGCGATCCTTGGAAATCCTCCAAGAATTCTTCGGGAATTCCTCCAGGGATTCCACGGGAATTACTCTAGGAGTTCCTCGGGAATTCCTCATGAAGTTCCGTGGAAATTCCTCCTTGAGTACATCGTGAATTCCTCCATGAGTTCTTTGAGAATTCCCCCAGGAGATCATCGGGAACTCATCCGAAGATCATGGAAAAATCCTTCAGGAGTTCCTCAAGAACTCCTGCAGGAGATCCTCCAGGAAATTTTGAGAATTCCTCCAGGAGTGTCTCGGGAATTTCTCCACGAGATCGACGGGAATTTCTTAAAAAGATCCTCAGCAATTCATTCAGGAATTTGTCGGGAATTACTGCAGCAGTTCCTCGGGAATTCCTGCAGGACCTAAGTGTTTCTCGGCAATACCTCCAAGAATTCCACGAGAATACCTCCGGAGTTCCAAGAATTTTTTTTTCGGAAGTTCCTCGAGAAATCCTCTAGGTTCCCCGTCAACCTTCTCCAGGAGTTTCCTGGCAATTCCCGAGGATTTCTTGGAAATGATCATAGGATCATCTTCTCGATTATTTTCTGATAAATTCCTGAACATTTGCAGGAAATGCTAGAAAGAATTCTCAAGAAGGATTCCCGGGAACTTCTTTACAAATTATCTTCTGGCGGAATTCTCGAGGAAGAATTTCCAAGGAACTCGTGGAGAAATTTTCGAGGAACTACTGGAGGAATTCTCGAGTAATCCCTAAAGGAATTCTCGACGAACTTCTTAAGGATTTCTCGAGACACTCTTGGAAGAATTCACGTGGAACTCCTGGAAGAATTTCTGAAGAACTCCTGAAGGTATTCCCGAGGAACTCCAGGAGAAATTCCCGCAGAATACATGGAGGAATTTCCTAGAAGCTTCTGGAGGAATTCCCGATGAACTCCTGATGATGAACTCTTGAAGTGATAGAAGAATTTCCGAGGAACTCGTAGAGAAATTCCCGAGCAACCTCTGGAAGAATTTCCTTGGATCTCCAGGACGAATTCCCGAGAATCTCCTAGAGGAATTTCAGAGGAATTCGTGACGAAACTCTCGGCAAGTTTCTGGAGGAATTCCGGAGGAGATTCTGGATGAATTCCCGAGGACCACCTCGAACAATTCCCAAGAAACTCTTGAGGGAATTCCTAGAGTTATTCCTGATGAAATTCTGAAGGATCCCTCGGAACTTCTGGAGATTTTTTTTCAGCAGTTCCTCGAGAAATCCTCTAGGTTCCCCGTCAACCTACTCCAGGAGTTTCCTAAGAATTCCCGAGGATTTCCTGGAAATGTTCATAGGATCATCAAGATTATTTTCTGATAAATTCCTGTACATTTTCTCCTGGAAGTATTCCCGAGAAAATGCTAGAAAAAAATCTCAAGAAGCATTCACATTTCTTTACAAATTATCTTCTGGCGGAATTCTCGAGGAAGAATTTCCGATGAACTCGTGGAGAAATTTCGAGGACCTCCTGGAGGAATTCTCGAGGAATCTTTAAAGGAATTCCCGACGAACTTCTTAAGCATTTCTCTAGACTTTGTAGGAGGAATTCCCGTGGAACTCCTGGAAGAATTCCTGGAAGAACTCCTGAAGGTATTCCCGAGGAATTCCAGAAGAAATTCCCGAATAATACATGGAGGAATTTCCTAGAAACTTCTGGAGGAATTTCCGATGAACTCCTGAAGGTATACCCGAGAATTTCTTGAAGTTATAGAAGAATTTCCGAGGAACTCGTAGAGAAATTCCCGAGCAACCTCTGGAAGAATTTCCTTGGATCTCCAGGACGAATCCCCGAGAATCTCCTAGAGGAATTTCAGAGGAATTCGTGACGAAATTCTCGGCAAGTTTCTGGAGGAATTCCGGAGGAGATTCTGGATGAATTCCCGAGGACCACCTCGAAGGATTCCCAAGAAACTCTTGAAGGAAGTCCTAGAGTTATTCCTGGTGAAATTCTGAAGGATCCCTCGGATCTTCTGGAGGGATTTTCCGAGGAATTACTGGAGAAATCTTATCAGGCTTTCTTGGACAAATCGATGAGAAATTCTGAATAAGCTGTTTGAAATTTACACATTATTCTTAGCAAATCCTACTTACCTCAGATGTGTGCGGAATAATCAAGATCCGAAGATCCGAAGATCCCATATATCTCCAGAAATGAGCAAGCCTCGTCGTCAATTTGTGATATTGTTGTCGCGGTGGAAACGCAAAGTTTCCCCACACACGACAATCGTTTCTTCTCCCAATCCATGCGTTAAATCAAACGTCGGACGTAGTGCACTGGACAGCGGATCTGGTTCATACAGTCCAACCCTAATATTCAGAACCATAGACAATACCAAACTGTATATACAATTGAAGTTGGGGTCTTTTCCCACTTTAATTCAATATTAATAGACCATTCCCGTGAAAATTGTTTGTGTGCTCTACGGTGTCCGGCCATTTGGCCGTATGCCATTTGCACGAATGCCATCTGGCCGAATGGTCGTTTGGCCGAATGCCGTTTGGCCGAATTATGATCAAAACAAATCAGAGTAAGTTTTTGACATTCCAACTGCCAATATGAACAGAGATATTTCCTGCTTTTAATCATAGGCTATTCTTTCTAGTTTAGCCATTCAGGGATTAATTGGCGTTGAAACTGTCAACATTTTATCAAAGATTATTTCTTCTTTGAGTCATACGCTGTTGTTTCGCGTGATATGATGCGTGGAACAGGGGCGTGGTCACTTAAGTTCATCATTTATTTTTCGGCCAAACGGCATTCGGCAAAACGGAATTCTGCCAAACGGCGTTCGGTCCGCCATATCTGCCCGCATAGTTGTAAACTCAACTGTTACCGTACCACCTCATATACAACTTTGTTAACGAATATATGCAAGGCTGGTTGCGATCAGGTTTGAAAGCTTCAATTCTGGGCAAGTTTCGATGCTGTGATAGATTTCTACGGTGAAGTAAAACACAATAGTTAGTCCAATCTTTCGAATTTGTTTGTTCCAAAATGCGTGACATAACACTTATGTCTATGCAGAAGACCCCTTTTTTTATTCAGTTTTGTAGAGTTTGTGCGAATGCTTTTTGTGTGTTCTTTACTTATACCAATGTGCAAGATAAATTTATCCTATTTATCCTCTATGACTATTAAATTGGTTGTCTTTTCCTCATTTGTATGAAAATTTGCATTATTTATTCGTTAGTCTTCTTCTTACTAATTGGTTCAGTTCTAATTGACCCCTATAATAGTGTCTACTGACGGTATAGCTTTGATTTGGGTTTCCAGTCCAAAATGGAAGGTCTATTCGCATTAAGTGTAGGTTTCATCGTCCTTATATACAACGTTTTCCCACCTCTTTAGGAATGACTTCCTCGGCAATTTCTTAGAATCATATGTACACCTAGCTACAGGCATCCGAAGCGGGAGCCTCTCAAGGCCACCCGAAGTTTATCCCCGTCAGTTGGTAGAACTTGAGGTTGAACGGTTGGTAGAACTCACGCAACCGATCGATGGCCAGCGGTTCGATCCGCGGATGGTTACGGCCCTTAGTTTTGCCAAGGCAATGCGGCGAAGATCGTTCCTCGGACTTGAGCAGACACGGGAAGCCTTTGGTCGAATTGAAGTAGAAGTGCTTCTCGTTGACCACCCGCTTCAGCCCGAGAAAGTCCTGAACCCGTCCGATTTCAACGGCCGGATCGGCTATCAATCGCTCCCCGCTGACGAAGAGTAGCTGCGATAGCGGGAAGTACTCAAGCCACCGTTCCAGATGTTTGGCGTAGACGCCGATCTTGACGGGACCCCACGTTGTGTCCACGATTCCACCGGAGGTCCCGTTGAGGAACGCCAACTCTTCGAAGCGCTTCATATCTTTCTTTTTGCTGCGAGCTTGGGTGTAGTCGGAGATGGCTCGGGTCACGGGGTCCCGAACGACCACCAGCAGTTTGGTGCTCGGGTTCATGTGGTAGACCCTTTTAGGCGCCTCCTTGGTGATGAAGTAACTTGGAGTCTTCTCCATGGTGATTTGGCCTTCGATTGTGGGCGGCATATGGTGCCGGTACCAGTGCAGCCCCTTGGCGTAGTGACGATCGAAGAAGTGCACTTCACATCCCGCGGCTCGTACGTCCGGATGCAGTCGGATGAACTCAAGCAGGGCTCGGGTTCCGCTCTTCTTGACGCCGATGATCAGAGCGTCCGGCAGGTGTCGGGACGGTCGCAGGCCTTGCTGTCTCAGAAAGCGATACTTTGGAGAACCGTCGGACGCGTTCACGAGGTTCTTCGAGTCAAATGCATCACCGGTGAGGGGCACGATCCGGACGATCGAGCCGAGGATTTTGATCTGTGGGACTTCCGCTTCCTCCGTGGGGGTCGTCATCGTGGTGAAGCTCGTGTGCGCCTGGAAGGAGATGCAGAAGTGGACATTTTGTGAGAAAAGTTATGAGATTTTTGGAATATCTAGAACATTCTTTACATTTTCCTGGAATCCTGCCCAGGATTCCTGCGCCAGCAATCCTGACTAGGATTCGCCAGGAATCCTGAACAGGATTGGCCAGGAACTCTGAAAAGGATTCACCTGTAACTCTAACCACGATTCGCCAGGGAACCTGAAGAGGTTTCGTCGGAATCCTGAGCAGCATTCTTCGGCATCCCGAACAGCATTCGTCCGAATCGTCGGAATCATGACCAGAATTCGCCAAAATCATGACGAGAATTCGCCAGGAATCCTGACGAGAATTCGCTAGGAATCCTGACGAGAATTCGCCAGGAATCCTGACCAGGATTCGCCAGGAATCCTGACCAGGATTCGCCAGGAATCCTGACCAGGATTCGCCAGGAATCCTGACCAGGATTCACCAGGAATCCTGACCAGGATTCGCCAGGAATCCTGACCAGGATTTGCCAGGAATCCTGACCAGGATTCGCCTGGAATCCTGAACAGGATTTGCCAGGAACTCTGAAAAGGATTCACCTGTAACTCTGAACAGGGTTTGCCTGGAACTGTGAACAGGATTCGCCAGGAATCCTGAAAAAGATTCGCCAGGAATTCTGAAAAAGATTCGCCAGGAATCCTGACCAGAATTCGTCAAGAATCCTGACCAGGATTCGCTAGGGAACCTGAAGAGAATTCGTCGGAATCCTGAGCAGCATTCTTCGGAATCCCGAACAGCATTCGTCGGAATCCTGACCAGGATTCGTCGGAATCCTCAGCAGGATTTGTCGGAATCCTGAGCAGAATTCGTCGGAATCCTGAGCATGATTCGTCGGAATCCTGAGCAGGATTCGTCGGAATCCTGAGCAGGATTCGTCGGAATCCTGAGCAGGATTCGTCGGAATCCTGAGCAGGATTCGTCGGAATCGTGAGCAGGATTCGTCGGAACGCTGAGCAGGATTCGTCGGAATCTTGACCAGGATTCATCGGAATCCTTACCAGGATTCGCCAGGAATCCTGACAAAGATTCGCCAGAAATCCTGACCAGGATTCGCCAGGAGCCTGATCAGGTTTCGCTAGGTATCCTGGTAAGGATTCGCTAGCAATCCTGAGCAGGATTCGTCGGAATCCTGAGCAGGATTCGTCGGAATCCTGAGCAGGATTCGTCGGAATCGTGAGCAGGATTCGTCGGAACGCTGAGCAGGATTCGTCGGAATCTTGACCAGGATTCGTCGGAATCCTTACCAGGATTCGCCAGGAATCCTGACAAAGATTCGCCAGAAATCCTGACCAGGATTCGCCAGGAGCCTGATCAGGATTCGCTAGGTATCCTGGTAAGGATTCGCTAGCAATCCTGAGCAGGATTCGTCGGAATCCTGACCAGGATTCGTCGGAATTCTTACCAGGATTCGCCAGGACTAGGATTCGCCAGGAATCCTGACCAGGATTCGCCTCCTGGAATCCTGACCAGGATTCGCCTCCTGGAATCCTGACCAGGATTCGCCTCCTGGAATCCTGACCAGGATTCGCCTCCTGGAATCCTGACCAGGATTCGCCTCCTGGAATCCTGACCAGGATTCGCCTCCTGGAATCCTGACCAGGATTCGCCTCCTGGAATCCTGACCAGGATTCGCCTCCTGGAATCCTGACCAGGATTCGCCTCCTGGAATCCTGACCAGGATTCGCCTCCTGGAATCCTGACCAGGATTCGCCTCCTGGAATCCTGACCAGGATTCGCCTCCTGGAATCCTGACCAGGATTCGCCTCCTGGAATCCTGAACAGGATTCTCCTGGAATCCTGAACAGGATTCTCCTGGAATCCTGAACAGGATTCTCCCGGAATTCTGAACAGGATTCTCCCGGAATCCTGAACAGGATTCTCCCGGAATTCTGAACAGGATTCTCCCGGAATCCTGAACAGGATTCTCCCGGAATCCTGAACAGGATTCTCCCGGAATCCTGAACAGGATTCTCCCGGAATCCTGAACAGGATTCTCCCGGAATCCTGAACAGGATTCTCCCGGAATCCTGAACAGGATTCTCCCGGAATCCTGACCAGGATTCTCCTGGAATCCGGAATAGGATAACTGGAATCCTGAGCAAGACTCTCCTGGAATCCTGAGCAAGACTCTCCTAGAATCCTGAACAGAATTTTCCAGGAATCCTGAACAGGATTCTCAAGGAATCCTGAACAGGATCCTCCTGGAATCCTGAGCAGGATTCGCCAGGAATCCTGAACAGGATTCGTCTGGAATGCTGAACAGGATTCGCCAAGAGCTTGGACAGGATTCCCCTGGAATCCTGAGCAGGATTCGCAAGAAATCCTGAGCAGGATTCAGCAGGAATGAAGTCTATCGAAGAAATGTCACGATATATGCTTACCTTCTTCCATGTCCGGTTGATGCTCGCTATCAGGCATGTGTTGAATGTGTAGGACACGTACAGCATACAGATGCAGACGACGATGGTAATCGCGATCGTACGATTACTCAGATTGGTGTACCATTTGACGAACATCCCTTCGGCTCCGACTTATTGATGTTCTTGGCGGGCAGGGTGCCAGATTGAGGGTCTGAAAAAAAAAAAAATGATAAGAGAAAATGGAAATCAGTGGGCGTTATTGAAACAGCCTAAAATAACAATGTATATGAATTCGAGTTCTTTATTGCTAAAAATACAATCATTTTCATTTCAAATAAAACCTGCTTGACATTATCTGAAGGCGCATCTTTATTACAAACATGGATCTTGTTCATTTCAAATCAGATGTTACGTTCACTTCCAACCGTTCTTTATTTATGGTCAGTTCAAACTAACAAAACGTTTGTTTTTATCCCAGACATGCTTGGTTTTATAATATTTTTCTCTGCATTCGTTTAAGCTACATCCGTTTCCTCATTGTGTAAAAACGAATTCAGTTGAATTCCTATAAATAGTATACAATTTAATTCGATTGGTTTTCTACATAAAACCACAACCCTTGGGCTCATGCCTTCCAACCAAACCTACACCACATGCAGCAAATGTTGCATTGATGTAGGCGCAAACAGCCGGAGACCGGGGCACAAAGTCAACCGCACCATTGCATAACCGCAGGGGTTAGAGAAAACAAACACAGAGGACACTCTTCTTTCGCATTCATGTGTCGTGTGCGGTTCCCGTAAAAATAGTCTGTGACACGATGCGATACTTGTGCTAGCTAGAGACCATTTCCGGCGGCAGTAGAAAGGAAAGCAAAACTCTGCTGCTGCACTATGTGTAGTGTGCGGTACGAATTACAAATCCGAATCGGCTTTTCCAACTGATGATGGTGGCGTTGTCGTCGTTCCACTACAGCACTATGTGTGTTCGTTCAGTTTCCTCCGCAAGCGGATGCAATGGTTGGTTTGGCTTCTACTAGGGGGTCTCTACACCTTGGTATATGGCTGGCATATGAGAAACTTTTTCCAAAGAGCTTTTGAGCCTGCGACAATACCTACACTTCCTCTGCGTTACAGTAATAGGGACAAGTGGGACCAGAGGTAGATATAGACAGACAGCTGGTGCCATTACAAGCCTCCGACGGTTCCTGTGGTACACGCTAACAAATTTCTACTGAAAGACCGAGGAAGTTGTTCTTATAGATTATTACTTGACTAGATATTCTATGACATCCACACATATTGAAGGCATATTGAAGATACTCTCTCAAATTTTAGGAGGAGTCTATCACCGATTGCAAGAGAGTTCGTGGGACAATATCAGGCTGGATTTATGGGCAAACGCACCACAGCAAACCAGATGTTCGCCATCCGCCAGGTGTTGCAGAAATGCCGTGAATACAACGTGTCCACACATCACTTGTTCATCGATTTCAAATCGGCGTATGATACAATCGATCAAGACCAGCTATGGCATGGCAGATAATGCATGAATACGGATTCTCGGATAAGCTGATACAATTGACTGAAAAGAGTTCATCTGGAAATTCATCTGGAAACCTAATCAGGGATTCTCCCAGTATCCTGAACTGGGATTTTCCGAGAGTTCAAAACTGAAATTCTTCGCGATTTATGTACGAGAATCACTGGAAATTCAGAACGGGGACGAGAATACTTTGGAAATCCTGAACAAGGATTCCCCGAGAACAACGATTCTTTCGGATTACTGAGTAGGAACTATCCACAAAGATTCCTAATCTGGATACCCCTAAAGAACCCAATTGTTTCTGAAATTCCTCCAAGACTTTTCTCAAAAATCCCTCAAGGATTTTTCTCAAAAATTTTTCCAGGAATTCTTTCAAAAATTCCTCCAGAAGTTCCTTCAAAAACTCTTCTACATTTTTTTAGAAATTCCTCCAGGAATTCGTTTAAAAGTTCTTCTAGGAATTTTTCAGAAATTCTTCCGGGAAGTCTTTCCAGAAATTTATGAAGGAATTCATTGAACAATTCCTCCTATATTCTTTTCAGCAATTCCTTAAGGAATTCTTTCAGATATCCCTCTAAGAAATCTTGAAGAAATTCCTCCATGAATAATTTAGAAATTCGCTCAAAATTCATGCAGAAATTCTTACAGATTTTTTTTAGAAATTCCTTCAGGAATTGTTTTTGAAATTCCTCCAAGATTTTTCTCAACAATTCATCCAGGGTTTTTCTCAAAAATTGCCCCTGGAATTCTTTCAGCAATTCCTCCAGAAATTCCTTCAGAAATTCTTCACGGATTTTTTTAATTTCCTACAGGAATTATTTCATAAAATCCCTCAGGGATTCATTCAGAAATTTATCCAGGAATTCTTTCAGAAGTTCTTCCAGGAGTTTTTCAGAAATTCCACCGGGAATTCTTTCAGAAATTTGTGAAGGAATTCATTCAACAATTCCTTCAGGAATCTTTTTTCAGCAATTCCCTCAGGATTTTTTTTCAGAAATTCCTATAAGATTTCTTGCAGAAAGTCCTTCAGAAATTCTTCTACATTTTTTTTTCAGAAATTCCTACAGGAATTCTTTTATAAGTTCTCGAAGGAATTTTTCAGAAATTCCTTCGGGAAATGTTTCAGAAAATTACGAAGGAATTCATTCAGCAATTCTTCCCGTTTTTTCAGCAATCCAAGAATTCTTGAAGTAATTCCTTCATGAGTTATTTTAGAAATTCCCTCAAAATGCATGCAGAAATTCTTACAGAAATTAATTCCTCCAAGATTTTTTTTTCAAAAATTCATCCAGGATTTTTCTCAAAATTTTTTCTAGGAATTCTTTCAGAAATTCCTCCAGAAATTCTTTCAAAAATACTCCACGGAACTCTTTCTAAAATTTTTCCAGGAATTTTGTTTTCAGCAATACTTTCAGAAATTCCTCCAAGAATTCTTGAAGAAATTCCTCCAGCAGTTATTCTAGAAATTCGTCAAAATTTCATGCGGAAATTCTTCCAGGAATTGTTTCAGAAATTCCTTCAGAAATTGTTTCTGAAATTCTTCCAGGATTTTTCTCAAAAATTCATCCAGGATTTTTCTGAAAAAATTTCCAGGAATTCTTCTAAAAGTTCCTTTCAAAATTTCTTCATAAATTCTTCATGAAATTTTATTAAAATTCCTGCAATTCTTTCTAAAAAATTGTAGAAAATCCTTCAGAGATTCCTTCAG
Organism: Aedes albopictus; assembly: GCF_035046485.1. Lineage (NCBI taxonomy): Eukaryota > Metazoa > Arthropoda > Insecta > Diptera > Culicidae > Aedes > Aedes albopictus. The sequence goes on along the minus strand of NC_085136.1, from coordinate 73,974,706 downwards.
ATTTTTTTTTTTGAGAAATTCCTCCAAGAATTCTTTCAAAAATTCCTTCAGGAATTTTTCACAAATTCCTACAGATTCCTCCGAAAAATCCTTCTGGAATTTTCTCCAGGTGTTTCTTCGGAATTTCCCCAGCAATTTTTCCAGAGATTTCTTCAAAAATTTCTTCGGGAGTTTATTTTTTCCGAAATTTACCAAAGGATTTGTTTGGCAATTCCTTTAAGGAACTTTCTTCAGAATTTCTTCTAGGATTGCTTCAAGAATTTCTCCAAAAATGTCTTAAGACATCAATTTACAAACCGCTCCAATTTACAACGTGCATCCAGGAGTTCCTCCAGCAATTTCTCTACGGATTCCTTAAGAAATTTTCTCAGGGATTTTTTTTTTCAAAATTCTTGCGGGGATTCGTCCAAAGAATTCACCTGGATATTCTTCAGAATTACCTCCAGAATTTTTCAACAATTTCACAAGAGATCATTCTTAAAGTTCTTGCTGGGGTTTCTTAAGATTTTCCGTCAGGGCTTCCTTAAAATTTCCATGGGATATCTCCAGGAATTTTACTATAAATTTCTCAAGAAATTTTCTAGATATTCTTCCAAAGGTTTTTCCTGGAATTTCTCTTGAAATTCCTACGAAGATTCCATCTGAAATGCCTGTTGGTTGTTCTTCTTCAGGGGTATTATCAGAAATTCCCCGAAAGTTCTGAAACTGCTCAGGAACTTGTTTTTTAAGATTTCTCAATTAATTCCGCTGGAAATTTATCAACAGATCATCGCACGAATTCCTTCAGAGTCTTCTAGAGGAATACCTTCAGGAAATTCTCCGGGGATTCAATTAAAATATTTCGAAATTCCCCCAAGAATTACTTAACAATTGTCTCGAAGAATTCTTCTAGGTATCTCTTCTTACTCAAGTTTCAAGTCTAGATTTTTTTCCTTAAATTTAACCAACGATATTATTCAGTATTACCTCCAGGATCACACCAGACATTTTTCAAGAGATCATTCTAAGAATTCCTCCAGGAGTTTCTTCGGGATTTTTTTCTTGGGATTTCTCCATGAATTCTTTGAAAAATTTCTCAAGAAATTTCCTAGAGAAGGAATTCCCTACAGAGATTTCTGCCCCTTCAGAAAAAAAATCCAGGAGTTTTATCAGTACCGTAAACCGGGGTCAAATTGATCTCCGGGTCGAAATTGATCAGACGTTTTTCTGTTAAATTAAGTATGCTTCAAATAGATTCCTAAAACATATCGTTTGGTATATGATTAATACATTATGATACTTGTAAGCAAACTATTTGAAGTATGCTTGATCATACTGAAAAACGTCTGATCAATTTCGACCCAGAGATCAATTTGACCCTGGTTTACGGTACCGAGGGTTCCTTCAGAATTAAGAATATTAAGAATATCCAGGATTTTGTCGTTGAGACTTAGTCAATTCCACTGGAAATTCCCCCAAAAATTGTTCTACGAATTGCTCCAGCAATTCTTCCGTGGAATTAAATGAGGAATTTTCAGTTTTTCTGCAGAAACTGCTTCTGGGTAGAATATCCAGAGAAAACCATTGAAAAACTTATCAGAGGAATTTGACAAAGAAATACCGGTGGAATTTTTGAGAAGATTTCTGAAATATAGTGCTGCAAAAAATCCTGAAAATTATGCCGAAGAAATCCCAAGCAATCCCAAGGAATGATTAATATATTTCTTGAGTAGTTTCTAGAAGAATTTCTCTGGTAAGGTTTTTCAGAGTTCCTTCAGAAATTCCTCCAGGATTTTTAAAATCCTTCATGGATTTTTTTTTCAAAAATTCCTCCAAGAATTCCTTTAGAAATTCCTCCCGGAATTTGTCAGAAATTCCTCCAGGAATTAGTTTAGAAATTGCTTCAGCAATCCTTTCAGAAACTCCTCCAGGAATTATTTTAAAAATATCTTCAGGAATTATTTCAGAAATTATCTCAGGATTTTTTTTAGAAATTCCTCCTAGAGTTTTACAAATTCTTCCATGATTTTTTTTTAGAAATTCATCTAGGATTTTTTTTTCGGAAATTTCTATAGATTCCTCCGAAAACCCCATCTGGAAACTTCACTTGCTTATTCAGCAGTTCTTCCTGGAATTTCTCCAGAAATTGCTTCGGGAGAATTGTTTGAAGGAATTCTTTAAGGCATTTACTCCAGGATTTCTTAAAAAAATCTCCAAAAATATCTCAAGAGATCATTTTAAAATATCCTCTAAGTTTACCCATCTGTACATATGTACGTTGAGCTATTTGAAATTTCATCCTCTAAGTGTTAATCCAAGAGCTCATTCAGCAATTCCTGCAGAAATTTCCCCGGGACTTTTTCAGGATATTTTCAAGAATTTACTACAGGATATCTCCACGAATTTCTCCAATAAATGTTAAAAGCTCATTCTTCAAATTCCTCCATGATTCCTCTAGGTCTATCTTTCAGGGTTTCTAAAAACACCCTTGGGATTTCTCCAGGAATTCTAACAGAAAATTTTCCAGGGGTTTTCTAGGTAATCCTCCAGATGCTTCTCCTCTAGGAAATCCCACAGAGATTCCTTCTGAAATGTCTTTAGGGCAGCAATATCTCCAGAAGTAATATCCACTGGAGATTTTTCAAGAGATCATTCTACAAATTCCTTCTGAGGTTTCCCCTGGAATTCCTCCGGGGATTAGGAATTTTCAGTAGTTATTTCAAAAATTCCTCCTTTTTAAGAATTTGCTTTGAACATCTTCTGAGATTCTCTTCGCTTCAAGTTTATCCTGGATTCTCCTGAGATTTTTCTTCAAAAACTCTTCCCAGGATTTTTCAAAAGTTCCTCGCGGAATTCCTTCACGGACAGAAGTTCATCTAGGATTTTCTGGAGAGATTTTTCCGGGTGATTTTCCAGGAGTTTCTTCTCAAATTCCTCTAGAGACTACTTCATAAACTTCTCCAAGGGATTTTAACAGGAATACTTTCAGAAACTTCTTCAGCAAATTTCACCAGATATTTCTCTGGTTTATTCAAAACTCGTCGAAGGATTTTTTCATAGATTCCTCCAAAAAATTCTCCTGGATGTTTTCCAGAATTTCCTTCGGGATTTCTTCAATAATTTCTCCAAAAATTACCCAAGGGATTCTACTGAAAATTCCTTCTGGGGTTTCTCCAGAGATTCATCCAGAGTTACCTTCAAAAACTCCTTCGGGATTTAACCCTTCGAAGCCCGAATTTTTCCAAACGATATTATGTTTTTTTCTACGTTTTTCTGTAGTTTTAAAGGTCATAAACGGAAGAACATTATGAGGAATCATTTTTTTCTGGATATCCTAGGTCATCCACATTCTTCTTGAGTTTAGATCCTTAAGTCTATGGGTATAACGGTAACTTTATTCATTATACAAAGCTACGATTTGTAATCTATCATGTCCAGTAAGTCTTCTGAAAGGTTGTTAGATAATATTAGATCAGTCGAGATATCCTAGGTCATCCAAACTGTTTTAGAGCTTTAGATCCTAAAGTGTACGGATGGTACATAATATGGAACAGGACTTTCTGAAGGGGGATTCTACAGGAATCACGTTCAATGTTTCTCTGAATACTCTCAACAAAGTCACCAGAAATTCTAAACAGAGACTCTCAGAGAATCTTGGACGGGGATTCAATAGGTCTTGAAAGGAATTCTTTTAAAAATCTGAACGGAAATCGTGTATTCGTGTTTTTTTTTTTGCATTTATGATTAGAGTTTATCTCTTGGAATCCCAAATCATTATTCACCAGGATATTTCAAGCCGGGTTCTCTAGGAATCCTGAACAAAACACGACAGGAGGTTTGGAGCGTCTTCTAAATATAGGTTCACTCTTGAAGCCTGGGAACCTAAGCTCACAGTGATGAGAGGTGAGTGACGAAAGATGCGAGATGAAAAATGAGAAATGAGAGATGAAAGATGATGATGAAGATGATGAGCGATGACAGGAGAGATGAGAGATGAAAGATGAGAGATAAATGATGATTACAACAGATGAGTGATGAGTGATGAGAGGATGAGAGATGACAGTTGGGATATTAAAGATAAGAGGTGAGATATGAGACATGAGAGATGAGAGATGAGAAATGAGTGATAAAAGATGCGATATATGAGGTGAGAAATGAGAGATTACAGATGGAAGGTGTAAAATAAGAGGTGAGAGGTGAGAGCAGTTCAGTGCGGAGTGTTTTTGAGGTTTGGTGTAAATTTAAATCGTGTTTCATGTAAAAAGCCGTGTACCTTAGGTAGGGCATCTCCAGGAATGTTATAAAATGTATGGGAGTTTTAAAATGCATCTGGGGCTGCATATTGGCCATCTTCAGCAGGTGTTTCAAATGTATAAATTGGAACAGTTTTGTTTCAAAATTTATAACTGGCATACGACTCCATTCTATTTTTGCACAAATTTGAAACAAGATTTTGACGCGTTCTATTTATGTTATTGCCATGTCAAATCCCATGTTGCTTGGAGATGAACCAGCCTCGGGCTGAAAATCTCCCTAATAAAGCTAATAATAATAAAATCCCATGTATGTCCTCTGGGAACATCATTCTATCGAGTCCAACGGGGTTTATGATACAAAGGAATTCCCCGAGAAGCTTCTGGAATGCCCAGAAGAATTCCCGGAGGAACTTCTGATGGAACTCCCGGAGGTACTCTGGAGTAATTTTCGAAGTACCTCTTGAAAGAATTGCTGAAGCAACTCTAGAAGGAATTCTGAACGCAATGCCTGGAAGAATTGCTGAAGGAACTTTCGGGACGATTCTCGGAAAAGCTCCTTATGGAACTCACAGAGGAAATCCCGGCGGAACTCACGGAGGAATTCGCGCTGCAACTACAATCGGAATTCTCAGAAAAAAATGTGCAGAAAACATCCCGGTGGAACTCCTTGAGCAATTCTCTGGGGAAATCCTGAAGTATTTTTTGGAGAAACTCCTGAAGAAACTCCCAGGACCCAGAGTATCTCATGCAGGAATTTTCGAAGCACCTCTTGAAGGAATTGCCGGAAGAACTCCTAAAAGTATTCCTGGAGGAACTCCTAGAGGAATTTCCGGTGGAGCTTCTAGAGGACCTCTCGAGGGAACTTACATATAAATTGCTCGAGGAGCTCCTGGAATAATTTTCGGATGAACTTTTCGAAAAATTACCGGAACAACTTCTGGTAGCAATGCCGCAAGAAATCCTCGAGGAACTCCCGGAAGAACTACAGGAACTATTCCAGGAGAAACTCCTAGATAATTTCCCGACAAAACCTCAGCAGTTCGCGGAGGATCTCACGTAGGATATCATGTAGGAACTGAATTAGAAATTTTCGAAGAAACTCCTGGAGAAATTTCCGGAGGAACTTCTGGAGAAACTCGCGGAGGACCTCCTGAGAAATTCTCGAAGGAACCTCTGGAAAAATTCCCGGAGAATCTTTCGGAGTAACTTCTGTAGGATTTCTCGGAGGTACTTCTAGAAGAATTGCTAAATGAACTCATAGAGTAATTCTAGAAGGAATTTCTGGAGCAATTTTCGAAAGAACTAACGGGGCAATTCCGAGAAGAACTACTGCATATGAAGCGATTCCCGGAGGAACTCCTGAAGACATTCCCGGAAAAACTCTTCGAGCAATTTCCGGAGGAAATCCTGGAGCAATTTCTGGAGAAACTCCTTGTGATTCCCGGACAAACCCTTGGTGCAATTTCTGGAGGAAATCCTGGAGCAACTCCTGAAAGAACTCCTGGAGCAATTCTCGGAGAAATTTCGGATGAAATTCCTGTATGAACACCTGGAACAATTCACCCGCATGAACTCCTGGGGAAATTCTTGCATAATCTCCTGGAGCAATTCCCAGAGGAATTCCTGCAGCAACTCACGGAGGAGCTCCTGAAGCAAGTCCCGGACGGACTCCGGGAGCAACTCCCGAACGAACGCCAGGAGGAATTCCTGAAAGATTTCTCGGAGGAACTTCTTGAGGAATTCCTGAAGATGCTCCTTGACAGATGGTTGAGGAAGCATTTGGATGACATTACAAAGAAACTCCTTGAGGAAGGCCTAGAAGAACCCCTGAAGGAATTTCCGAAGGAACTGCTGGAGGAATTTTCAGGAAAACTCCTGAAGAAATTCCTGGTGGAACTCCTGAAGGAAGTTGGACAAATTTTCGAAGCACTTCTTGAAAGAATTGTCGGAGCAACTCCTGGAGGAACTCTCGCAGGAACTTTTAGAACACCCGCTGGAGGAACTCAAGAAGGAATTCCCAGAAGGGCTTACGGAAGAACTCATAGAGAAGAGGGAACTGCTGGAAGAATTTGTGGAGGAACTTCTGGAGGAATAACCGGAGAACCTCCCAGTAGCATTGCCGGAGAAAATACTGGAGGAAATTCTGGGAAGAACTCCTAGAGCAATTCCCAGAGAAACTTGTGAATAATTTCCCGACGCAACTTCAGTCGCAATTTTCGGAGGAACTACTGGAACAACTCACGGAGCAACTACTGAAACAAATACCGGAAAAACTCCTAGAGCAATACCCGAACGAACTTGTGGAGGATTTCCCAGAAGAACTCCCGAAGGAATCGCCAGAGGAACTTCTTGTGGAATTTTCGGAAAAACTCAGGGAGAAATTCCTGATGCAGCTCCTGGAGAAATTTGAAGGTATTTTCGAAGCTCCTCCTGATAGAATAGCCGAAGGAGCTTTTGGAGGAATTCTTGCAGGAAATCCTAGAAGAATTGCTGGAGGAACTCCAGGAGAAATTCACAAAGAAACTCTAGGTGGCATTGCCGGAGGAAATACTGGAATAATTTGTGAAGGAATTCCCAGATAAACTTCTGGGTTTACTTGACGAAACTCATGGAGGGATTCCCGAAAGAATTTCTGCAGGAATTTCCGGAGGAGCTACTTGAGCAATATCCGGAGGAACTCACCAAGGATTTTGCGTAGGGACTATTGAAGAAATTTCCGAAGGAACTGCTGGAGAAATTCCCAGAAAAACTCCTGAAGGAACTCCCGGAGGAACTCTTGGAGAAATTCCCGGGGAAATTATCGAAGTAACTACTGGAGGAATTCTCGAAGGAATTTCTATATGAATTGCTCGAAGAACTCCCAGAAGAATTCCCGAGGGAACTCCTGGAATAATTTCTGGAGGAATTCCTGGCGGAATTTCCGGAGGAACTCCTAGAGCAATTCCCAGATAAACTCCTGAAGCAATTACCTGAGGAAATCATAAAGCTATTCCCGGAGAAAGTCCTGGAACAAACCTCCGAGGAACTCCAGGAGTAATTCTCATAGACCGATCTACTCCCAGACCCATCCAGTCTGCATTATTTTAACCTTCCGTTAATCGCCCTGTTGTACTTTGTACAACACATGGAATCTTCTGCTATTACTTTGTAATCAACTTTTCTATTGATGCCACACCCAAATGTATTCCACAAGATACTCATTTGGAATATTTTAAGACCTCTTCTGAAAACAGTGTAACTCCTTATAATTCGGAAATTCATATTCGCATTATGAAGAACGCACTATATATGAGATCGAATAGACAGTTAAATGTGAATTAGTATATTACAAAACCCTAATGATCTAGAACAGGGGTTCTCAAACTTTTTGAGCTTGCGACCCACTTCAGATTATAACAGAATTTGACGACCCACCAGCATAAAACAAGCCAATTTTGAAAATTTAGACTGGCCCAACCGTTCAGTATCACGTGGTCTAAAGAATTTGAGATAAGTTGGCATGTTTCTAATGCAAATTTAACCAGTTTGGCTCCCTCCAACAAAACAGAACTTCACAGATTTTAGGTAATCTATATAACATTTACAGAGAAAATAAACATTTAGTTTATAAAAACTCTTTGAAGGCATAGTGGCAATTTAGCGCTTTTGAAGAACTTTTGAAACTTAAATTCAAATAAAGGGAAGTCTGATCAAGCATTTTGCTTGTTTTTTTTTTGTTTTTAAATTGTCTGGTAAATTGTAAAACTGCGAAATCTGGAAAAAATCTTTGAAATTGTAATCTGATCTTTCATACACTTATTCAATTTCTGTTTAGTTACGATTGCTTGTTTAGCTGTAATGAATAAGTGGGGATTGCAAAACTATCGGTGCTTTCTTGTCGATATTAGGATTTTTTTTTGCTTATTTCAAGTATTTTAACTATTGAAACTATTGAACTTCACGTGAAATCTAACTGAAAATGCAAATTGCAAGCAATAACTCGAACTCAATTGTCAATCTCAAAAATCTGTAAGAAAAGCAATTTTTTAGAACTAAAAATCTAAAATTTTCCCAGCATCTCAGACTTTTCGATTGAAAACTCATTGTTTCAGAATCGAAATCAGAACGCAGACAGAAGTTTCAATGTTCAATGTCGTCTGGAGAACATTGAACATTGGAACTCTCATAAAAAATATAATTGAATTAAATTAAGGTTAAACAACAGAAAATACAAATATGGCTGCCACAATGACCGACTTGAACCCCTACTCATGCTTTCAAAAGCACTAATCTCGGAAATTCGTAGGCAAATTGGCCTGTTTTGAAAAAGCTGTGAGCAAAGCGAGGATAAACAAATACAGCTTTGTTCGATGGTTCGTTCGTCTGATTTGTGACTCTAAAGTTTATATGCGAAATTGAAACGGGATTTATTAATGTTTCACAGGAGAAATCTGGTTCCTTGAAATATCTCTGCCAATTCCCTAAGATAGTACTTGCAAATTTCAAAATTTTCTTACAGTAAGACATAAGTTAAATAAGGCATTTATTACAATACCGCTCAAGGTTTCGCGACCCACCAAAATTCAGCCCGCGACCCACCAGTGGGTCGCGACCCATAGTTTGAGAAACGCTGATCTAGAAATATGGTGTCTTTGACAAAGTTACTTGGGATATCAAGGGCCTACGCAAGGCGACCAGAGAACCAGAGACCAGATTTCATCCGATAGGCGTCGCTAGTGATCATATAAGTTTTATATATCATATAACTCCGGATCCTTAGTACTTAAAAATGTGGTGTCTTCGGCAAAGTTGTTTGATTAGTCAAACACCAACTGATACAGAGCCGTATGGTTTGGGGATTTCACATCCAGGTGGCGCTAGTGAGCAGTCTAATTTTATAACTCATATATCTCAAGATTCTGATTACTTAGAACGACGGTACCTTTGGCAAAGCTGTTTGGTAGGTCAAACACTAACTAATGGAGGGTCGTATAGTTTGAAACTCTACATCTAGGTAGCGCTAGTGAGCATTCAAATTTTATAGCCCATATATCTCAGAATCCTTATTACAGCCATTGCACAATTATGGGTCACTCTGTCACAATTATTAGTCAGTCAGTTTTCCATGCTATTCAAATGGAATTGATCCATAATTGTGGGTGACCCATGATTGTGCTATGACTGTACTTTGAAAAATGGTGTATTCGGCAAAGTTATTTGGTAGGTCAAAGACTAACTGCTTAATTTGCCGTATTCTTAGCTGGTGGGTCGTGAGTTTATAGATGATGGGCCGTTTGTTTTGCAACTCCACCCCTAGTGGCGCTAGTGAGCTTGCTAATTGAAATGTCATATATCTCAGGATACTGATTACTTTGAAGACCGGGTCTTTGGCTAAATTTTTAGCTCTTGATGAACTATTACGTCAATGTTTTTATTACGTCATATTATGATAGCTTTTTTGATTAGTGATCTACCAAACAACTTGCCGAAGACACCACCTTTCTAAGTAATCAGGAGCCTGAGATATGAAAGATATACAATTTATGTGCTCACTAGCGCTGCCTAGTGGTGGAATTTCGAATTAATCGGCAAATCGTCTGCTGGTCCTTGACCTACCAAACAACTTTGTCGAAGACACAGTCTTTCTAATTCATCAGGATCCTGAGATATGTAAGATTTAAAATTTATGTGCTCACTAGCGCCGCCTAGCGGTGAAATTTCAAATTAATCGGCAAATCATCTGTTAGTCCTTGATCTACCAAACAACTTTGTTGAAGACACTGCCTTTCTAATTAATCAGGATCCTGAGATATGTAAGATTTAAAATTTATGTGCTCACTAGCGCCGCCTAGTGATGAAATTTCAAATTAATCGGCAAATCATCTGTAAATCCTTGACCTACCAAACAACTTTGCCGAAGAAACCATCTATATAAGTCCTGAGAATCCAGAGATATAGGATATAAAATGTGCATGCTCACTAGCGCCGCTTAGCGGGCGTATTACGAATCAACTTTATCAGAATCAAGTAGCCCATGAAATTTAAAACAACTTTGCCAAACACAGTTTTTCTCTAAACAATCCGGGTTCTCAGATATTGCAGAATGCATTGGTACTGTACAAAGAACAACGCGCGACTGCTCGCGTTACAAAAATTGGCGCGAGTTTTGAAAGGTTAAGATTTTTTTGCTCTTTTCATAAAGTCTATCTTATGAAATTTGTCATAACAAGCACGATCAATTTTCGTAAGGTATTCTTATGACATCCATAATTTTTACTTATTCAGCCATTCCATAGAAAAACGATGTAGAGCAACTACGATTGTCGTGAAACTTGGTGGATTCGTAGTTCTTCGAAAATAGTTAGACCCGTTTATTTTATTTTGTCATTAGGGTGACCAATTTTCAGATAGGGTGGTCCTGAAAATCAAAGTTTTTAAAAACTATTTCTTTTTTCAAAAAATCATAACTTTTGAACCAGTTGACCGATTTTAAACTTCTTTTTTTTTGTTTGAAAGCTATTTAATTCTAGTTTTCAGAAAAAAATACGTCGAATTGCGTTTTTGTGCAAAATATATGCAAATATATGAGTTTCTTTCACGTTTTCAAGGTCTTGGACCAAAGGGGTACCCTGGTTTTATATTTTTATCAGAAAACTCAGGGAATTTGGCGTAAAAATCAGAGATGTATGTTTTTTAGTTTTTGAGATATATATTTTTTGAATATAGAGAGTCATATAATTTGATATATATGGATTAATTCCTGGTGGATTCTCCTGAGGTATTCCTGGATGAAATCCTGGAGGAATTTTTAAAAAAAATCCTGGAGGAATTCCTCTAGGGATTCCTGGGGGAATTCTCTTAGAGGAATGCTAAGAGGCATTCCTGTAAGAATCTCTGGAGGAATCCCTAGAGAAATCCCTGAGGGAAATCCTGGAGGAATCCCTGAACCAATTCCTATAGGAATGCCTGGAGAAATGCCTGGATTATTACCTGAAAGAGTTTCTGTTGGAATCTCTGAAACAATTCCTGGGAGAATTCCTGGATAAATTCTCGAAAGCATTTCGGGGGGACTTCCTGGAGGAATCTCTAGAGGAATCCCTGGAAGAACGCCTGAAGGAATTCCCAAAGGAATGCCTGGAGAAATCACTGGAGTAAACCTTAAAGGAATACATGGATGAACTCCTGGAGGAATCCTTGGAAGAATCCCTAGAGGTATTCCTGTAAGAATCCCAGGAAGAACTTCTTGAAGAATCACTGGAGCCATTCCTGTGGAAATCTCTGGAGGAATTGCTGGAGGAATCCTTGAATAAATTCCGGGGAGTATTGCTGGGAAAATTCCTGAAGGAATCTCTAGAGGAACGCCTGGATGAATACCTGGAGGAATGCCAGGATTAATCCTTGAAGTAATCCTTAAAGGAATACAAGGAGGCATTCCTGGAGGAATCGCTGGAGGAGCAACCCCTTGAGAAATTCCTAGAGGTATTGCTGCAGGAATCCCCGTAGGAATTCCCTGATGAATAACTACTGGAGCAATTGCTGGAGGAATCCGAGGAGGAATTCCTTCAAAATCCCTGGAGCAATTCCAGGATGAACCCCTGGAGCAATGTCTGGAGGCATCTCTAGAAGAATTTCTGCAGGGATCCCTGTAAACATTCCCGGAGGAATCCCTGGAAGAATTCCCGGAGCAATCCATGGAGAAATTCCCGAAGGAATACCTGGAGGTATCTCAGGAAGGTTTCCTGAAGGAATCTCAGGAGGAAGTACTGTCGAAGTCGCAGAAGGAATCCTGAGAAGATTTCGAGGAGGACCGCTTGGAGATATCCTAATAGGAGTTCCTGAGGGAATCCCTGGAGGAATTCTTGAAGATACTCTGAGAAAGAATCCCTGCATGCAATCCCAAAATAAATCCCTAAGGAAATCCATAAACGATTCCTGGATGAATTACTGGAGGAGTTCGTGAGAGAATTTCAGAAAGAATCGCAGAAAGAATCCCAAGAAGAGTTCCTGGAAAAATCCTTGAAGGAATTTTTAAAATAATCCCTGGAGTTGTTCCTGAAAGAATCCCAAAAGTAATTCCCCAGTTTATCCCTGCAGGAATTTCTGAGGGAATCCCTGGAGGAATTTTTTTCTTAGAATCGTTACGCGTTCTGTGGCTTAGTTGATTAAAGCACCGGTTTAGCGAATACGGAGTCGTGGGTTCGAATCCCACCAGAACGTGATTTTTTTTTCACAAATTTCATCTCTCAATTTGTCAATTAGCAACTGTGCCTTCTAATTACTAGTTTTACCAGTATGTTTCAGAAATACCAGCAAATCTGATTAATGCCAGCAAAGGGTAATATGTATCATTGTTTATTCCAGCAACGTCGTTTCACAACTCAAGTTTGCGTAGAAATTTACTAGCGTGCATCTGCTGTGCGTCGCTCGTCGGTTCTACAGAAAAGTATGCATTCAGGCGTAAAACTGTGTGTACCATTCTCCGGAAATGGGTGTCTAAATTTCCAGAATAAATAACCACGTGAGTTTTGTGAGATGATGGTTTGTGTGTGTGTGCTTTTCCAACTACTCCTCGTCGTCGCCTGGGGATGCCTTTCGTTTGGGAAGGCCCTTGTAAGACAAACTATTTGTCTTTTCCATTTTCGTTCGTTTTGATTTCCACACCACCACTCGACTTCTTTTGGAAGGTTGCCCTCTACCAAGTTTGAAGTTGGCCCGAAGCTTGTTCTTATGGTAATTTAATCATGGCACATCATTTCGTTTGAATCCCCGGAACAAGTTTGACGTACCGAAGGACGAATGGATGGACGGACGGACGGATGAACCCCCGGCGTTTCATGATGATGATGACGATGAGCGAAGAGCACACCAAGCGAGGAATATTCGATGAGCTAATTTGCACCACGTCGTCGTCGTTGAGAAAGTTTTCGTCCTGAGGCGACGACAACGTCGACCAGCAGCCACCGCACCGCTTTGAGAGAAGGACGAACTGGAAGATGCGATGGATATCTCTACCTATATGCATAGTGATCTGTCCGTACCTAGTTGCTTTGGCGCGCGGAAAGACTTTCCGTATCCGGACGAAAGCTGTTTTCAAGATGGTTTGATTAAGAACTAGAGTTGAAAATCCAATTAAAATCAGAATTAAAACATGCGGCGAGCGCGGTCGTTAGTTCAGACAAGCAGATAATCAAGAACGTGAGAATGGTTTGAAGAACTGGGTGCTGTGGTCTTCTGCGAAAGAGGGAATAGAATTAGTGATGGAGTCGGATTATCGAATCCATTCGCAAAGGAGTGTCATGTTCGAGTGGAAAGCCTGGAACAGAAATGAAGTGGCAATGTTATTTCGTCTTCAACAAGCTGCAACTTGTCGTAGGTTTTCGACAAACTACCCACTTCACAAGTAACATTTTGATGGCCAATTAGTCTTGTTGAAGTTTTGATAACCGTCATAAAACCTAATATCTTCTATTTAGGTTTTATGATGGTTTTAAGAACCTCTTCTAGTCTATTTGGCTAAATAATGTTGCTTGGGTTACTATTTGAAAATCTGAAACAGATTTTACATTACAGTCAGTCGTAGCATGGCCAAGTCTTAAGGCTTGCAGGAATTTGAAACAAAGTTTATTAGGAGAAAGCCGTACTGTCCTTTAGGAAAATGAAACTCTTATGGCAAGGTAGAGGACTTTATCTCTTCACGTCACGTCCCGTAGATTACAACCGTCAGCTATCTAAGACGAGAAGAAAAAAATAATTGATCTATATCAATTTACTAAGATATTAGCTATGATGTTCTAAAGTTCCTCTTTGGAGCCACCATCATGATCGACAGGTTCATTGCTCTTTACGATGTTCACTAGAGATCTAACTTCACCGCGGGATTTCGGAATACTCCTGACGCTGTGCGTACTTGGGCTCGACGTACTCGTCCGTCCCTGAGCTAACCTTTTCTACAACAACAAGAACCATTCACCAGCTCCGGAACCCCGGACAACAGAGCAAGCCTATGCAGCAGTGTTACGATAGTCGGGGACACTTTCGAGGAGGACCTGTAAGCACACGGAGATTTCGGGCGGCACGTCCTAAAGACGATCTTCGGCAGTCTGCAGGAGAACGAGGTGTGGCGAAGAAGATGAACCATGAGCTCGCTGCACTCTACGGCTAACCCAGCTTCCAGGAGGTTGCCAAAGCCGGAAGGATATGGTGGGCAGGACATGTTGTAAGAATGCAAGACAACAACCCTGCAAAGTTGATGTTTGCTAATCATCCGGTTGGCACAAGAAGACGTGGAGCGCAAAGAACGCGATGGACGGACCAGTTGGAGAGTGATCTGGCGAGCGTTGGGCGTGATCGACATTTGGAGAGCTATAGCTCTTGTTAAGTGAGGTACACGTGTTGCGTAAGCTTCAGCTCACCAGCTGATGTGAGAACACGGCCTACGACTAATCGATTTCACCGCATTAAACCATTACCGTAAAGAAATGAAGACTAGTGTCTTCAGCAAAGTTGTTGAGGAGGCCAGGGACTCTTCGTTAGCACAAAATTTAGTGCATATTTGCTCCAGTAGGCGGCGCTAGTGATCATGAAACCTTTTGTTTTGATAGGCTTTGTGTCAATAGCTATTGCTGCGTGTTGTGAATATCAAGTATATGGTTTGCAATGCGTAGTGTACCTAGCATACGTCGAAACCATTCTTGGGTTAAGTGCGGAGTTTCCGGAAAAGTTGATCAGGACATTGAGAGCTATCCAATAGTGAACTACACCCAATTATCTCGAGAATCAGACCTCTTAGAAGAATTTGTTTTATGGCAAAGTTGATCGGGACATCAAGACCTACTCGATAGTGAACTAGTTGATTCTAGATTTATCCGCTAGGTGGCGCTATTGAGTCTAAAAGAAATGTAAACTACTTACTCGAGAACCAGACCATTTAGAAGAGTTTCTTCGGCAAAATTGATAAGGACATCGAGAGCTATCCGATAGTGGCTAGTAGATAGCAAGGTGGCGCTAGTGAGCCTAAAGAAATCTAAACTGCTGTATCTCGAGAAAGTTCACCAGGACATCAAGAGCTGTTCGATAGTGAACAAGTTGATTCTAGGTCTATCCGCTAGGTGGCGCTTGTGAGTCTAAGGAAATCCAAACTGCTGTATCTCGAGAACCAGACCACTTAGAATAATTTGTTTTTTTTTGGTAAAGTTTTATTAAGACACCAAGACCTATCCGATAGTGAACTAGTTGATTGTAGGTTTATCCGCTAGGTGGTGCTAGTGAGCCTTAGATATTCTCAACTGCTGTATCTCGAGCATCAGACCACTTAGAAGAATTTCGGCTTTGGCAAAGTTCATCAGGACATCAAGAGCTGTACGATAGTTAACTAGTTGATTGTAGGTTTATCCGCTAGGTGGCGCTAGTGAGTCTTAGCTAATTTAAACTACTGTATCTCGAGAACCAGACCAGTTAGAAGAATTTCGTATTCTGCACAGTTGATCAGGACATCAAGAAAAATCCGATAAGGGGCCATTCAATAACCACGTAGGCTTTTTTGGGAAGGAGAGTGGTTTGGCCAGTCTACGCTCCATACAATTTTTAGTTTTGAGAAGGAGGGCGTTAATGGGTTATGGAACATGGTCATTTGTAGCATCTTTTTCCGACACACCCACTCTTAATGTTACACCTGGAGATGACCAGAGCAGACAGAATCACAAATCGATCACGATCTGATTCATGGAGAGTAGTTCAGCGACAATACCGACTTCAGGAGCTATCGTGTCGTTGACATCGACACTACCTAGCGATGGTCGAGCTGCGCCCCAAACTTTCCGTCATTAACAGTGTACGGTACCTCCTGAAACGCCTTGAAACACGTTGAAACGTTTTTAAATGCTTTGAAACGCCTCTGAAAAATACATACGAAAAATACACCTGCGAGCCTCTGAGGCTCCCTAAAACCCTCCTGAACCTCCATGGACGCCCTGAAACGCATTAAAACGCCCTGAAACGCCTTGAAACGCCTCTTAATCCCCTATAAAACCTCCGTGAAATTCACCTGAGAGCCTCTGAAGTCCCCTAAAGTCCCTGTTAAACCTACTGAAACGCCTCTGAAACCCCTGTGGAACCTACGAGAAATTTACCTGCGAGCCTCTGAAGCCAACTAAAACCCTCCTGAAACCTCCTGGGACGCCCTGAAACGCCTTGAATTGCTGTGAAACGCCCGCGAGCGAGCCTCTGAAGCCCCCGAAACGGCCTGAAACGCATCAAAACGCCCCGAAACACCTTGAAACGCTTTGAAATGCCTCAAAAACCCCTTGAAAACCTCCGTGGAATTCACCTGAGAGCCTCTGAAGCCTCTTGAAACCTCCTGAAATGCGTTGAAATGCCTTGAAACGCTTTGAAACGCCTCTGGTCTGAACCCGCATGAAACCTCCGGGAAATTCCCCTGCGAGCCTTTTAAGTCCCCTCAAATTCACCGAAAACCTTCAGAAATACTCTGATACGCAATGAAACGCCTCTGAAAGCCCCATGAATCCTTCTTAAAATTCACTTCCGAGCCTCTGAAATCCCCTTAAGCCCCCCTTAAACCTCATGAAACGCCCTAAAACGCCTCTGAAATCCCTGTAAAATCTCCGTGAAATTTCCTGAGATAGTCTTAAGTCCCCTAAAACCCCTGTGAAACGTCTTGAAACACCTCTGAAACCCGCATGAAACCTCCGTGAAATTCACCTGCGAGCCTTCAAGCCCCCTCAAATTCACCGGAAACCTTCTGAAATGCCCTAAAATGCTTTGAAACGCCTGTCCCATGAATCCTCCTTGAAATTCACATACAAGCCTCTGAATCCCCCTTAAGCCCCCATTATACTTCCTGAAACGCATTAAATCGCCATAAAACGCATTGAAACGTTTTGAAACGCATCTAAAACCCCTGTTACACCTCCGTCAAATTCACCTGCGACCCCCTGAAGGCACCCTTAAACCTCCCAAAAGGCCATGCAACGCCCTGAAACGCATTGAAACACCTTGAATCGCTTTGAAACGCCTCTGAAACGCCTCTGAAACCCCCCTAAAACCTCCGTGAAACTCACCTGAGAGTTTTGAAAACCTCACAAAAGCTCTCTGAAACCTTCTGAAACGCCTTGAAACACCTTTGAAACCTAAATGAAACCTCCGTGAAATTCACCTTAGAGCCTCTAAAGTCTCCTAAAGTCCCTGTGAAACCTCCTGAAACGCCTTGAAACATTTTGAAACGCTTCGAAACGCCTCTGAAACCCCTGGAAACCTACGAGAAATTTACCTGCGAGCCTCTGAAGCCCCCTAAAACCCTCCTGAAACTTTCTGGGACGCCCTGAAACGCCATGAATTGCTGTGAAACGCTGTGAAACGCTTTGCCACTGAAACTCCCATGAAATTCACCTGCGAGCCTCTGAAGCCCCCGAAACGGCCTGAAACGCATCAAAACGCCCCGAAACGCCTTGAAACGCTTTGAAATGCCTCAAAAACCCCTTGAAAACCTCCGTGGAATTCACCTGAGAGCCTCTGAAGCCTCTTGAAACCTCCTGAAATGCATTGAAACGCCTTGAAACGCTTTGAAACGCCTATGGTCTGAACCCGCATGAAACCTCCGTGAAATTCACCTGCGAGCCTTTTAAGTCCCCTCAAATTCACCGAAAACCTTCATAAATGCCCTGAAACGCAATGAAACATCTCTGCAAGCCCCATGAATCCTCCTTGAATTTCACTTCCGAGCCTCTGAAGCCCCCTTAAGGCCCCCTTAAACCTCCTGAAACGCCCTGAAACGCCTCTGAAATCCCTGTAAAATCTCCGTGAAATTTCCTGAGATAGTCTGAAGTCCCCTAAAACCTCTGTGAAACCTTCTGAAATGCCCTGAAACGCTTTGAAACGCCGCTAAAAGCCCCATGAATCCTCCTTGAAATTCACCTACGAGCCTCTGGAGCCCCCTTAAGCCCCTATTATACCTCCTGAAACGCCCTGGAACGCATCGAAACGCCATGAAACGCCTTGAAACGTTTTGAAACGCTCTGAAACGCATCTAAAACCCCTGTTAAACCTCCGTCAAATTCACTGCGACCCCCTTGAAGGCACCCTTAAACCTCCTGAAACCTCCTAAAAGGCCATGAAAACCCTGAAACCTTGAAACGCTTTGAAACGCCTCTGAAACCCCCTGAAACATCCGTGAAACTCATCTGAGAGTTTCGAAAAACCCACAAAACCTCTCTGAAACCTCCTGAAATGCCTTGAAACACCTATGAAACCTAAATGAAACCCATGTGAAACGCACCTGAAAGCCTCTGAGGCCCCTCAAAATATCTCTGAAACCTCCTGAAACGCCTGGAAACGCCTTGAAACTCCAATGAAGTTCACCTGACAGCATATGAAGCCCCCTAAAAGCTCTCTTAAATCTCTTGAAACGCCCTGAAACGTCTGCAAAAACCTTTTAAAGGGGGAGGGGGTTGACTAAAACTCCCTTGAAATCCCTCTGACCATTCTCTTTTTACACCTCAAAGCTTTGACCCCCTCCCCTTTGCATCTGCATGTCATTTGCCCTTTTCAAACTCCTTTGTAACCTTGAAATCCATTTAGGTAATGAACTGAACCCATTTAAGGAATGAATCCCTTTAGGTAAAAATTCTTTTCAGGCAGTCCCGACTCGTTACCTAAATGAAGGTTCGGGTGTAGATGGCACGATAACCGTGGGTGCATGATCTTGGCTATCATGCAACAAGAACATTCACGCATGACCAGATGAAACATTCATGGGAAACTGGGAAATTTTTAATCACGCTAAAAAATGTAGTGGATTGGCAAATTGAATAAACTAATGATATCCCAGTGGTTCCGAAAACTGCGAACGGGACATGCGTTCCAATGGAGCAGTAGAACAAAAATCAGTGGCTGCCAACTGAATAGTTACGGCCCACGTCTGATAAATCAAAAGAATTCATGCCGTATGGATATTTTCGGACCTGGCTAATTGAGTTGATGTTGGCACCCAATATCCTAGGCCAATTTGAAATTAAAGATGGCGCTTGGGGGTTCGGGGACAATATAGGGGCACTACGGAGGGTTTCCGAAATCCTCAAAAACGCCTCCGTAACGACTCTGGGTCTCCAGTTAGTCTAGTGGTTTAGGCTATGGATCGCTAATCCGGAGACGGCGGGTTCAATTTCCGTTCCGGTCGGGAAAATTTTCTCGACTCACTTGCCTCACAATATACAAATTCATGCAATGGCAGGCGAAGAAAGCCCTTCAATCACAGAGAACAGACATTTAAGCTCGAACAAAAATACGTCGAAACCGTGTGTAAAAGATTTAAGTGTACCTCAACGCTACCAACGGAGACTGCCCCACTTATAAACTCGATTTGACCACACGATGGCAGTGTTCATCGTTAAAATACACTAGCCCACAATGCGACACGAGCGCCAAACGGCCAAAAACGGCGATCACTGGAAACAAATATGACAACACAACAATGTAAGTGATAGGACGCTAGCGCCGCGCAACGGGAGCATAACCACATACTCTGATATGACCGTTACAAAGTTTTACACAAAGTAGAAAGCGAAGATCGACGTCTGTTCTCTGTGCTTCAATTAATAACTGTGGAAGTGTTCAAAGAACACTAAGTTAAAGCGAGGCAGGCCAAGTCCCAGTGGGGACATTAAGCCTTAAAGAAGAAGAAGAAGAAGAACGACTCTGAAACCCGCCGAAAATCCTCTCAAGCTTCTTAAAATATCTCCGAAATCCCCCTGAAACCCCCTCGGATCCATGTTACGCACCTTAGACTCTCCGAAGCCCCCGAAAACGCCACGAAACGCCCCCGAAACGTTTCTGAAATCAACTGAAAATGTTCTTAAGCTTCTTGAAATGCCTCTGAAATTCCCCAAAGCCTCTTGAACCCCATGTAACGCACCTTAAACTTTCTGAAACCATCAAAAATGTCTAGGTAACGCCTTCGTAACGTCTCTAAAACCTGCTGAAAATGCTCTGCAGCTTCTTGGACGGCCTCTAAAATCCCCCTTAAAACTCCCGAAAACGCCATGTAACGCCTCCGAAACTTTTCTGAAATCCACCGAAAATGCTCTAACGCTTCGTAGAGTGCCTCAGAAATCTCCCTTAAAACCCCATAACGCACTTTAGAGCCTCCGAAACCCCCGAAAACGTCATGCAACGCCTCCGAAACGTTTCTGAAACCCTCTGAAAATACTATGAAGCTGCTTGGAATGCCTCTGAAATCCCCCTTAAATCCCCTGAAACCCCATGAAACGCACCTTAGACTCGCCGAAACCCCCGAAAATGCCATGTAACGCCTCCGTGACGTTTCTGAAATCCACCGAAAATGCTCTGACGCTTCTAGGATTGCCTCCGAAATCCCCTGAAACCCCATGCAACGCACTATAGACCCTCCGAAACCCTCGAAAACGCCTTGTAATGCCACCGTAACGTTTCAAAAAATCCGCCGCAATTCCTCTGAAACTTCCGAAAACACCTTTGAAATCTGGCTCCGGCACTGTTCTGACTCTATACTGGTTCTGCTTTGGCTCAGTTGTGCCATGGCTTCATCTTGCTCTGGTTATGTCCCTGTTCTTGTTCTGCTCTGCGCTGCCCTAGCTTTCTGTGCTCTAACTATGCTCTGGTTCTGCTCTAGCTGTGCTCTAGCAATGGCCTGGCTCTTGCTTAGGTTCTGAGTCAGAACTTCTGACTGTGGCTCTGGCTATGTCTGTGCTTCAAGCTAAAGCTCTTGCTCTGGTCTGATCTGGCTGTTCTATGCTTCGGCTGTGTTCAACTTTTTTATTGTTTTTTTAATGTGTATTTTAACTTTTGCTAATTCTATGTCTCTACTCTGGATTTGATTCTTGCTCTGGATCTGTTCTGTTCTGGCTCTGTGTCTTGGTCTGGCTTTGGGTCTGGCTCTGCTTTGATCTGTTTCAGCTCTGCCTTACTCCGCTTTGACTCTGGCTCTGCTTCTCGTTCTGGCTTTCCTCTTTCTATGTCCTTGTCTCTAGCTACGGCTCTGACTCTGCTCTGATCTGGCTCTGTCTGTATTTCAACTATTGGTAATTCTACACTTCTCCGCTCTATTCTGGCTCTGCTCTGACTTTGCCGCTTGTTCTGGCTCTAGTTATGCTCTGATTGTGTCCTGCTCTACTCTGGCTCTGACCTAGCTCTACTTTGGATTTGGCCTTGCTCCGACCCTGGCTCTGCTCCGGTTTTTGTCTGGCCCTGTCCCAAGCTCTTGCTCTAGTTTTAGAGTCCATGATATATGATTTTGCGTAACTGTTGAAAATTTAACATTTTTAAGTACTTATCGTGTAGAAATATGATAAAAAATGGATTTTGAATCAGTTTTGAATACAGAATCAGAAACGGATATTATCGCAACACCGCTTGAGAATCCAAATTGCATTTATTACTGCAGTCGCCATTCAACCAGCTTCAGAATGATCAGTAGGTATGCTCCATTGCTCCAGCTTATGATAAAATAAATTATTCTTGAAATTAATAGCCCATCTTTTGTTTCATGACATTAGGGGTAGAAGTTACGGCGTTATCGATCGGAGAATTATGCTTACTTCATCCGGAGACTCGCCACAACCATCCCGCAGCAAACGAGTCCGATGTCCTATAAATTTTATTATTTATGAAGCAGAAGCATTTTTGTTTTTCTCTTGCACGGGCTTTCCGCGTCGTGAGTTGGCGTTTGTTGTTCACGGCGAATAAAAGTTTTCCCGCAGCAGTGTTTCGAACCAGAACCCAGAAGCACATCTCATCTCGAAGCTATACACAATCTGATCGGAATCGAAATCCAACTCACGCAAAAAATTAGAAGCCAACAGATTCAAGGTCGACGTCAACAAAATATTCATTGGTTTTTGCGCTCTTTCCGCCGAAGCGTGTGGTGTGGGGCCCGGGAAATCTTGATAACTTTTCTTTTTGTTTGCGGTAGGAAAAACAGTATCGAGAGTATCAAGCGCACTAACAACAAACAATAATGTAAAACCGAATGTACCTATAGGTGTTCAGGTTAAGCATATTTTCAACTTGTCCCGGCCATAATTAGAAAACTATTTGAGGCATTTTGAAGGCGATATGAAATGAACAAGAACGAGACCAAGAGACCAAGAGACCAAGAGACCAAGAGACCAAAGAGACCAAAGAGACCAAAGAGACCAAAGAGACCAAAGAGACCAAAGAGACCAAAGAGACCAAAGAGACCAAAGAGACCAAAGAGACCAAAGAGACCAAAGAGACCAAAGAGACCAAAGAGACCAAAGAGACCAAAGAGACCAAAGAGACCAAAGAGACCAAAGAGACCAAAGAGACCAAACAGACCAAAAAGACCAAAGAGACCAAAGAGACCAAAGAGACCAAACAGACCAAAGATACCAAAGAGACCAAAGAGACCAAAGAAACCAAAGAGACCAATGAGACACAAAGAGACCAAAGAGACCAAAGAAACCAAAGAGACCAAAGAAACCAAAGAGACCAAAGAGACACCAAAGAGACCAAAGAGACCAAAGACCAAAGAGACCAAAGAGACCAAAGACCAAAGACCAAACACCAAAGAGACCAAAAACCAAAAAGACCAAAGACCAAGGAGACCAAAGACCAAAGAGACCAAAGACCAAGGAGACCAAAAATCAGAGAGATCAAAAACCAAAGAGACCAAAGACCAAAGAGGCCAAAGACCAAAGAGAACAAAGACCAAAGAGACCAAAGACCAAAGTGACCAAAGAGACCAAAGACCAAAGAGACCAAAGACCAAGGAGACCAAAGACCAGAGAGACCAAAGACCAAAGAGACCAAGAGACCATGAGACCAAAGAGACCAAAGAGACCAAGGGACCAAGGGACCAAGAGACCAAGAGACCAAGAGACCAAAAGACCAAGAGACCAAGAGATCAAGAGACCAAAGAGACCAAGAGACCAAAGAGACCAAAGAGACCAAGGGACCAAGAGACCAAGAGACCAAGAGACCATGAGACCAAAGAGACCAAGGGACCAAGGGACCAAGAGACCAAGAGACCAAGAGACCAAGAGACCAAAAGACCAAGAGACCAAGAGATCAAGAGACCAAGAGACCAAGAGACCAAGAGACCAAGAGACCAAGAGACCAAGAGACCAAGAGACCAAGAGACCAAGAGACCAAGAGACCAAGAGACCAAGAGACCAAGAGACCAAGAGACCAAGAGACCAAGAGACCAAGAGACCAAGAGACCAAGAGACCAAGAGACCAAGAGACCAAGAGACCAAGAGACCAAGAGACCAAGAGACCAAGAGACCAAGAGACCAAGAGACCAAGAGACCAAGAGACCAAGAGACCAAGAGACCAAGAGACCAAGAGACCAAGAGACCAAGAGACCAAGAGACCAAGAGACCAAGAGACCAAGAGACCAAGAGACCAAGAGACCAAGAGACCAAGAGACCAAGAGACCAAGAGACCAAGAGACCAAGAGACCAAAGAGACCAAAGAGACCAAAGAGACCAAGAGACCAAAGAGACCAAAGAGACCAAAGAGACCAAAGAGACCAAAGAGACCAAAGAGACCAAAGAGACCAAAGAGACCAAAGAGACCAAAGAGACCAAAGAGACCAAAGAGACCAAAGAGACCAAAGAGACCAAAGAGACCAAAGAGACCAAAGAGACCAAAGAGACCAAAGAGACCAAAGAGACCAAAGAGACCAAAGAGACCAAAGAGACCAAAGAGACCAAAGAGACCAAAGAGACCAAAGAGACCAAAGAGACCAAAGAGACCAAAGAGACCAAAGAGACCAAAGAGACCAAAGAGACCAAAGAGACCAAAGAGACCAAAGAGACCAAAGAGACCAAAGAGACCAAAGAGACCAAAGAGACCAAAGAGACCAAAGAGACCAAAGAGACCAAAGAGACCAAAGAGACCAAAGAGACCAAAGAGACCAAAGAGACCAAAGAGACCAAAGAGACCAAAGAGACCAAAGAGACCAAAGAGACCAAAGAGACCAAAGAGACCAAAGAGACCAAAGAGACCAAAGAGACCAAGAGACCAAGAGACCAAGAGACCAAGAGACCAAGAGACCAAGAGACCAAGAGACCAAGAGACCAAGAGACCAAGAGACCAAGAGACCAAGAGACCAAGAGACCAAGAGACCAAGAGACCAAGAGACCAAGAGACCAAGAGACCAAGAGACCAAGGAGACCAAAGACCAAGGAGACCAAAGGGGCCAAAGACCAAGGAGACCAAAGACCAAAGAGACCAAAGACCAAGGAGACCAAAGAGACCAAAGACCAAAGAGACCAAAGACCAAGGAGACCAAAGACCAAAGAGACCAAAGACCAAGGAGGCCAAAGACCAAGGACAAAGACCAAAGAGACCAAAGACCAAGGAGACCAAAGACCAAAGAGACCAAAGACCAAGGAGGCCAAAGACCAAGGAGACCAAAGACCAAGGAGACCAAAGACCAAAGAGACCAAAGACCAAAGAGACCAAAGACCAAGGAGACCAAAGACCAAAGAGACCAAAGACCAAAAAGACCAAGAGACCAAGAGACCAAGAGACCAAGAGACCAAGTGACCAAGAGACCAAAGACCAAAGAGACCAAAGACCAAAGAGACCAAAGACCAAGGAGACCAAAGACCAAAGACCAAAGAGACCAAAGAGACCAAAGACCAAGGAGACCAAGGAGACCAAAGAGACCAAAGAGACCAAAGAGACCAAAGAGACCAAAGATCAAAGAGACCAAAGACCAAAAGGACCAAAGACCAAAGAGATCAAAGACCAAAGAGACCAAAGACCAAAGAGACCATAGACCAAAGAGACCAAAGACCAAAGAAACCAAAGACCAAAGAGACCAAAGACCAAAGAGACCAAAGACCAAAGATCAAAGAGACCAAAGACCAAGAAGACCAAAGACCAAAGAGACCAAAGACCAAAGAGACCAAAGACCAAAGAGACCAAAGACCAAAGAGACCAAAGACCAAAGAGACCAAAGACCAAAGAGACCAAGACACTAAAACACCAAAAGACCAAGAGACCAAAGACCAAAGAGACCAAAGACCAAGGAGACCAAAGACCAAGGAGACCAAAGACCAAAGAGACCAAAGACCAAGGAGACCAAAGACCAAAGAGACCAAAGATCAAAGAGGCCAAAGACCAAAGAGACCAAAGACCAAAGAGACCAAAGACCAAGGAGACCAAAGAGACCAAAGAGACCAAGAGACCAAAGAGACCAAAGAGACCAAAGAGACCAAAGAGACCAAAGAGACCAAAGAGACCAAAGAGACCAAAGAGACCAAAGAGACCAAAGAGACCAAAGAGACCAAAGAGACCAAAGAGACCAAAGAGACCAAAGAGACCCAAGAGACCAAAGAGACCAAAGAGACCAAAGAGACCAAAGAGACCAAAGAGACCAAAGAGACCAAAGAGACCAAAGAGACCAAAGAGACCAAAGAGACCAAAGAGACCAAAGAGACCAAAGAGACCAAAGAGACCAAAGAGACCAAAGAGACCAAAGAGACCAAAGAGACCAAAGAGACCAAAGAGACCAAAGAGACCAAAGAGACCAAAGAGACCAAAGAGACCAAAGAGACCAAAGAGACCAATGAGACCAAAGAGACCAAAGAGACCAAAGAAACCAAAGAGACCAAAGAAACCAAAGAGACCAAAGAGACCAAAGAGACACCAAAGAGACCAAAGAGACCAAAGACCAAAGAGACCAAAGAGACCAAAGACCAAACACCAAAGAGACCAAACACCAAAAAGACCAAAAACCAAAGAGACCAAAGACCAAAGAGACCAAAGACCAAAGAGACCAAAGACCAAGGAGACCAAAGATCAGAGAGACCGAAAACCAAAGAGACCAAAGACCAAAGAGGCCAAAGACCAAAGAGACCAAAGACCAAAGAGACCAAAGAGACCAAAGAGACCAAAGAGACCAAAGAGACCAAAGAGACCAAAGAGACCAAAGAGACCAAAGAGACCAAAGAGACCAAAGAGACCAAAGAGACCAAAGAGACCAAAGAGACCAAAGAGACCAAAGAGACCACAGAGACCAAAGAGACCAAAGAGACCAAAGAGACCAAAGAGACCAAAGAGACCAAAGAGACCAAAGAGACCAAAGAGACCAAAGAGACCAAAGAGACCAAAGAGACCAAAGAGACCAAAGAGACCAAAGAGACCAAAGAGACCAAAGAGACCAAAGAGACCAAAGAGACCAAAGAGACCAAAGAGACCAAAGAGACCAAAGAGACCAAAGAGACCAAAGAGACCAAAGAGACCAAAGAGATCAAAGTGGCCAAAGCGACCAAAGAGACCAAAGAGACCAAAGAGACCAAAGAGACCAAAGTGATCAAAGACCAAAGACCAAAGACCAAAGACCAAAGACCAAAGGCCAAAGACCTAAGACCAAAAGACCAGCAAAGATCTATGACCTAAGAGCAAAGACCAAAGATCAAACACCACGTTTTCGTCGGCGGAACAGGGGGCTCTAACGAGTATTGTTAAAATGAAAATGTACCTAAATAAGGTTAGTTTATAGCTAAATATTTTTGAATTGAAACATTCATTTGTTTTTTTTTTTAATACACATCAATAATTTAGATTCAAATGAACATTTCTTACTGATTCCCTCCTGCCACTCGTTTCCGACAGTAACCGATGGAGCAAACGTAAAACCTTATGCATAATTTCGTGATCGGATAATCCGCTTGCCAAATCACCAATGCAATCGACAGCATCAGCAGATTAAATTTTTTGCCACTGGGTAGTGGTAGTGTACAGTCACAGCACAGAGAACAGACGTCGATCTTCGCTTTCTACTTTGTGTAAAACTTTGTAACGGTCATATCAGAGTATGTGGTTATGCTCCCGTTGCGCGGCGCTAGCGTCCTATCACTTACATTGTTGTGTTGTCATATTTGTTTCCAGTGATCGCCGTTTTTGGCCGTTTGGCGCTCGTGTCGCATTGTGGGCTAGTGTATTTTAACGATGAACACTGCCATCGTGTGGTCAAATCGAGTTTATAAGTGGGGCAGTCTCCGTTGGTAGCGTTGAGGTACACTTAAATCTTTTACACACGGTTTCGACGTATTTTTGTTCGAGCTTAAATGTCTGTTCTCTGTGGTCACAGTCTATACCATTCGATTCGAAAGCCAGCCAGACTATCGCTCATCAAAAATTCCTGTCGCGTATTCGGAAGAGAGGAAAATAGTTCCGTTTTTATTCTGCCAAACTCCTGTTCAGCTCTGTTCCTGCCACCGCCGCCGCCTCCAAGGTAAACAAAGTGGAGGGCTTGCGGTGGTGTATATGTGCGATTCCTTCCCCGCCGCCACTAAATGGTAGAAAAGAATGTCAATTTGGAGCCTCAGAGAGACAGCAGCGCAGCACTTGATGGTCCAATGGAGACCGATTGTCTTTCGTCTCATGATCCGTGGAAGAAAACAAAAAATACGAGACGTTGATGAAGGATGTGATGATCCCTGGTGTAGACTACAAATGGTGAAGCTGCAGACAAACAGACGTGTCACTTAAAATAAATTCAGGTCAAATACATATCGTCACGGAAATACCACAGACAAACAGACGTAGCTCTTAAAGGAAATTCATCCAAAACTTTTGCTCGCTGTTTTTTCATGAATACACTGCCACCTGTTGGTATAACCGCGCGATACACTGTCGGCCATGATGGAATTCGATTTGACGTTTGGTAACACGCACACTACTACGAAAATCGCCTGTAATTTTCGTTTGCATCATTCAACAACGTGTACACTGGCAAACGTCGAAGCGATCGAACACTAGCGCCTCTGGTGGAAGGATTGCGCAAATCAAATGTAAATGGAATTGATCGTTAAATGCATATGCCAAGCTGTTTTGAAGAGTGTCACGTCTGTTTATCTGTGGGAATACTATCGCCAAATAGACACCACGATATTTTTCCTTGGCACTCATTAGGTGACGATGGTGAGCAAATGTCAGATATAAGAGTCGAAACCACAGAGAACAGACGTCTATCGTAGCTTTCTGCCTTGTGTAAAACTTTGCAACGGTCATATCAGAGTATGTCGTTAAGCTCCCACTGCGTGGCGCTAGCATCACATCAATGAGAGTATATTAAAGGTGGGGAAGAAAAAGAGATGGCTATGTCTTAGTAAGAAAAGAAGCATGTAAACACAAATAGTGACGTCACTGTTTGACACGCGTTCTTATGGGAGCTCGCTTTGCTTGTAGTAGTGACATGCTTTGCACCAGACACGGATCTCACGCACACGAAGTATCTTCTTCCCCACCTCCATTGGCGTAACTAGGTCATAGCTCTAGGGGGGGGCCAAGGCCATGTCGATATAGATTGTTTATACTAAAAAGATACTTTTCGCCTGAATTGCGTGATTTTTTTTTCCGAAATGGATTGTTCTGGAGGGGGCCAGGCCCCCCCTGGCCACCCCCTATTTACGCCAATGCCCACCTCTATTAGACTCTCATTGGCATCCCATCACTTACACTGTCGTGTTGTCATTCTTTGTTACCATTATTCGCCGTTTTTGGCATTAGAGCGCTCGTGTCGCTTTGTGGGCTAGTGTGTTTTAACGATGAACACTGCCATCGTGTGGTCAAATCGAGTCGGACAGGCAGTCTCCGTTGATGGCGTTGAGGTGCTCTTAAATCCTTTACACACAATTTCGACGACGTACTTTTGTTCGAGCTTAAATGTCTGTTCTGTGTGCCGAAACTATGCCAGCGCTGTGACTGAGCAACTGATGAACTATAGAGTAGTTGAATCATGCAAAGTGAGACATCTGTTCGTCTATGGTAAAGCTACATACTTGACTGATGAGGGGTTGCGAGGAGTGGGAACGCAGCTGCGGAACAAGAAAAGTAAGTTGGATGGATTCATTAATGTTGCTAGGAGGCAGAAACATTTGGATTCCCCGTGGTGCGGAAAGTTCGACCGGATATTGATGGTTTGATGTAGAAATGCTTGCCTCTAATTGCTATCGTGCATGACGGTTGTGCGTTGATGCCACACTACTGGAGGATTTTCCTGGATGAGAGTGGGATTAACACGATACCGAAGAGAAAACCTTTACATGATATGCTTCTTTATGGAAATAATCCCATGGATTATTCCGTGTGCACTTCTCTAATGCCAGTTCCTGAGCAATTAGCTAATAGCTGTCCATGTCAATGGAATTGTTTTGGCATTTATATGTCCAACTTGACAAACCTACCAAAAAGTTTACTGATCAAATTGTAATTGAGTCTACCTACCATCGTCAGTGCGAAAGATATTGTCGATTTTGCACCTTATCGAACGTGACGATATAAAACCATGATGCTTGGTGACCCTAACCGTACAAGGCTCCACATTTCTCAGAAAATCAGAACTTCAAAATGCTTTCATAAACTGTTTCGAGGATTTGTTTAATAAATTTTCCAAAAAATCTCCAAAATTCGAACGGAAGTTCTTCAAAAGATTCACCCTGAAATTTCCTTTAGAATTTTTCTTGGATTCCCATCTCTTCAAAATATCTGCCATGGATTCTTTCAGAAATTCTTCCCAGGTTTCTTTCCTAAAATATATTCTTTTAAACATTTCTTCGGAAATTTCTTCAGAGATTACATAAGGAAGTCTTCCATTGTTTCTTCAGAAAAGACTCCAGAGCGACTTTTAGGAAGCTTTCCATGGATTTATTAAAAAATCAGTAAAGATATTTCTACAGGTTCTCCTGAGATTTCAAAATCCTTTAAAAATCTTCCAGAAATCATTTTCAAATCCTCCAGGATTTTTCTCGAAAAGTCTTTCAGGGATACATTTGCGACTTTTCTTTAATTTTTCTTGTAGAAATCCCTCGATGATTTCCTTCAGTAGCTCATCGAGGTTTACTTTTAGAAAATTTACCCTGGATTGCTTTAAAAATTCCCCAACGCATTTCTCAAGCAATAGCTCCAGAAATCTTTTCAGAAAATCGTCAACAGACTCCTCCAGTAGTTTCCACAAGCATTTATTTAGAAAAGAAAAAACTGTCTTAGTATTATTCAGTAGGGATTACTACAGTGGACAGTGGATAACTGACACTAAGGAAGATTACAAGTGGTAATCGAAATACGCGTATCTGTCAAAGGATAAGCAAAATAGGGCAGAGTTAAAAGGTACGAAACTGATTACACTCTTTCGAAGAGGGTATTCTGCTTAGAGGGTTCGAAAAGTCGGTACAAGATGATTTTTGACTATTTAATTTTATTTTTAAAAACTCCAAAACAATAGGTTGTGGAATGTTGACGTCTAATAAAATGTTGACAAAATAAGCAACTTTGCGCAAAGTTTCTTGGACGTAAAACTAAAAAGTTAGATGATGCACCTTCTATTCGAATACTTTGCGAGCTAAATTATTGGCAGCCAAATGCCAATGCTTCTGATTATTACAAAAACTGTTACAAAAAACATGGGAACCTTATAAATACTCATTTTATTTTCCATATCGGGCCTCACGTTTGGAAACTAGATACGAAAAATAAAATGGAACATGCAACACTGTAATGCACTATGGGGATTCTTCTGTGGAGACTGCTTCTGGGAAATGTAACCTTTTTGCACAATACATCAAGGCTGCCTTCTCGAGTGTCGATGTTACACCTGTAACTCCATCGGACGTAATCGATTTCGGCGTATTTGATGTTAATGACGGACACGTTCTAGGGGCTATCCGAAAGCTGAAATACTCTACATCACCCGGACCTGATGGTATCCCGTCTCCTTTATTGAAAAGGTGTTCCGCTGCATTTTTGTTGTAGATGGCTTCCTATGAAAATATAGCGACTGGCCTTTGATTTTCCAGCTATATCTCTAAAACGGTAAGAGATTCCATTTTGGCGTCAAAGAACGAAAGGAAAAACATTAGTTTTTGCGCTAGGAAAAATTTTGTTCAAAATAATCTATGATACAGACGGTACTTTTATCAGCATTTTCAGACGTTTTTCTCTATGGTGAGAAATTTTCTGAGAAACTTTTTTCTCGTTATATTTTTATTGGATTGCTGAGGTAATTTGGCGTCGATTTCATAAAAAAAAGTTTGTTCTACGATGCATAGTTTTTGAGATATGATTTTTTGAAGTTTGGGGTATTTTAGAAAATTTTGGAAAAACGTGAAATTTCATCTAGCGTTTTTCGGGAAAATAGTCCACTATGATTTTTTTGAGTTCCATATATGATCATATATCCCCGACCTCTAGCTTTGGTGAAATTTTCATTGAAATCGGAGACCCTTCGACCCAAACCTGTTCGGTAATAAAAAAAAATCCCCAGCTCCGAATATAATATTATATAATATGTTCCAGAACGACTACGACGCCGCAATTTCCTGCATTTGGATCCACGTAATAGTCGATACGGATAACATGATCCCATTAGGATTATGATTTTAAATTTTAACAATGTAGGGGGATTAGGGGCATAATGGACACCCTAAGCAAATGAGTACGTTAGGCCTGTATAACAGAGTAAAACTTAACATATTATCAGTTGACTTACAACTTTAACTTGTTTCCTACATCTTTCAATCATTTACAGGAGGTGGAATGTCTTGATTGTGAAGAAATGATGGATTGTAAACCGTGTGTTTTTCAGGGCTGGCAGGAAAAGTACGGGGCATAATGGACACTCCTGCATATTTTATGCTAATTCTTTGGTTACATCGACCAGTTAAGTAATTTTCCTACGGCGATTAATACCACATATATACTCCATTTTATACTAGTTTACATAACATCAAAGTTAATTAAATAAACTTTAGGCTAA
Organism: Aedes albopictus; assembly: GCF_035046485.1. Classification (NCBI taxonomy): domain Eukaryota; kingdom Metazoa; phylum Arthropoda; class Insecta; order Diptera; family Culicidae; genus Aedes; species Aedes albopictus. The sequence goes on along the minus strand of NC_085136.1, from coordinate 73,942,711 downwards.
AATAATCGGATTGATTTTTTCCAAACTTTCTAAAACGCCCAACAGTATGCAATGCGCGTACATTCATCCGTAATTGTCAGTGTACATTTCGCCCAGAATAGACTACACATTAAAATTGTTATTTTTAGTAAATTCTGATCAAAAATAAAATGCTTCATCCATTGCTAAACGTTCGTATACATGTAGATAAGGTAATAATTCACTTGTTTTTATGGTGGACACACTCCAACACTTGTAATACCTTATTTGATGCTGCTTCGAAAGTATAAGAATTTCACCATATGAAAAACATTTTTCAATTTCAATGATATTTTGGTTTTTTGGAGCAATGATAGTGCTGAAAAATAGAACCATGACTTCTTCCTTGTCACTTATGCATTAAAAGTTTTACATAAAAGTTAACGGTTTCGGAAAAACAGGGCTGTCCATTATGCCCCTAATCTCCCTATTTGAACAGTTTGACTTTCATTGATGTGTTTCGTTAGATTTTCTGTTCTTTTATAATGTTAGCTTTAGTTAGATAAGTTGTGTTTGTATCAACGAAGTGTGGCTGGGAAAAGCCTTAATCAGGCATAAAACCCGCATCTTCTGAAGTAATACATGACAAACAATTACAATTAAATACATACAGGGAATAGACAAAATGATCGGAACAGGCAAAGTTTTCACTTTTCAAAAATTGTTCAACTAGCTGTAACTTTTCGAAAAATGTATCAAATATTCTCAAATTTTTACTGTAGGTTCATCAACTTGTTGTGTGTGGTAAGATTAGGCCATTTTCCACGAAGTTATAAAAATTCTTGAAAAAGGTAAAATTATCCGATAGCATACTTTGAGCTATTATATCTCCGGATTTAATGAACCGATTACAATGAAATTTTGACTATTAATGACTTATATAATAAACTCTGAAAAACATTTAACTTAACTTGAAATTTTTAACGAGAGAAAAAAATATTACGATTATATTTTTTCACGTTTTTTTTAGCAAATTGGTCTATTTTTAATATGTATACCATTACTTTTTCAATTTGTTGGCGGCTATGTTGTTACTTTCCTTAAAACACATTTACATATAAGTCAATTAGAGGGAAATTAAGGTGAATATATAACGAAGCCACACCTCGATTTTTCGAGACCACAAATCTGAAGAACCGAATGTCGGTTTGAACTGAAAAGTTGATCGATTGGTTACCCGCTGGTGGTGACCAATCGATCAACTTTTCAGCGCAAACCGACAATCGGTTCTTCAGATTTGTGCTCTTGAATATTCGAGTTGTGGCTTCGTCATATATTCTTCTTAAAAGAACTATAATTTGCATCTTGAATTTTGAAACGATGTTGAAGTTTTGGACAATTTGGTGTTTTATTAGAAAAATAATGTAATCGTTATAATTTTCTTCCGTGTTAAAAAATTTAAGTTAAGTCAACGGTTTTTCATAGCTCATTATATAAGTCATAAATGGCCGAAATTTCATTGCATTCGGTTCATTGAATCCAGAGATATAACAGCTGAAAGTTGGCTATCGGATAATTTTACCTTTTCCAAGAAACTTTATATCGTGGAGAATGGCCTGATCTTTCCCAAATTTAGACCACTGATACACAACTAGTTGATGAACTTACAGTAAAAATTTGATGCACTTTTCGAAAAGTTACAGCTAGTTGAACATTTTTTGAAAAACGTTGCCTGTCCCGATCATTTTGTCTATCCCCTGTATGTATTTAATTGTAATTGTTTGTCATGTATTACTTCAGAAGATGCGGGTTTTATGCCTGATTAAGGCTTTTCAGGGATTTTCCCAGCCACACTTCATTGAGATCCAAGCAGATCAGATGAAGAGAAACAAGAAATAAATAAACAAATTATAAATGCACAAAACAAAAACATGGAACGCATAACATAAATTGTGCCCAGTTATCTAAATAGATAACAAAGTCCGAACCCAGGATGACGAGATTTCATAATTGTTCTTGGTCCATCAGTCAATCCTGTAATCGATTTTTTTTCTGGCTGATTGTCTTTAGTTCGCAGCGCCGTTATAGTTACGCGTGAGAGTGGGAGTGCGCGTGTGCGAAGCCGCAAAGAAGAATATCAACAACAGCAAATCCACGAAAATCCTTTGGACGCGCACTCTCACTTTCACGCGGCACTATGGCAGCGCGGTAAATAAGAATAGTTTAGACGCCTTCTCCTTATTCCCTGAATACTTCACAATTTGGCGGCGAGAAGATAGAACCGAAAATGAATTTTGTCAAGCCTCCAGAGTTCAATATTGGAGATTCTTGGCCGTTATACGAGGAGCGTTTGAAGAGATTTTTCGTGGCCTATCAAATCGATGATAAGGATGACAAGAGGAAATCTGCTTTTCTGCTAACGGCTGTGTCGATGGATGTTTTCCAAATTATCAAGAATTTGTCGTTCCCGGCGTTACCCGAAGAAAAAAAAAAGTTTTCGGAACTGTGTGATTTGTTGAAGCAGCGATTTACCCCGACGCTGGTCGTTTTCCGGGAGCGAGCGAAGTTTTTCGTGGCAAGGCAAGGTGAAGGCGAATTGGAGATCGTAGTGTGCCGCGCTTGTTGACGGGAGTGAAAATTTTGACTTCCGTCATTTTTTAGTCTTTCTGTCCTATTTTAGAATATTCAAATTGTATCATACATATGAATGCATAAGTTCGACCAAATTAGATAAAACTTGTGAAAATTAGTGCATGTAATGGTGTGCAGGAGTACATTTGGTGTGCAGCGGAAATTTCGACGGGTTTTGGAGCAAGACGGATGACCAGGTGCAGGAAGCTGTGTAGTAAAATCCATTGTTATGTAGAAAAGCCGGTGAGTTTGCTCCAAGGTTTGCTCCAATTAAAATCAAGTCGATGCCCGGAGTTAGAGCGCAGTAGTGGTTTCAATAATGATGGTTTATGTTTAATCCGCGTCCGTTGTTTTTTTTTTGCCCCTGGTCTCTTTGGATCAGTTTTTTAACGGTGAAGGTGGCAACGCGATTGGTACGCGAAAGAAATTCGAGTAAATGTGGCTAATTTTCTGCTGTTTACAACGATCATTCGTCATTGTCTCGCGCGAAAAAAAAAAAACAATAGTTGCGCCGGTGTTTAGTATTAAGTATTATGTTATTCCTTGCTGTGAATGCATCGTGAGTATCGTGCGACAATATCCATAATCATAATCCATAATAAACATATTAAGCGACCATGTGACGTGGGTGGTTAATTGTTTGCTTTCCGCGTGAAGCAAACAATAGAGCGGCGGTTTACATGGCTTGGTTTTAAGTCAAAAGGTCATATCACTTATCAGAGTGAATTCCGATCCAACGATACCTTTCTTACTAACAAACAACCCTTCTTACAACGCCGTTTTTAGCAAGCATATGTGCATTCAGTCTAAGCTAAGCTAAGAATTTCTATGGGAATGTCCAAGGATTCCATCGAGAATTCTTTCAGACCTTTTTTTTCTAGAATTTCTTGGGTGATTCTTTCGCGATTCCTTCTTTAGGATTTTTTTTTCCAGGACCGTTTCCGGAATTTCTTCAGGATTTCAACGAGGATTTGCCCAGGGTTCCTCTGGGAATTCTTTCAGGATTTCTTCCTGAACTCATTCGGGACTCCAACGGGAATATACTTCCGATTCCTTTAGGAATTTCTACAGGTAGTCGTTCATTTCATATGATCCAGAAGAGGAAAAAACACGACATTTTCAACATGGTATGCAATAGAAAGGACCTGAGAATTGGAAAATCTGGTGAGTCTGTTCCTTTTTATATTTTATTAATTACTCAACGCAATAATTTGTGGAATCTTTGAAAAATATAATTACATTACACTACATGAGCTGCTCTATCAATTTAATCAATTTCTCTCAAGTAGGTATGAATATCTACTCCAAACTGCTCTAATCGCTGCTTTAGTATCAATCAACTAAAGCGACCGTTTTTAACATATCAAGCTTCAAATATAAGGCATAGCTTAATCATACTGAACTCCTGACCAATCCTGTACCACAATCCCATTTCCTTTCTATTTTCGAGAGCGTCGGTGACTTTTTCTTCTTCTTTTGTTGGGTTCGAGGGACTTTAACCCGAAGGTCATTCGTCCCTTACAAGCGTCGGTGAGTCGCTGGCATTTCGATAAATGGTTATCCCTTCCCTACAATCCTTCCCCATCCCCATAACGTGTTTCTTATCGTTTCAGAGACCGATCAATGGCGGTTAAGCCTAGGCTTGTTAGCCAGGACACAGTGTAAATGCATGTGCCCCATCCCGGAAGCAGGAAGGCCCATGGAGTGACAAAATTTCTTAGCTATGTCACTCCCAACGTTGGTGTTTAAATATACTAAAACAATCTCACTCACTACAACACATCTACATGATTAACACAAATACACTTACACAATCTGAATCTTGTCGCATCACTCGCTTATAGTGATTCCCAAATCACCCCATTCCAAATATCCAACTCCTTGACACCTATGGGAGTGTCGGTGAGTCGCTGACCTCTTGTAAAGTAGGTGTCATATCATCACATCCTTTCCTATCCTCGTAACGGAGAAGATGGGCGTGGCCGGCAATGGAAGTTCTCATGTCTTTCTTACTTCAACCTCTGGTTGGATAGCTATTCCTTCCCAAATAGCATTCCATAAGCAATTAGATTAGGAGTATTAAAGTTTTAACATGACAACTTTCAGTATGCAATCTACGAATTACTCCGTTACTACGCAACGCAACGCAACGCAACGCAACGCAACGCAACGCAAGGCAAGGTGAAGGCGAATTGATTGTGGAATGGAGTACTCGTTTGAAGAAGTTAGCGGCCAACTGTGAGTTCGGCGTTCAATGAAATCCGTTTTTGCTGAACATTTTTGTGGCCGGCATGCGAAGAGAACCGATTCGAAAGCCTCTGTGAGGAGGAGGCAACCTCAACTTTGGAGAACCTCGTGAAGATTGCTATGAAGAGAGAATCTACTATGCAGCAGCGGGAAGTTGTGGAAGTTCACAAGATTCAACCGAAGGAGCAGCAAAAGCAGCGGAAGAGTGAAGCCAAGTGCTACGCGTGTGGCAAGGGAGACCACGGTTTCAAGAAATGTCAGTATAAAAGTTACATCTGGACAACAAGGGCCATTTGGCGAAGGTTTACCCATCGAAGGACAAGAAGCCATCAAACGAGCAACTCGGGCCGAAGGTCAATCATTTGAGAATCAACAAGCTCGATGTACCCCCGCCGGTAGAGATACACAAGGATCCGGAAAAGGTGAGAGCAATTTTGGACGTGAAACCCCCAGCTGATGTGAAGGATGTTCGAGCGTTTGTTGGATTGGCTAACTACTACGCGGAATTTTGTCCAAGCTCGGCGCAGTGTTTGAAGCCCTTGTATGAGTTGTTGAAGGACGGTGTAGAAATTTCCTGGACCGACAAGCAACAAAAGGCGTTTGAAAAAGTGAAGAAGCTTCTTTCCGAAAACACCGTATTATCCCACTATAATCCCACTCTTCCTGTTCGGTTGTATTGCTATGCGTCCAACGAAGGTATTGGAGCTGTGATAACTCACGTTTTCCCGGATAAATCGAACGCCCGATTTCATTTGCGTCACGGATTTTCAAGAAACACGAAGCCGGATATTCCGTAATTGATCGAGAAGCGTTGGCGATCAACTATGTCATCAATAAATTCAGCAACTACCTGTTTGGCCGACACTTTGAGCTCATGACCGACCACAAGCCGTTGACTGGTTTGTTCAATCCGAAGGGTATTCCAGCCACTGCAGCAGAGCGGTTACAACGATGGGCTGCATTCCTGGCAAACTGTGATTATGAGATCCGCCACGTGAAAGGTGTGAACAACGTCGTAGCCGCACGTTATGTCCAAAGGGAAGTATTATGAAAATCGAATGTACCTCAAATGTTATTCCATAGGATCGTAGGTTTGGACCTCTAGTTTCAGAATCTGTGCGGTTTAAAATATTTCACCTTAGGTTTTTCGATTTTTTTTCGATTTGTTTGATTTTTTTTCCTATTTTCCCATACAAATGGCGAAAAAAGTCATTTTAAGGCTGATTTCATCTCATATAAAAATGTATGGGAAAACCCCAAGATGGATTATTTTAAATCGCACAGATTCTGAATCTAGAGGTTCAAAAATACGGTTCTAGCGAATAAACTTTGAGGTACATTCACTTTTCATAATACTTCTCTTTGGACATATCGTGAGCCGATTTTCTATCAAGATTTCCATTGCAATGTGACGACGACGTTGATATTGATGAAGATAGCGTAAGCTTTTTGAATTTTATTGAAATTAAAACACGTTCTCTGGTGGAGCGAAAGCAAATTGTGATTGAAAGAGACAAGCTGATCAGCCGTGTTGTCGAGTACGTCCAATCCGGATGGCCTAGAATGATACAGGAAGGCGAACTGAATACATTCTATCAGAAGCGTGATGAATTGAGCGTGTAGGAAGGAGTTTTGCTCTGGGATTATCGTATCGTGGTTCCCACCAAATTGAGGAAGATGTTGCTGGACGAACTTCACAATGTACATTTGGGAATCGTGAAAATGAAGAGTATGGCCCGATCGTATTTCTGGTGGCCATGTTTGGATAACGATATCGAGACCCTCGGAAAGAAGTGTGAGCTGTGCATACAACAAAGACCAGAAAGAAGCGATCCTGTTTCACCGGGGCGACTGACGTCTGCACCAGGAGACCGAGTTTCACGACACCACACTTTCAGAAGGTAAATAACAGAAAGAAGCAGGAAACATTGAAAGAAACCGTATACGTGCGAGACTACAGAAATCCGAAAAAAAACCATCTTGGATACGAGAAAAAAATTTGAAAAAACTTGGAGCGGTACGTTTTGAATGCTCGTTCGACAAACTAGGTATACTATCAAGCGTCGATCTCATCAAATTTTAGAGTATCCGTACGATGACTATGAAGAAGACAGGAGAATCTCAAACGGCTACTGTAACGGGAATAACAACGACGACGCCGACTTGGACGCAAGTTGAGTATCTCTCGAAGACGATATGGAGGTTTATCCGACCAATCAACCGAATGGAGCTTACGTTACGAGATATAACCGAGTTGTTCGACCACCACGACGATAAGGGTGCCGTTATAGTTACGCGTGAGAGGGGGAGTGTGCGTGTGCGAAGCCGGAAAGAAGAATATCAACAACAGCAAATTCACGAAAATCCTTTCGACGCGCACTCCCACTCTCACTTTGACGCGGTACTATGGCAGCGCAGTAAGAAAGGGAGTAGTTGTGGCATAGCCAGCCATGCTTTGTACCCGAAAGTTGCCTAGCGGAATAAACAAGCAACCGAAAATCATCAAGGCAACCATGTATGTTATTTTGTTAAACAGTTCATTCCATTATCTACTCTCGAATAAATAAGTATAGTTGAAACGTCTTCTCCTTATTCCCTGAATACTTTACATACGGTTCGACCACAGCTTCCGTTGGCTTGAGGAGAGGGTCACAAAAGGTGATCCTATTCCCAGCCACTAACAAGACTCTGTATTTACTCTCAATCCCAGGGTCGGTACGCTTATCCTTTTTATTTCGCCGATTCAGGAAAACATTTGAGATTGCCTTTTTACACTCCTGTTTATTAAGTATTAGTGCACTTCCTATCTTCTTGTTATCTACCTTCTTCATCCTACTTCTTTCCACCAACTTTCTTAATCTAGTCTAACCTTTTTCTTTCGGGACCCCTTTCTCCTGCTGCCATTATCCACCGATCCTCGTTCTTCTTCTTCCCGTTCGATGCGATCCCGCCCAATCGAACCGAGATGTCTACGATTAATACTGGAGAACGGCTTTTAGGGTGGTCCTCTGCCTGGAGTAGCGAATGGCCGGATTCTCGTCTGCCCAAGTCTTTACCGGATGTTTTCACGGTGCAGGGTGATCCATATTGGGGTTAGGATTCATCGCTTAATTTGTGGTAAAACTACGGTAAAACCTGTCTCGAATCATCTAGATTTAGCTTTCACCTGTGTCCTTAAATTTCTACACTCACAATAAACAAACAGTGGACACTTCACAACGGACTTCACTAGTGTCGGACACTTGGGCAAATGGCCGTTTCTTTGCTCAATTGAGGATCTCCAAGATCCTAGTGGCCTCCTTTCGCTACCATCGCTTACGTCCATGTTTCAGGCAAAGCAGAGTCATCTGGTGGCTTATGTTGAAGGATGATGGCTATTTATGGCTGCGTCCTTTTCGGGTGACCAGCAGTCACAAAGAGTGGAAACGAACAATACAAACGCGTTCCTGAATTTTAAATAAACAGACGAAAACTACACTAGATCGCGACCAAATCTCACAAACCTGCTTAGGGGGTACTACCAACACTACCAACCGTTACAAGTTCACATATTGAAATAAGAGTATAAAATTCTGTGACATATGATGCACATAATTGGAGCGTTGGAAGAAGTTAACATGACATAGGGGAACCAACATATTTTGGGCATAGCAACGAGACAATATGTTTTGAACACTTACGGCAAAAACAAATGAAAGTGTCGAAAATATGTTTTTCTGTGAGTACTGCTAGGAGTTTCACCGCGAATTTCTCTAGGGCTTAGACCTGGAATCAGGGATTCCTCCGGAAATTCCTTCGGAGTTTCTCAAGACATATCTTCAGAGGTTCATCCAGAAAATCCTTAAGGAGTTCCATCACGAATTCCCTAAAAAAAATCCTGTAGAAACTCCATAAGGAGGTCCACCAGGAATTCTTTCAATAGTTTCTCCGAAGGAAACACAATGACAAATTACCTGTGGAACTCCAGGAAACTCTAAACTTGATGAAATCTTAACGCCTCGTTGAATTCGCTATTGAATTCCTAAAGGATTGCCACGTAGATCTATTAGAGAAATGATTGCGGTAACTGCTAGAGAAATCCCCTCTTCAAGTTCTTCAGAAATTCCTGGTGGAACTGCTAGTGAAATTCCTTATGAAACGCCTAGAGAAATTTATGGTGGAACTCCTGGAATTACCAAACTTCTAAAAGTGTTCCCAGGTTGATTACCATCTGGCCGGATATTTCCAAAATATTTGCTTCTTTTGAACATATGCTACTATTTCTAGTTTAACCATTCAGGCATGAGTTGCCGCTGAAATTGCCGATGATTTAGCAGAGATTTCTTCTTCTTTAAACAATGGGGCGTTTTTTCGAGTTATACTGATGTGGAGAATAGAGGCTTGATGGTTTAGCTTTCGAACAAATGACCCAAAACCGAAAAGTGATCTCTTATTTTGTGGTATTCTTCATATTTATTTCCGGTTTTTTCTGAATGATCAACTGTTTCCTTGAATCTCCTGCAAACTCAGGAATTCTATGAATTTCCTCTAGGATTTATCCAAGAATGCTTTTTAGGAATACACTAGGAAATCGATCTGGAATTCCCACAGGAAATCTTTCAGGGAATCTTATAGGAATTCCTTCTGAAATTAGAACGGTGATTTTATCAGGGATTAACGGAGGTATATCCTCTGGAATTCGTAAGAAATTGCCTTAAGGATTCCCATATGAATTGTCTCTGGGATTCGTAAAGGAATTCTCTCAGCGTTTCCCAAAGAAATCATCTCGAGGATAGTCACGAATTTCTTTCAGGAATGCTCTAAATGAATTTTCCCAGGGACTTTTCTAGTAATTATCTGGAAATTCCATAAAATTTTGTTGTAGTAATGTTTTCAAGGATATTTTCACGATTCCTCGAAGATTTCATCAATAGGGAATTTCCTACTAGTGCTTAAAGAAATTAAAGAAAGATATAACTTTAAGGTCTTTTCGCTCTATCGTGAGTGTAATTCAGAGAATGAAACTATCACAGAAACCGAATACGTATCAATTTCACCGGAGAACATCTTCGGTTAATGCACGACTATGTGGCACTCAGTATGGCGATAGTTTCAAACAAAAGAAAACAGAAAAAAAACTTTGAGAATCCATAAAACTTGATGGAATGTTCCTCCATGTCGAACTACACGGGGGGTAGTCCCCATTCACTCTGTTCTCACAATGTTACTCCTCATAGCAAAAGCAACCCATTCTATGTCCACGACAACGATACGCTTACGATGCCAAGAACTTCCAAGAGATGCTGTTGCTGCTGCTACTGTAAGTGCAACGACGGAATGACCCTCGTCTCCACCAGTGTAACCGCTAGGTACTACCATGCTACAATCGGTCCTCCATTGGTTGCCAGCCAGCGCAGCGCCAGCGTAGTAAAGTAAAATTTATGAGCTAGAAATTTTACACATGCCAAAACGGGTTGTTTCCGAAAAGTTTTTGCCTGCTGTTGCATCCGTGGTGGCCATTACCATCGGCAGCCATCCCAGGCCAAGAACCAAGATGAAACTGATGCTACTCCACACGCTGAAAGCGCCCCTTCTCTTCTTACTTTCGGTTCGAAGGAAAATTCTTGAAAGAAGCTTTCTTCCCTAAGAAAACAGCCAGCGTACTTTCAAGAAGTCCCTTCAGCAGTAGCAGAAACGCGCGGGAAGTGCTCGTTATCATCTCACTTTACTGTCAGTCGAGTCGAGACAGTCTGTTGCTCACATTCATTCGTTGCAAACACAGTAACAAGTGCAATGTTTGATTCCGGCCCGGCCGGAACACGGATTGGAGAGAAGTAATTCTGTACTACTCGTGACCAGACTTTATTGGCTGAAGTTATGGGCCCATGCTCCATACGTTCTGTAATTTCCTGTTATTCACATAGACGCAAACTGTATTCAATTGATACACACAATAGTATATTTCGTCAAATTAGGTAGTGTAAATGAAGAATTTTTACATTTCATGTTTTCATTATTATTTCAAACATAAATCATGTTTATTTTAAATCTTACATCAAACAGTTGAATATTCATGGATTGAGTTTACCGTAGATTTGTTCCGTTTGTATTCAGAGCGTGTGCGTGTTACAAATTCCAGATAGTCATTCTGAATAAACTGACTTGTCTAGCCTTGCATTAAATTTAGAAAATGGATCCATACTTACAAATTTCGTTTCGACCACTCTCCAAGCGAAACGCTGTTACCATGCCAGCAGCTTCCACTCCTCCAGCAGACATTGAATTATGTCGAAAGACAAGTTCAGCTCCGAGTCATCTGTCTAGCGCTTTCCGAGGAAATGAACAAGACATAAATTTTTAAAACACTTCCCATTCATCGGCGGAGGTGGTGGCTGAGCTGGAGATGGAAAAGAAGGCTACAGTTCGCAGACAACCCATTTGGAGTGGCAATTTGTTTGAAACAAAAACTACTTTTACGACCAGTGCAGTGTGTGGTGCTACGTCGACGACCGGTGCACAGAGGAGCAGACATTCCAGCGAAATTTCAGGAGCGATGATTTTTTCGAAGGGTTTCACAATTGTAGTTCCTTGGAACATTATTTGAGCTATTATATAGTTTTGAGCCTTCATACTCTGTCGGAAATGTCGCTGCTCTGACTTTGCTATGTTTCTGCTTTTCTTATGCTCTGCTCTGCTTCTGCTCTGCTTCTGCTCTGCTTCTGCTCTGCTTCTGCTCTGCTTCTGCTCTGCTTTTACTCTGCTTCTGCTCCTGCTTCTGTTCTTCTCTGCTTCTGTTCTGCTTTGCTTCTGATCTGCTTTTGCTCTGCTTCTGCTGTGCGTCTGCTCTGCTTCTGCCCTGCTTCTGCTCTGCTTCTGCTCTGCTTTTACTCTGCTTCTGCTCCTGCTTCTGTTCTTCTCTGCTTCTGTTCTGCTTTGCTTCTGATCTGCTTCTGCTCTGCTTCTGCTCTGCTTCTGCTCTGCTTCTGCTCTGCTTCTGCTCTGCTTCTGCTCTGCTTCTGCTCTGCTTCTGCTCTGCTTCTGCTCTGCTTCTGCTCTGCTTCTGCTCTGCTTCTGCTCTGCTTCTGCTCTGCTTCTGCTCTGCTTCTGCTCTGCTTCTGCTCTGCTTCTGCTCTGCTTCTGCTCTGCTTCTGATCTGCTTCTGCTCTGCTTTTGCTCAACCAGATTCTGCTCTGCTTCTGCTCTGCATCTGCCCTGCTTCTGTTCTGCTTCTGCTCTGCTTCTGCTCTGCTTCTGCTCTGCTTCTGCTCTGCTTCTGTTCTGCTATTGCTCTGCTTCTACTCTTTTCTGCTCAGCTTTTGCTCTGCTTCTGCTCTGTTTCTGCTCTGCTTCTGCTCTGCTTCAACTCTGCTTTTGCTCTGCTTCTGCTCTGCTTCTGCTCTGCTTCTGCTCTGCTACTGCTCTGCTTCTGCTCTGCTTCTGCTCTGCTTCTGCTTTGCTTCTGCTCTGCTTCTGCTCTGCTTCTGCTCTGCTTCTGCTCTGCTTCTGCTCTGCTTCTGCTCTGCTTCTGCTCTGCTTCTGCTCTGCTTCTGCTCTGCTTCTGCTCTGCTTCTGCTCTGCTTCTGCTCTGCTTCTGCTCTGCTTCTGCTTCTGCTCTGTTTCTGCTTCTGTTCTGCTTCTGCTCTGCTTTTGCTTTGCTTCTGCTTTGCTTTTGATCTGCTTCTGCTCTGCTTCGGCTCTGCTTCTGCTCAGCTTTGCTTCTGCTCTGCTTCTGCTCTGCTTCGGCTCTGCTTCTGCTCTGCTTCGGCTCTGATTCTGCTCTGCTGCTGTTCTGCTTCTGCTCAGCTTCTGCTCTGCTTCAACTCTGCTTTTGCTCTGCTTTTGCTCTGCTTCTGCTCTGCTTCTGCTATGCTTCTGCTATGCTTCTGCTCTGCTTCTGCTCTGCTTCTGCTCTGCTTCTGCTCTGCTACTGCTCTGCTTCTGCTCTGCTTCTGCTCTGCTTCTGCTCTGCTTCTGCTCTGCTTCTGCTCTGCTTCTGCTCTGCTTCTGCTCTGCTTCTGCTCTGCTTCTGCTCTGCTTCTGCTCTGCTTCTGCTCTGCTTCTGCTCTGCTTCTGCTCTGCTTCTGCTCTGCTTCTGCTCTGCTTCTGCTCTGCTTCTGCTCTGCTTCTGCTCTGCTTCTGCTCTGCTTCTGCTCTGCTTCTGCTCTGCTTCTGCTCTGCTTCTGCTCTGCTTCTGCTCTGCTTCTGCTCTGCTTCTGCTCTGCTTCTGCTCTGCTTCTGCTCTGCTTCTGCTCTGCTTCTGCTCTGCTTCTGCTCTGCTTCTGCTCTGCTTCTGCTCTGCTTCAGCTCTGCTTCTGCTCTGCTTCTGCTTTGCTTCTGCTTTGCTTCTGCTCTGCTTCTGTTCTGTTTTTTTTTTTTTAATTTAAATTTTCACATTCTTTCTCTGTGATATCAGTTAGTAATCTACTCCACACATCGCCGTAGAATTGTCAATCGGATGACATTAATCCAGTCTGCCCTAGCCCGCCGGTTTACTACGATCCGAATGCCAGTCAGTGCATACTCGATTCAATTAAATATTCTGAATAATTAAAGACCCAATCTGGGTTTTAATAGCTACTACCGAAATGGCGTCGTTTTTGGTAAATTGAAAATAGTTAGTCGTGCAGACAGTACAGTGGGAAGAGGTGCAAAATTGGTAAACTTCAGTACGGGACGGAGACCAATAAAATATGCAACGGCCAATTCATTCATAAATAAATTCCGGCACAGGTAAATTAGCACGCTTGAACTACTCAAGCAGCAATTAACTGGCGGTGGCACGGCGTACTCTCTCGTACCGAGTGGCGACATCTAGGTGCAAAACTACGGAAGAGAATGAGGATTGTGGAATCAGAAAGGGTCCTATTATTCATTAAATTATGACGCCGTTGAACAATGGAAAGCGCCTATCCGCTAACAAAGAGTACCGTTCATGTTCATTGTGTTCTGTTGAGGAAAGGCAACTCAACTGAACGGTCCAGACTGGAGCTAAATGAAAATGGCGCATGGCCAAAGTATGACATGCAAATACGCCCTTTCCATATGATGGTTGACAGAAGAGTGGAGAAAAAGACATAAGTACTCGCACGAGAGCCTCTAAGAGTACACCACGAGGACGTATCCACTTGTGTGTACACTCACTTCATGTCACGTTTGGAAATAATAAAGCACTCATATGGTTCCGGTTCAGTAAAATGAGGAGAATAAAGAATGTTTGTATTTTTTTCTGTCCACATTTTTGTCTGTTTTCAACTGCCTCAATAAGTCTAACTTCCAGGAAATTCATATGGGCTTTGTTGTTTTTATTACGATTTTTGATCGAAAATGTAGACAAGAAGCACTTATAAAGCCATGATAAAACCCTATACGCTCATTATCGTTAACGTTGTCCAACTTTTAAAAAATTTCCAATAATTTCTGAAGGTTGAAAATAAATAATTGAACAAATTGGTCACATATCGCACGGCCCATATGGAACGTGGCTATGGTCGTCGTCACCATAATAAACCTGTCGGTGTCGCATTGCGTCGTGGAAAGGGCAACAAAGGTTCCGTCAATGAAGATGATGATGGTTGTGTACAGAGGACTCTGAACCACCAGGCCAGGCCGCCATGAGTGGTGGGAGTGGGAATAATTAAATTTCGGCCGTTTGTGGCGGGTGTAAAAGTGGAAAAAGACACGCGCCCAGTTGGGCTCATAATTGGGCGTTATGAGCAATTATGGACCAATTTGTTCAGGTGTAAACGAGAGCAGGCCATTTGGGTGTGGATGTCTGCCAGATTTATGGTTGAATACCCACATGAAAGGTTCGGAGATGGAAAAAAATGAACTACTTTTTTTACAATTGTGTACAATGGAATGCGTTTTTTGTTTATTAGTTATCGATTGATCAGTATTTCTTTACCTATTGATACATATTGCAATAAGTCCTTTGGTTGTATATATATTTTCTGAATCTTCTGGTATCACCTGAAAATGATTGCACCGAATAAATTGAAACCGCTGAATATTTAGATATTTTAACAGATTTTGAACATTATTTAAAACATCATCATATATGATGATTCGGTGCAATAATTTCCAGGTGATACCAGAAGATTTAGAAAATTCAGAACCTTCACAAGGTTCAAAATATCCAAAGAACTTTATGTTGGTGTACAGACTACCTAGACGACCCCTTGAGTACACAAAAGCCCAAAAAAATCCACGGCATCCCATGCTACCAGAAGAAATGGAAAATTAAAAAAAATAATAGTAGATTCAGAAGACCCACCAGCATCCCAAACATAGCGACATGGTTTTACCACTTTGAAGGGAATATCATAGTTGGTCTTCTTTATCATCCAATCTTCTACTGTTTTTATGTTCATGTTTAATTTGAAGTCTATGATGATCTTCAAATGTCCAACAAGATCCCCGTCTAGGACTTTATTGTAACGTATAAACTGCAGGGCACTTTCTGCCGCTTGTAGTTCAACAAATTAATGCAATGGCAGTATATTGAAAAGGGCATCCAAAGCAACTGATGGAGTGCTTTTCATTGCTCCTGTCATAGATATACAAGCAAGTATTTGTAGCTTACTTAGCTTCCTTTGAAAAGTTACCTCATTCGTTTTGGGCCACCAAACAAGTGAAGCATAAGTAATCTTAGGCCGGACTATTGCAGCATAGATCCAGTGAATCATGTTAGGTCTAAGACCCCAGGTTTTTTCCTAAGGCGTTGCTGCAGACCCAGAGGGCATTCGTACCCTTGGGCAAAACATTGTTTAAATGTGAATTCCAATTCAGTCTTTTGTCCAAAGTTACCCCAAGATGTTTAATTTCTTCCGAAAACTGAATTTGAACTCCATATAAAGAAGGTTCAGTAAAATTTATTTTTAACCTTCTAGTAAAAGGCACAGTTACAGTTTTTGAAGAGTTGACGTTTAAGCCCTCCTCTCGGCACCATTTGAGGGTAACATTCAAAGCAGATTGTAGCCTGCAGGATATCGTGTCGTCATATTTTTCACGTATCAGAATAGCTACATCATCTGCGTATCCAGTTCTTGGATGGTAAATGGCCGTAGTTCGGGTTTCTACTCTTCAAAGAAAAAACAACTTGACCTGACAAGAGACAAACTAGGAATGAATTTTATTTAATCTATGGTTGCTTCGATTCTTTCTCGCTATCTAGATCATCTTCGCCAACACTCCTTATTGACGGAAGAATCCTAGCTGCGATCCGGAATCTTGACTGCTTGACACGAGGAAGAGGCTTCGTCATCATGTCTGCAATCATTTTGGTTGTAGGAAGGTATTGTGGACTGATGATTCCTTGCTGCTTCAACTGACGAGCGTAATGGAGCCTTGTATCCACGTGTTTCGTACGCCGTTCACTGAAATTGGATCCCAGTTGGTTGATGGCGCTCTGGTTGTCTTCGTGAGCTGTAACAGGTAGCTGGTTCTGGATTCCCAGATCGTCGAAAAGGCGTAGAATCCATGATAGCTCCTTGCAGCTTTCCGTTATCGCAATGTATTCGGATTCTGAACTGCTTAAGCTGACACAATCTTGCTTCCTGGAACACCAACCGATCATACCACCTGCATAACGGATCGGATAGCCCGTGGTCGATTTCCGATCCTTCGTGTCGCCGGCCCAGTCAGCATCTACGAATACCTCCAGTTGAGTGGTATCTGCTCCAAGGATCAGTTCGTGATCAATAGTACCTTTAAGGTACCGCAGGATACGCTTAGCCTCAACCCAATCACCCTGTGATGGGCAACTAGTTTTTCGCCCAAGAATTGGAACTGCTGCTGCAACATCAGGGCGATTGCACATGGCCACGTACAACAACCCACCAATTAAGCTGGCAAACTGGTGGTTATTGGGCAGCGGTGCCCAAGTAACAATGATAGCTGAACAGTGAGAACCATAGCTGAACAATGGTTGGTTAATGGTGTCAATAGCTGAATAAAACGGAAGCTGAATATCAAGCTGAATAGTAGCTTGTTGAGTGTATAATGTATCTCTTGCACAGCCTATCATCGTATGCTGAATATGATACTCAATAAAAGATTATCCATATACTCAATATTTTTTTATCAAGCTTATCTTCAATATTGAATGCTTAGCACTAGGGTTATTTTATTCAACCATTAATCGCAATAACAAACCATCAGTGAAAAAGTTGCGCGGTTCATAAAAAATCCCAAAATTGGATCGTAATTATAAAAAAGCAACAGAAATGGCACTTTTTACCGCAATTGGGAAAAAATATGTGAGGAATGTGGAAAAATCTTGAAGGCCATAATTTCTAAAAACATAGTAAAAGGATTTTTCCCTCCCCGATCATCGAATGCTGCGGAATTCGCATAATCGAAAAAAAAAAATCTGCACGGACTTTGCAAATGATACAGTGTTGCTTGACTATTTTTTCATTTGAATAATTGTAAGGCATCAACGAAATCCCTGGGGTTAAACAATTACCAGGAGAAAGATAATCGGCAGGTTCCAGTTCCTTGGGCAGTGATGATATAAGCCCGAGATGCGCAACCTGATGAACCAGCGGAAGAGAACATCAATCGTTTGTCAATACTACTCGGCCCTAAATCAAACTTCTACAATGAACCAACAAGAGAAGCATTACGGAAATTGAAAATCGAACACAATATAATGCATCAAGCATTAAAAGATCTTTTACGGATTATAAACACCAATACCGAGATGACGATAGAGATGAGGGTTTTCCACGTTTTACCGATTCGACGATGTCAAAACTTCTAACGTTCCCTAGATATAAATAGAAGACACATGTTTTCCACGCCTTAGTTTAATTTTATGGATATTTACCTGTACTTTTATTCATTTTTCGTGACTTCGCCAAAGATTCATGATTTTCAAAATCAAGAGGCACTGAACTGTAAACAAAACAATGATGCTTTGACAGCTAATGCATTCGTTTGTATCCAGCACTTACATCGCTTATTCAACCTCAGCGCAGCCTTTGTTCAAAGCCGTTCAACCTTTAATCAGACAAGGCGGTATATAACATGTTCTCCAACAAATCACTACGCCTATACGATTCCAGGTGGAGCCATGGGTGGAGCAGATGCTAAGGTGAGTGTTCATGAATCAATGCAACGAAGTGCAACCAGCGGCGTCATAGTCGCAATTTTTTCCGCAGTCAAGTTCGCAGATTGTGAACAATCCTCGGTACTCACTTTACGTAATTTATGTTTAGTCCCTTACTGTCAGAGCTGTCAGATCAGTGTAACACGCTAAATAAGATTTACACAAAAGGCAATTTACACGGAAAAAAATACACGGTTATGAATATTTATTGGGTACCGGACTGGTCACCGAAAATTTGATCGTTTTCTTTGGTACATCAAGGTCTTGAAATTAGTCTATGGTGCAACTATCAATTAAAATAATTATTTAATATTTCTCTTGCAGCTACTATGAACTGTATCCGACATCTACACCTACAAGAGCCTAATGATAATTCTGACTAGAACTCTGTGGGACAAATTTTATTTATTTTTTGTTAGTTCTGCATGAGTGATGATTAATTGCTGAATTAAAGATGATTAAGCTACTCCAAAGCTTCATCTGATCCATATCTGTTCTATACATAAAATCATAAATTATTCCCAGTTTGGATATAAGCGCTTCTACCTTTATTCAGCCACCTGGAGAACCTCAATCAACTAATGGTTGAATAAAATCACCAAAATTGGAAATTTAAGAACTGAACAAACGATTACAGTTCTTTTACAAAGCTTTTGTTCAAATGAAGGCTGTTTTGCACAAGCTAGAGAAGCGCTTAATCAACGTCAAATTGTTACCTGGGTGTCTCCTCCTTTGGATGTAGGTGGCCGGGATCCAACGGGATGCTGGATGGTTTCGCATCTTCCTGACCAAACCTGGCCTATAGCTTCCGGATATAGCTCTTCTGGTTCAGCGCAAGGTGTTCCTCTGATCGCGTGACTTGAATACCGAGGAAGAACTTAATGTCCCCGAGAGTATCACCGTGAAATGTCGGCTTAGCTGCTTGATAATGTCCTCGTATTCGCGTTCAGTCTCACACACTATAACGAAATCATCAACGTAGACAGCAATGTAGGCCAGTTTACCTTTGCTCCACCTGACGTAGAGACAACTGTCATTCTTCGGTGGCTCGAAACCCATACGCTTGAGTACGTCGCCTAATTTGTGGTTCCAGATACGAGCGGCTTGCTTTAGCCCGTACAACCTTTTCGCAGCCGACACACTAAGCTCTCTTAATGAGCTGTGCATCCAGGAGACAGTCGCATGTAAACAGTTTCTTCCAGGTCTCCGTTCAGATAAGCTCTCTTGACATCAGCATGCTTGATCAGAAGATTTCGTCGGCTTGCAACGGAGAAAAGGGTCCGGAACGTCACTTGTTTCACCACTGCAGCAAGAACTTCGTCATAGTCTACTCCACCTGTCCACTTTCGTCCGCCTTTTTCTTGAAAATCCAGCGGCAGCCGATGGCCTTCTTGCCGGCTGGCAATGTAGTTAGCTCCCACACGTTGTGATCGTCCATTGATTGCAATTCTTCCCTCATTGCGTGCTTCCACATATCCGCTTCTGGACTATTTACTGCCTCTTGGTAGGTACGAAGTTCATCTCATCGTCATTGTGGCGTGCAGCTCTCCCGTCAGCTGCACCGTAACGTTGAGGTGGAATGCCTCTGTTCATCCTGGATGATCGTCTCGGTGTGCCGACCGCGCCCTCATCGCGGATTGATTCCGTTTCTTGTTGAGAGACTTGATCCACCGTATCCGCATCTTCGTATAGGCTGGCATCCGAATATTCCTCGTCCCCGTTGCTCCGTCTCGGTTTGCTGGACATCGAAAAATGATAATGGCAAAAATGACGTATCTTCATCCTTTACAGAGAGCTCCACGTTATTCGCCGATGGTATGAAACGAGCATCTAGGCTAATTGTCACCTTGTTCGTCTTCATATCGATGAACCGCCATGCTTTGTGTTGCAGCGAATAGCCGACAAAGGTCAGCTTTTCAGCCTTGGATTCGAGCTTCGTTCGTTTGACATCAGGGATGAAAACATATGCTGCTGTTCCGAAAACTTGCAATTTCGAGACGTCCGGTTTCACTTCGTACCAAATTTCGTAAGGAGTCTGTGCGACCGCCTTCGTTGGCAGCAAATTTTGAAGAAAATTGGCTGTGCTAATCACCTCAGTAAACACCTGGTCATCTCGACCAGCGACTCAGCGAGCGGTTCTTCCTTTCCGCAATACCATTTTGTTGCGGTGAATATGCTGCTGTAAATTGCTGATGAATGGCTTCACTCTTTAGGAAAACCACCAGATGTCAGAAAATACCGACGACCACCCGGTGTTACGGTTCGCATTGGCCCACACACATCACTGTGGACCAGATCCATCACAGTTTTCGTTTTCTTTTCTGCCTGCTTCGGGAAAGGCAACCGTGTCATCTTACCTTGCACACAGGTCTCACATGGCAAAACCAAACCGCATCTCTTGATGTTGATGCCCGTGGCGAGTTCAAGGCTTTCCAGCTCTTGGATGGCCGCGACATCCCGAAGACCAAGCTTGCGGTGCCAGTCATGCAAGCAACTCTTCGCCTTGCACGGCTCGATCACAGCACCCACGCGCTCCACCATTTGCAGATGATAGAGATCATTATGGTCCACTGCACGAATTTCTGCTGGCGTCCATTTGACGTCAAATTTCGTGTGAGAGTAAGCAGGCCAGCAGAATTTCGTGCAGTAATCCATAACGCCTTGCCACAGCACCAATCCTTTCACCACTGGCAATTGTACATCCGTCTTCATTGAACTTCACGTTAGCGCCTATGGGGTTTCCAGTTAGCCTAGTGGTTAAGGCTATGGATCGCCAATCCGGAGACGGCGGGTTCGATTCCTGTTTCGGTCGGGAAAATTTTCTCGACACCCTGGGCATAGTGTATCATCGTACTTGTCTAACAATATACAAATTCATGCAATGGCAGGCAAAGGAAGCCCTTCAATTAATAACTGTGGAAATGTTCAAAGAACACTAAGTTGAAGTGAGGCAGGCCAAGTCCCAGTGAGGACGTAGAGCCATAAAGAAGAAGAAGAAGAAGATCAAATAATGTCAAATTTTAGTAAATTCAAAAATTCAGTATCAAAAAGTTACATGCAAAACATGTCGTTAATTATTTTTTCCAAATAGTATTGGATCAGCTGCAAAAAATATAAAAGTGGTGGGTATTGCCAATTTCTGTACGGTAAATAATATTTGTATGAAATTTATTACGGAAAATGACCATTTTTCAAAAACCTCGCCGGGGCGACCTCTAAACGTCATTTCTGAAAGTTTCCATCATACAAAAGTTTGTTTCTTACACCCTTAGCTATCATTTGCAGGGTGAGCCCCCAAGCTTTTTGACCATGTTCAATTTTTGGACACCCTACTGGTGATCTCAAGGTTCTTGGTTCGAATCCGGTTGTCAATAGAAACTTTTTACTTTTCTCGTACACCTTTATGAATTTTCTGAGTCTTCTTTACCACAAAAGTTCAGTTTATTGGACACAGTGGCTTAATTACCCCAACAAGGGAGAAAAAAATCATCTATTTTTTTCGGATCATGTGGATCTTCTAGATCGTCTGGTTCTTCTGGATGCTTACAATTTTCAGGAACTTTTGGGTCATTTCAATATTCTGGATCTCCTTTTTGTATGTTATGTTTCTACTAAATCTTGTGGATCTTTATGATCTTTTGGATTTTCCGGATCTACTAGAACTTCTGATTCTAATGGGTTTTTAGTATTTCTAGGTTATTTGTACTTTTGAAATTCCTGGATCTTCTGTTATCTTCTTGATTTTTATTCTATCTAGAATCTGTGGACGTTTTGCATCTTTTGTATCAACCATTCTTCTTTAATTTTGGATTTTATAAATCTACTGAATCTCGTAGATCTTCGAGACATCTAGATCTTCCGTTATATTCCAGATTCTCTATACAGGTATACCTAGATTTAGTGGACCCTCGATCATATTGACCCTCGATTTTATGTACAGTGATTTCGGGTGAAAGTGATCAGTGGGGTTGAATTGATCGACAGGAGGACCATTTTTATTTGTCAAAAATAACGCTTTAAACTTAAAACAATTTGTAAACAATGTTATGGGTTATTGAATGATGAGTTTACAAATTTTTCAGAAAATTAGTCACATATTTCTGTATTAAATTCAATATTTTCCGAAACTGCGTGTTGGGCGAAGTTCAAAGACACTTTCAAACTTTTGCTACCATAGCTGTATTGCAAATGTAATGAGTATTCGAATGAATGTTTCTAGCTGTCAATTAGGGTAATTTTCCAATTGTTGCACATCTCATAAGAATAACATGGAGTGTGCAACAAAAGGCAAAAACTCGCCGTGCAACAATTGGAAAATTACCCTATTCGCTAAACCTGATTTCGTCATCAAAAACTCTTTAAATATTCATATTTATGCGAACAAAATCATAGTTTTCGAAAGTAATCACATATTTAGTATGGGAGTAGCAAAGCAAACATACTCTCACGAGAGATCTGCTGCTGCTGAGATGTATTCGGATGATGATGAGAGGGAGAGGGATTCGGAGCCAGGTGCTGGACGAGAAAGAGTGGGGTTGAAGATAAAAAAGTAGTGATTGTTCAAGTTATATTACATGTTTTTCTGTTGAAAATCTTGTTATTTTTTTAAATAAAGTTTTTGTTAATCAATTAATTTTGTTACAGAAGTCTCTAAAGCTATTTCCGAAAGTATTACTGAAGAAATTTCATAAGGACTTTACAAAAAAATCTGAAGAAAATTCCAAAATAAATCCTGAAAGAATTTCTGGAAAAATAAACAGGAATATTTAAAGAATCCATAAACGGATTTTCTGAAGAAGTTCCAGGAGGAATACCTGAAGAAACACCTGAAACCCCTGGTGGAATACTTTACAAAACCTCTTGAGATATTTGTGGAAAAAGAAGTTCTACAGAACTCCCCCAATAAAAATCTTGCGGAATCCATGAAGAAATTCCTAGAGGTACGCTTGGAAGAATTCCTAAAGGAACGTCTAAGAAAATACAGAGAGGAACACCCGGCGGAATTTCCGATGAAATATCTGTGTGGATTTCTAAAGGATTTTCTGCAAGAATATCTGCCAGCCTTTCCGTAAGAAGCCTTATCAGAATCTCTGAAAGAATCAGTAGAAAAAAATCTGAAGGAATTTCAATACTTTCTTAAGAAATTGTCGGAGAAATTTCTGGAAGAAAAATGTCTTGATGGAATATCTAAAAGAAGTTCTGATTGATTATTATTTCTTCTTTTTCTGCAACATATGGGAAACCACGACATTTCCGGTGGACTGGATGCAAGGCGTCTTAGGAAGGGTGCCCAAAAAGGGTGACCCCATCGCTGACTGTGTGTGATAATTGGCGGGGTATCATGTTGCTGTGCATTGTTCTCAAAGTCCTCTGCAAAGTGATCCCTAATCGGACAACTTTCCAGTGGCAGCATGCTGGATTCCGTGCCGGATGATCCTGTGTGGACCATATTGTCACGCTCCGTATCATCCTGGAGCAAATCAATGAATTCCAACAGTCTCTCTACCTGGTGTTCATTGATTACGAAAAAGTTTTCGACCGTCTCAATGACGGAAACATGTGGGAAGCCTTCAGGCGCAAGGGTGTCCCTGAGAAAATCATCGGCCTCATTGAAGCACAGTACAGGGCATTTTCGTGCAGAGTACTGCACAACGGTGTTTTGTCCGATCCCATTCGGGTCGTTGCTGGAGTGAGGCAACGATGTATGTATACTATCACCGCTATTGTTCCTCATCGTAATCGACGAGATCCTGGTAGGGGCGATTGACCGTGTACCAAATGGTGGGTTGCTGTGGCAGCCCTTTACCAGGGAGCACCTAAGGGACTTCGAATTGGCTGATGACGTTGCTCTCATAGCTCAACGGCGCACTGATATGTAGAGTAGGCGGCAGGTCTTACCATCAATGTCAACAAGACCAAATCGTTTGGATGTAAACACAGCCAACCCTTTCAGTTTCACGGTGTGTTGATGTAATGTTGAAAGCTTCCAATATCTTGGTAGCCAAATGGCGACCGATGGTGGTATCTAGATCGACAGAGATGCATGGATCAAGAAGGCGAGGGCTGCCTTTGCGAGTTTAAAAAATGTATGGAAAAACTATTAGATTAGCCGACGCACCAAAATCAGAATTTTCGTTATTGTTGCTGCTTTGTTGAACTTTGTAGAATTGCAAAAAAAAAAAATGTGTGTGGATTAGACCTGTGCGTCGACTATGTTCTGCTCGGCGGCGGCGTGAGGGCCATTTTTTACCGGCGGCGGCGGCGGCGTGAATCGGCGGGACCAAAATTTTACCATAATTTCAACATTGACAAAGCGAAGAAGTTGTCTTACGCTGTAGAATGTAGTCTGAGCTTTTCCATTGCCGTTCATAAACCACGTTGATTTTTTGTGGGGGGGGGGGTTGGTTCTGGTTTTGTGTGAAAGTCTACTAGGGGGGAGGGGGGGTCTGAGATGACCAAATTTTGGTCTACGTGGTTTATGAACAGCCCCTGACCATTGATGGCATAAACTATTACATTACATTTTTTATTTCTGTTCGGGTCCGTCATTGCGTGATTAGACGTGTTGCGTTTTTTTTTTACTTATTCGTTTATTTGGAAGGCTCAGTAGCCACATCCCAAGAAGCAGAACCAGTTGAACAACAGTTTCTTAAACTAAAATTTGCTCAAGAGTTATTTTTGTTCCACTCCTGTACAGCTAAAATTTTTGTTGGGATGGGCATAAATGAGCCGAAATAATTTGTACATTTTTGTTTTTACGTTGTTAACATTTTTTAAATTTTTAACTGCCATGATACTATATTAATTTGGGAAGCCGAAGTACTCGAGGCTGTTTCGAGGTTAGGGATAACAAATATTTATAATTGAAAAGGAATATTTAGACATTACAAGTATCCTTAGTGTAATAACTGCATTACTCCATTGCAAATGAGGGACAATTAACCCTCTAATACCCAACCCCGCCTTTAGACGGGGTATAGTTTGTACATTTTTGTAATTTTTGTTTCGTGGACAATCAAATTTTTTATATTTTTGGCTGATATTTAGGACTGTTCTGTATATCTCAAAAATGTTTTTGGTGTCTTTTAAAGCGTATTTCTATTTTTTTAAATCATTGAAAAAATAATGTTTCAGTCTCCTTTCAGAAGTCATTGTTTATTTTGTATTGAATCGCTACCATTAACATATGTTAAAATTTCCCTAAATCATTCTATAGAAAAGACAACTACACCGTCTTCGGCCAGAAGCCGCACAGACTGAACATTCACTAACATTAGGCAACGGACAACACATATAACACCCAGTGGCCCAGTGGAGAATTCTTCGTTTGACGAAAAGTTTTCCCCGGCTGGAGCGGGAATCGAACCCACACTCCGAGGCTTACGAGACACCTATACGGCTGATGCCGCTAACCGCTCGACCACAAAGCCCACATTATAGTAAAATAGTTTAAGGGAGTCAAATAAACTCTAAAATCATTTTCCTTAAAATTACACGGAAAATAAAATTTTCCATGAAAAAAAATTAAAATAACAATATTTCAACAATAACCATAAAATCCCAAAATGTTTTCTTCTCATAAAATCCGTACCCCAAAACGGCTTCCAGGAAAAATATAAAAATTTAGGGATGTTCAAGAATAAAAATTAGAAAAATCAAAAACCGAAATTCACAAAATCGAAAATTAAAAATAATCATCTTCCAAAACATGTTTAAATTGATTTTAGATGACGAAAAATCATATTTAATTCAAAATCAAAAATTTGGGTATTAGGTTAAATATTGAATTTGCTACAGTTTTTAGTTTTGATTTCTCAGAATCTTCGGAAGCTATCAAACTTGATAATAAAGTCACATTATTTATACCAAGGAATTCTCGAATGATTTCAGGGAGGAATCTTAGAAGGAATCCTAGGAGGAGCCTGAAAGAAACTCCTGAAGAAATCTATGAAGAAAATTCTGGACTAATCTTTGCAAGACTGCTGTATGAAACCCTGAAGAAACTTCTGTAGCAATCTCTGGTGGTTCAAGAATCTCTTTTAGAGATCTCTGCAGAAAATTCTGAAGAAATCCCTGATTGAAGTTTTCGAGGAATTTCAGATGGAAATCCAGGACGAATCTTCGATAGAAAATCCAGGATGATTCCCCGAATGAATTAAAGCAGAAACCCCAAGGGAATTACAGCAGGAATTTTCAAAAGAATTCCAGGAGGAATCCCCCGACGGAATTCTAGCGGAAATTTCTAAAGAATTTCGAGAAGGGATCTCCAAAGGATTTCAATGAGGAATCACCGAAAAATATTGAGAAAGAATCTCTGAAGGAATTCCAGCAGAAATCCCTTGAGAGAATGCTAGGAGGAATTTTCGAAACAATTTCATGGGAAATCCTCGAAGGAATTTCAGGAAGAATCCCATAAGGTATTCCAGCAGGAAACTCCGAAGGCATTCTAGGAAGAATCCCCGGAGGAATTCTAGGAGGAATCTCAGAATAAATTCGAAGAGGAATCACCATAGGAATTACAAGATGGAATCTCAGAAGGAAATCCAGAAGGAATCCCCGACAAAATATCAGGAGAAATCTCCGAAGGAATTTTAGAAAGAATCCTCGAAGGAAGAACCCCTCAAAAGAAACCCCCGAAGGAATTCTAAAATGAATCCTCGAAACTACTCTAGGAGGAATTCCAAAAGAAATCCCCGACGGAATTCCAGGAGAAATTCTCGAAATAATTCCAGGAAAAAGCCAGGAGGAATCCTCGAAGGAAGTCCAGGGGCACCCCTGAAGAAAGTCTAGAAGGAATCCCCGAAGAAATTTCAGGAGAAATCCCTGAAGGGATTCCAGGGGAATGCTCGAAGGAATTCCGGTAGGAATATCCAGGCGAAATCCTCGAAGGATTTTCAGCGGATTTTTCCGGGTAGGGGGAAGAATTTGCAGTAGGTATTATCTAAAGAATTCCAGAAGGAAATCCTTGAGGAATTCTTGTAGAAACTCCATGAAAGATCCCTAAAGAATATCCTGGAGATTTGTCTAATTATAATCCTTAGGGAATTATTGGAGGGCCTCCTACAATTCCTAGGAATTCCTGAATGAGCTTCTGGAGAAATCTTTGATGTAACTCCTGAAAGCATCGGTGAGTCTTCCTGAAAAAATCTTAATCTGGAAGAACTTCTGGAAGAAATCCTGAAGGACCATCTCGAACAATCCCTCGAACTTGGAGGAACTCTTATATAGGAATCGCTGAATAAACTTCTGGGGTAATCCCTGAGTTCTCTTGGATCTTCGTATAAGATTATCTGAAGGAACTTCTGTAGGAATCCCTGAAGAAATTCAGCAGGAATCTCTGAAGAAACATCTGCAAGAATCTCTGAAACTCCTGGAGGAATCTCTGATGGAACTCCTGGAAAGAACTGCTGTAGGAATTTCTAATGCTTCTTCAGAAGGAATCCCTGCAAGAACTCCTGGACTAATTTCTAAAGATTTTCTGTAGGAATTCCTGAAGAAACTTCTCACGGGATTCTTGATGGATCTTCAGGTGGCATTTATTAATTCTCCTGAAAGAATATTAAAAGGGACTTCCGAAAGGATACCTCAACGAACTTCGTTTAGGGAACTTCTGAAGGAGTTTCTTTTGATCACATGGAGGCATCCCTGAATCCTCATGGAGCTATTAGGGAGACCCCTGATCGAACTCCTGGAAAGATCACCGAAGGAACTTCTGGAGCAATCCTTGAAGAACTCCTGAATGAATCTCTGCAAATTTTTCGAGAGGCATCCCGAAGTAATTCCAAGAAGAATCCCTGAAGGAATTTCAGGAGGGATTCTTGAACAAATTCCAGGAATTTTTGATGGGTCTCCTGAAGGAATCTCTGAAGAAACTCCTGGACTAGATTCTAGAGATACTCCTGTAGGAATTCCTGAAGGAACTTCTGAAGCAATCCATGAAGGAACTCTCAGACTAATCTCTGAAGGACCTCCTATGAGAATTCCTGAAGGATCTTCTGGATGAATCTCTGATGTATCTCTAGTAGGCATCCCTGATTCTCCTGAAATAATTTTTGAAGGTACTCCTGTCGAGATCTTCCTAAAAAAAATCATCCTGGAGGCATCCCTGAAAATTTTTCTGGAGGAATCCCAGGTGGATCTCCAGAAGGCATCACTAAATCCTTCTGAAAGATTCTCTTAAGAGCAAGTTTACCGGGGGCTACTATCTGGGCGAGTAAAATGATTGCCCACAGAGTTGTCATTTTAGTATAGTTACTCATTTCCACACCGGTCGCTACTATATTTAGTTACCGGATTGCGTACCGGTCGTTGCCAAATACTGTTGCGGTATAAACGAAATATTTTGGAAACATATTATGAAAGAATTTCTTCTGGGATTCCCCAGGAATTCCCTCTGAAATTCTAGCATGAATTTTTACTTAGTATCCTCGAGCAATACGTATTCCCCAGGAATCCCTTACGGGATTTTACCTAAAATTTCTACTGGAATTTCTTTTCGGGATTCCTCCGAAAATTCCTCCGGGGATTCCTCCAAGAGTTCCTCCGGAGATTCATTCAGAAATTCCTTTGGTGATTCCTCACGAAGTTCTTCCGGAATTCTCAGATGATTCCTCAAGGAATTCCTCCGGGGATCATTCCAGGAATTCCGTCGGGGATTCCTCCGAGAATTCTTCCGGGAATTCCTCCGAGAATTCCTTCGAGAATTCCTTCGAGGATTTCTCCGAGAATTCCTCCGGGAATTCCTCCGGGAATTCCTCCGGGAATTCCTCCAGGAATTCCTCCGGGAATTCCTCCAGGAATTCCTCCGGGAATTCCTCCAGGAATTCCTCCGGGAATTCCTCCAGGAATTCCTCCGGGAATTCCTCCAGGAATTCCTCCGGGAATTCCTCCGGGAATTCCTCCGGGAATTCCTCCGGGAATTCCTCCGGGAATTCCTCCGGGAATTCCTCCGGGAATTCCTCCGGGAATTCCTCCGGGAATTCCTCCGGGAATTCCTCCGGGAATTCCTCCGGGAATTCCTCCGGGAATTCCTCCGGGAATTCCTCCGGGAATTCCTCCGGGAATTCCTCCGGGAATTCCTCCGGGAATTCCTCCGGGAATTCCTCCGGGAATTCCTCCGGGAATTCCTCCGGGAATTCCTCCGGGAATTCCTCCGGGAATTCCTCCGGGAATTCCTCCGGGAATTCCTCCGGGAATTCCTCCGGGAATTCCTCCGGGAATTCCTCCGGGAATTCCTCCAGGAATTCCTCCGGGAATTCCTCCGGGAATTCCTCCGGGAATTCCTCCGGGAATTCCTCCGGGAATTCCTCCGGGAATTCCTCCGGGAATTCCTCCGGGAATTCCTCCGGGAATTCCTCCGGGAATTCCTCCGGGAATTCCTCCGGGAATTCCTCCGGGAATTCCTCCGGGAATTCCTCCGGGAATTCCTCCGGGAATTCCTCCGGGAATTCCTCCGGGAATTCCTCCAGGAATTCCTCCGGGAATTCCTCCAGGAATTCCTCCGGGGTTTCCTCTGAGAATTCCTTCAGGAATTCTTCCGAGAATTCCTTCAGGAATTCTTCCGAGAATTCCTTCAGGAATTCTTCCGAGAATTCCTTCAGGAATTCTTCCGAGAATTCCTTCAGGAGTTCCTCCGGGAATTCCTCCAGGAATTCCTCCGGGAATTCCTCCGGGAATTCCTTCAGGAGTTCCTCCGGGAATTCCTCCGGGAATTCCTTCAGGAGTTCCTCCGGGAATTCCTCCAGGAATTCCTCCGGGAATTCCTTCAGGAGTTCCTCCGGGAATTCCTCCGGGAATTCCTTCAGGAGTTCCTCCGGGAATTCCTCCAGGAATTCCTCCGGGAATCCCTCCAGGAATTCCTCCGGGAATTCCTCCAGGAATTCCTCCGGGGTTTCCTCTGAGAATTCCTTCAGGAATTCTTCCGAGAATTCCTTCAGGAATTCTTCCGAGAATTCCTTCAGGAATTCTTCCGAGAATTCCTTCAGGAATTCTTCCGAGAATTCCTTCAGGAATTCTTCCGAGAATTCCTTCAGGAGTTCCTCCGGGAATTCCTCCAGGAATTCCTCCGGGAATTCCTCCGGGAATTCCTTCAGGAGTTCCTCCGGGAATTCCTCCTAGGATTCCTCCAGGAATTTAACCGAGGATTCCTCTAGGAATTCCGCCGAGGATTCCTCCGGGAATTTTTCCAATAATTTCTCCAGAAATTCCTCCGGGGGTTCATTCAGAAATTTACTCGGATGTTCCTTCAGGAAATTCCTCCGTGGATTTTTTCCAGGAATTCCTTCCGGCTATTCCCTGAGGATTGCTCCAGGCATTTCTCCAGGGAATCCTTAGTGAAATTCCTCCGGGAATTCCTCGGGAATTCACCTGAGGAATTTCCGGATGAATTTCTAGGGGAATCTTTAAAGGAATTCTAGGAGGAATCTCCACAGAAATTTTATATGAAACTTCCGGAGGAACTTCCGGATTAATCTCCGGATAAATTCTTGAGCAATCCTGGAGGATTTCCTGCAATAATCCCCGTAGGAATAACTGGAAGAATTGCTGGAGAAAATTCCGGAGGAATTCCTGTACGAACTCTTGCAGGAATGACAGAATAAATTACAGGAAGAATCGTAGAAATATTATAAAAGAAATTTCTGAAGAAATTCCCGGAGAAGTTCCTTAATGAATCACAGGAACAATTGCTACAGGAATCTCTGGAAGAATTCCTGGAGGAATCCCAAGAGAAATACCCGGACCGATTTCTATATTAATCTCCGGAGGGATTCCTGAAGAAATTCCAGGAGTTTATTGAGGAATCAAAGGAGAAAATGCTGTAGGGTTCCCCGGAGGAATTTCTTGAGGGGGTACTCCTGGACATATTCGCTTGTGATATTCGCAGCAGATTTTCTCTAACTGCAAGTGTTTACAAAATTTGTTGCTTACCACTGGTGCGTTTTGTTCGAAACAAACAAATAAAAAACAACACAACACTTTTGACATATATGAAATAGCAATCGTTTCCTGCGCAACTATCGGGCGCCTAAATTTGTGCGCTCGATGTTTCCCGAAAGCCTCGCTGCTATTTTACTAGCCCGGTTAGTAGTCCCCGATAAGGTATAGCGCTATGATACTGCGCTATGTAATTTAGTTTAGTCGCGGTCAAGGTGCTCTAAGAAGCGTCTGGAGAGATGTGAATGTGTGTTGTAAGGGTTGAGAAATTAATTATTGTAATCGAACTCTTATGATAGTGATCGTGAGATTTGTTTATCTCAACTTTATATAAACTTAATTTTGTTCGTGCACTGATCACCGGCGCAAAAAATGAAAATCGGCGGCGTGACAAACAGTGGCGTATGGCGCGCCGCCGATACCTGGATCGGCGTCGGCGTGTGACAAAAAGTGTCGGCGGCGGCGGCGTGGCGTGGCAGCGCACAGGTCTAGTGTGGATGTGTGCTGGAGAAGATTGAATAGTGTCGTTCCTCATCATCTCATGATATCGATTTAGCAATTAGCCTATCAAAATCCGATTAACCTGCTAATAGTTCATCCCAACCCAGTAGCCCTAGAACGCATAATCCCCTGCTTAAAGCTAGTGCCTACCCAAGAAAAGCTCATGTGGTTCATGAGCTAGGCTATATGTCGCTCATTCAGTATACATGAACGATCCGCATAGCCAAGCCAAATCCCCCCAGGGAGGTGGAAGGCTTCCTTCGTTTGCCGGTGCCGATACCGATGCTCTGGCAAAAGATAATCCCATTGCAGCAGAAAACCGACTCTTTCACTTTCATTTCAGCTGAGCTCGCTCCTTCTAGTTAAAGCCCGACACTACCTACTGCTGGTGGTGGTTCTCCGTATAAAGACCACAGCTACCTAACACCACCACTACCGCACCGTTTCGCTTTTCTACCGACCGGGAGCATGATACGGGATATTTTAATTGAAAGTGAGCTCACAGGTATTTTATACCGACCTGTTCATATCTATCCGATCTAGTTGGTATACTGTATCCTCACCCACTCACCGGATTGCCGCCAAACCTCAGAGTCATCACACTGATTTGGATCCATGTGCACACAAATGAAATGAGGGGATTTCATCTCGGTACAACCTGGTGAGATCTACGTGAGCCAGTGTAACCATCATCATCATCGTAGTCGCCGCCGTCATTGCCACAGGAAGAGATTTATATGTTTGCAAAGCACTTCCGGACGGAGCGAGAAGGTGATGCTTATCGTCATCATTTGTTGGCAGTCACAATCGAGTCGAGCGAGACTCGAGAGGGAGAAAAATGATTCGCACATTTTCGACATCCAATTTATGCAAATAGTCACGTCCTCACAGTCTAAATTATTCCCCGAAAACTGGCAGACTCACTTGCGTACTTTCTGGATCCAGGTCCGCTTTTGGTAGCACTCTTATTTCTCTCATTGGCAGTTGCTTCTCCAGATGTCGTCGTCGTCGTCTTCTTTGTCGGTCGTCTGATGAAGGTGCACCAGTAGTCGGTGGTACAGTGCACACGTTGAACCGAATAAATTATTCCGATTCATCATGGCGCTATCGTCGTCATTCGTTTGGCCTAATCCTTTGAGAGGTCTTATGCATCCATTACAGTCGGCAAATGTGATAGTAGACTGTCCTGGGGAGAACGTTTGGTTCTCATGTCGTATCGACATGGGTATCTGACATTCCTCCTGAGTAGAAGGACTTAGATTGCACCTTTCAAGTAATATGATCCAAATTTATATATGGTTGGATGAGGTGAGTAGGAAAACAGCCAATGCCATCAATTGATTTCTCCAAAGATTCTCAGCAGCTTCTGCAGAAATGACTCCAGAATTTGTTTCATGGTATGTATTTTTCAAGGAATTTTCCAACAAATTCTTCTACGAATATCTGCAGAGGTTCTCTAGTTCTTTTAGAATCTTTCAAAGATTCCTAAAATAAAAACATTTGTTCAGATATTTTTCAGTAGTTCTCCAAAGAATACCTCTAGGATTGTTTTCGTTCCTTCTAAATTTCTTTCATAAATTTCTCTTCAGAGATTTTTATGTACTAATCGCTTCAGAAACTCTTCTAAGAACTCCTCCTGAGGTATTTCCAGGATTCTTCCAAGGATGCTATCGAAATCCTCCAAGAATCCCCCAAAAGTTTATTGAGAAAATTTTTTAAGCATTCCATTATAACCTTTGGTTACATTTCGGTAAGGTTTTTTTTTGCAGATATTTTTAGGAGACTCCTTCAAAAATGTCTCTACAGATTTCTCAAGGAATCCCTTCAGAAATTTTAAAAGTAAATTTTCAAGGAATCATATCCAGAGTTCCACCAGGATTTTCTCGTGATTTTTTCTTAGAATTAAGGTGATATCTTAAGCAGTTTCTTCAAGTATTATCCCAGCCATTCATTCAGGTTTTCATCCAGAGATAACTTCAGAAATTGCTCTAAGAAGGTCCATGAATCCCTTCAGATAATTTTTAAGAATTGCTCCTGGGAATCTCCAAAGGTATCACCAGGGGAGATTCTTAGAAAGTTGATGATGTTCTCAGAAAATCTCTTAGGGATTTTTGTCAGACATTCTTTTAGAGACTTTTTCAATAATTCTTTCAGTAATTTTATGTACAGTTACTGTAAGATCGTCTGAAAAAAAAATATCCCTGGAGGAATATCTGAAACCATTCCTGCAAAAACCTCGGACGACATCGCAGGAACAATTTCTTTTTGTCTCTGCAAAATTTTGCAAGAAATTTAGAGGAATTCTAAAAAACTTCTTGGGAGAATTTTCAAAGAAACTTTTTGCTGTGATTCCTAAAAAAACTCTAAATTTCTGAAGGAGCTGTCGGGATTAGTATCGAGGAAATCTGGCAGTGATATGTTGTCGGCATTTTAGTCTCTTAACAAATTAAAAAAATATCTCAGCTATGCCAATGACGGTCGTACCTGAATAATTTTATGTGTTGGACAGGCCTACCTTTCCTATGTACTCTTCACGCTACTGAGTAGCGAACTCCACTCTCAATTTATTCATGTATAACATTAACTACGCACCATTCAATATACCCCACCATATATTGCTAAAAGAATGGAAATAGAAATTCTACATCCGTTTCAATTCTAATTTCACGGAAATCTCATCCTAAACTTTTCAAATTACTTCGTGGGGATTCTGTGCTAGCACCACCGAATTCGAATTCCTAAATAGGAAATAGATTCACCGAACTCCTATGGTATAGACATCCTGCACGATACCAAATAACTCCACCTACGCGAAATCCTTCATCTCGAAAGAAAAATTTGCTCCTATAGCAACCTACGAAAAATGAGTTTTCCGTCGCAGACTCCATCGGCGCTGCTTGGTGATTTTCCACCGCCACCTACTCAACACACGTGCCTGTCAACAGAGGAAAATCTGCCCCCCACCCAACCCGAACCGTTATCAAGCGAGAAATTCTGCACAGTCACGGAGCCCGCCACGTAGGAGTTTTGCGCTGAACACTGAATCGGAAGGAAAATGAGCCTTCACTCGAGGATTTATCTCTCGCGTGCACCAACATGGTGACGATGATGAGACGACGACGACGTCGACGAAGGAAGTAAAACAGATTGGGGCTAATCCCTTCGTAGCAAAGGAGCAGCTAGCTAGTGATGGGCTCTTACCGGTTGTGGAGCGGATCTGGTGGGATGGTTAGAACACTTGACTATCACGCCGAGGACCTGGGATCGAATCCCACTCCCGACAAACTCGCAAAATGTGAGTTCTTCCTTCGGAAGGGAAGTAAAGCGTGGGTCCCGAGATGAACTAGCCTAGGGCTAAAAATCTCGTTAATACAGATAAAAAAAGAAAATCTTACCGGTTGTCTGTCGGATCGTCGTTCGTCATTGAACGTTCCAGTTTCTTAAAGCATTGAGATATCGATGGGGAATGGTTCTACTGGTTCTCAATTTTTGATTCATTAACGATATAATGTAAATATTCTAGAAATTATTCTATGAAGATACATCCAACTTTCTACAAAAAAAAATACATAGAGTTTTACAGACTGTGAAACTATCTAAAGAACTATAACTGAACAAACCTTTAAAGAAAAAAAAAAATAAGAAATAAAATGGCCAAAAACTATGCAAAATTGTAAAATGTGAGAACGTTAAGTAACAGAAAACACTAAACAAGAGCTAGAAAAATACGAAAAAATGGGAGAAATGTGAAAATAAGAAATGCGAAAAAAATCAGTAAAGGCATACAAATTTTGAGAAAACACTGAGAAAACAAGATTTAAAAAAAACGAAAAAGTTGGAAAACCTCTGATGCACCCCCATCATTCCAGGGTGCCAATATGTTTCTCAAATTGGCTTTCATTAGAAACCGAGCACAAGCGCTGCGTGGTGGTGGTGGTGGTGGTGCATGAAACGGCGGGAAGAGGACTTATCGGAGACTGTCATGTTTTATCTCTATCCGTCGATTACCTGTACTGTTTGGCAGGGGATGTGAGGCACATCCTATCTAAGGATTTTAGCATAGACTGGGAAACGATCTAGCCATACTGCGACAACGACGCGTCGTGTCGTGGCTGCACCGGAAAAGCCTCTTCGTTCTGATTGCAGTTCGTTTTGACTTTGGCTTTCTACCTGACGATGCTGCTACGCTGGTTGTGCAAAACTTTCTCGGTCCTTATCTGATGTTGGGGGAAAACTGGCAAGATCTACTCGTGAATAATTGATGCCAGGCAATATACAAACCCTCGGGAGGATGTCACCCATGTCATTATTTAGGAGGCGGTTGGCGTAGAGTGTCTCTTTTTGGAGTGGTCTGTTCAGTATTTTCTAGCAAGAAATAGAAAATAATTGGTTCAGGAAAACTAGAGATTTTTAGTGGTTACGCAGTCATTAATCATAAAACGGATTTATTGTTTACGCAACGTTTCGGCACTTAGAAATGGTGCCTTTATCAGGGGGAAAATAAGCATTACAGGAAAACTGCATCACACTTTTATCGCAATAGAACATTTCCTGAATTTCAACAATAGAAAAATTTTGAGTAAACTCGAAACCAAAAAATGGGTAACTCGGAAGTGTACTGAGAATATGCACCATGAGAAAAATCACACTTGTGGCTTGGCGTCAAAATGTGTATTTTTATATTTTAGCACTTATGACGAGACACTCAAAATCGGTTCCCGGACATAATCTGTTGTCCCAAACTTGGTCTGAGACTATTTTCTTGCTAACCGTTCATCAAGTTACTGAATAAATCATTTGATATGTCACATGTATTGATTCTTTTTTACATTTGAATATTTCCAGCGGGACAGACGGAATCGATTCCGTAGTACACTGATATGGTCTGAGACTTTTTTTCATGTCAACTGTTAATCATGTTGGGGGCTGTCCATTTATTACGTAAGGGATTTTTTACGATTTTTCGACACAACCCCCCCCCCCCCCCCTCCTTTGTAAGATTTTTTGACGTAGGACTACGTCTCTCTTTTCTATACCGGGTGTCATTCTAAATTTTCAGAAATCGGCCGCGTTACGTTTGAAGTGGAGATTTTGAGCGTTAATAACTCAGCCATTTCTAGTTGAATTTTCAAAATTTTGGCTCCAATCGATTGCAAATCTTTACACCAATTATGTCCAATATTAACATTTGCTGATTTTCAATAACAAACTATTGAAAAATTGGGAAAAGTAAACCCATGTTTATTCCAGCCAATCACGAACGAGCACATTTTGGATGCTCCCGTCGAATATAAAAGCTACTGCTTCTTCGCATCTTCCCTCATTTGTCTTTGTCGTCTCGAGGTGAACGCATCGAACGAGAGCTGCCGACTTTCTTCGTTTGCGTTTTCGCTCATTATTCTTTGACGGCCGTGTCGGCTCGGTGTCGGTGGTTGTCGGCAAGGGTGCTGGTGCTGTTGCACATTCGCCTTCTAACCGTCTAACGCGGCAGACCAAGGAAGGAATACTTTTCATCGATTGCTCGGCGGCGGTGGCAGAGGCAGCAGCAAAATTCACCAAAGAAAGATCCGGCACAACGGATGTGCGAGTTGCGTCGCTTTTCCTCGGCGCTCGGTCCTTTCACGGATTGATTGACGGTGGCGGATTGCTGATAGCATGAGGAAGAATATCCAGGTCAGCAAGCAGCGGGCCAATTCTCAACGGCGTCCAGCATTCAGCGCTAATAAAATCAATGCGCATTGGGTGGCATGATGAATTGATTTCAATTTCTACCTTAAACCGTCCATAATTCAAACGGTTCTTTTCAGAACCATCGGAAATGCTTCCTAGAGAGTTAATTGGATAAATTTCCTGCATCGACCGAGAAAGTGTAGTGAAACCAAATAGTAAAAGATTGAATTCTTGGTGGTGGCTGAGCAACAGTGAAGGCGATTACTAATCTCATCCACGGCAGCAAGCGGCGAGCGAATTTTCGACGGCGTTCAGCATTCAACACGGGGAAATTATTCCTCAAGAGTTGTGAATCAAATAATTATTTTATTCCATCGCTCGGTAAAAGTGTGGTGCAACCGAAAAGTGAAAAATTGTATGCTTGGTGGCCCCGCAACAATAATGATGCCGGCCACTAATGATTCCACCAGGAATTTAGCAACGCTTTATCCTATCCAGACCATTTTTATGAAACATTGTTTAATTTAACCATTTTTCGAATTAAAATAATCTAAATCTTCCAATATTTTGGTTACTTTATTCGTTAAATGAAAATTTTCTCATTTCTCGGTTGATTAACCGTTTCAAGCGTCTGGTGCATGCGGGGCGGGACATGCAAACGAAATAAACTGGAAAGCCAGTCGAATGGGAGGAGCTTCATCTGCCAATCTAGGGACATAAAAGCTGTTCCCCCTGATTTCTTTCGTCATTTTCGTTGGATCAGTCAGGCAGGGTGGATGTCACCTCCACAGCTGTGCAGTGACACATCAGCCCAGCCGCAACTCTCGGCTAACGTGCGGATAGCACCAGGAATCTCATCCATGGCAGAAAGCGGCGTACCAGTTTTCGGTGGCATCCTGTATTTAGCAAGGAGAAAACCAACACGCATTGCGTGACATAATGTTTTCATGCCATTTCGTTCTTAAAATCGTCAGGACCAGCCGAAAATAATTCCTCAAGAGTTGTAAATCAGATAATTTCATTCCATCAATCGAGAAAAGTGTGGTTCAATCGAAAAATGAAAGATTGAATTCCGGCCACTAATCGTTCCACCCAGAATTTAGCAACGCATTGTCCTATCAGAACCATTTTCCGTGAAACATTGTGGAGCGGTCGGGGGGGGGGGGGCAGCAAAATGTGACGATCCATACAAAAATTTCAGAGGTCCCATGCAAAACGTGTGACATAGGGATGAGGAGGGGTTGAAAATGACAAACTTTTGTGTGCCGTAATTTAAGGACGATCCCTTGTTTAATTCTAGCATTATTGGAATTAAAATAATCTAAATCTTTTTATACTTTTGGTTACTTTATTTGTTAAATGAAAATTTCTCTCATTTCTTGGTTGAAAATCGTTTGAAGCGTCTGAAGCATGCGGGGCGGGTCATGCAATCGAAATAAACTGGAAAGCCAGCTGAATGGGAGGAGCTACATCTGCTAATCTAGTAGCATAAAAGCTGTTCCCTCTGATTTCTTTCGTCATTTTCGTTGGATCAGTCAGGGAGGGTGGAGGTGGATATCACCTCCACGGCTGCGCAGCAGCACGTCAACTGCGACGAGTGATAGCACCAGGAATCTCATCCACTGATCACGGCTGCGGTGGGCCCGGCAATGGAAGTTACCTCCACAGCTGAGTAGCTGCGCACCAACCACCCAGCGACGACTGTCGGCTATCTATCTGATAGAACCAGGAATCTCATTCACGGCAGCAGGCGGCGGCGGCGGCAGTTTTCGATGGCTTCCCGCATTCAGTGTGGATAATTTTCAATTGTCTTTCTAAAATCAACCGTTATTTGAACGGACCTTTTCAGGACCAGAGAAAATTATTCCTTAAGAGTTATGAATCGGATAATTTTCCGATATATTCCAAAGATCGGTAAAAGTGTAGTGCATTCGAAAGGTGAATGGTTGAATGCTTGGTGGCTCAGCAACAGCAAAATCGATCACTAATCTTTCTACACGAAATTTAGCAACGCGTTATCTTATTCGGACAATTGTACCAAACATTGTTTCATTCTAATATTTATCGAATTAAAATGATCTTAATTATTCAATACTTCGATTAGTTTATCCGTTCGATTAGAAATTGTCTCAAAGAACGGTTGCAGTCGTTTGAAGCGTCTGACACAATGTGGGCGGGTCATGCAAACGGAATAAACTGGAAAGCCCGCCGAATGGGAGGAGATTCATCTGCTAATCTAGGGGCATAACAGGTGTTTCCTCTGTTATCTTTCGTCATTTTCCTTGGATCAGTCAAGGAGAAGGGAGTTGCCACCTCCCAGCTAGGCAGCAGCACACAAACTCAGCGATGACTCTCGGCTATCGTATTGTCGAATGAGTTTCACGTTAAACATCAATTGAAAAGATCTATCTAATGCCGTTCAATTATCTTATAATTTTATCCGCTCGATGAAAATTCTCTCGTATAACAGTAATTTGACCATTTCTCTTCAAAACGAAATAACTCTTGAACTAGTCAACATCTTTCCAAGTAACCGAATCAGCTGAATAACAGCTTCTTGAACTAAAGTTAGCTTAAGTGATTTGTTTTACTATTATACAGCAAAAATGTTTGTTGGGTTATAAATGCGTTCAGCGAAAGCGATCACACAACAACTTTACTCAACACATCAGTCCACCATTTGTATTATCATAACAACAAGCATTGTATTATTGAAATATAAAAGTCGAAATCTCGTTCCAGCCTTTGTCCTACGTCAACATTGCGGTTATGTCTCAGACATTACCCACTCCTAGTTTTTATATGAGAGCCCCCCCTCACCCAATAAACCCTTACGTAATTAATGGACAGCCCCTTGCCTAAAAAGTCGTGATTTGAGGTGTCATATGCTTGGGTTTGGTTCACTTTCAGATTTGGCCTCTTCCGTCGGG
Source organism: Aedes albopictus (assembly GCF_035046485.1). Taxonomy (NCBI): domain Eukaryota; kingdom Metazoa; phylum Arthropoda; class Insecta; order Diptera; family Culicidae; genus Aedes; species Aedes albopictus. Next base: position 73,902,751 of record NC_085136.1, on the reverse strand, counting down.
ACACCCGAAACCGGTTCCGGAACACTACCGAAGTGCAAGCCTTTATTTTCTTGCACCGCGTATCGGCGGCGTTGTCCTTTTATTTCATACGTACAGTTGGTCAAGAATGTGTGCGTGGTGCAAAACTTGATACTAACGTGCGCTAGCTCAGCTTCAGTGGCACCATTGTGCAAAAAAGTGCCAAGAGAAAATTCAAATTTAGTACGCATTTTTCAAAGATAATTTACAAAAAAACGAATAAATAACACTCCTTCGAAATTATTTGCTCTAGAAAACTAAGTTATTTATCTAAACCAATAAATTCAAAGATCTTTTTTGGTAGGAAATTTAATAATCTTTCGAATGAGGGTTAAAAAACTGTGACAAGTTTGACCATTTTCAAGTTATAGTCAGTTTGAGGCAAGCAAGGTCAAAACCATGTAAAGTTCAATTACTACGTAACGGTTGAGATTTGACCATATGCATAGATTTTTTTTTCATCATTTTTCATCCTCTTTCACTCCTTAAAAAAATTGCTTTCACGAACCTAACATCCTGTATAGTCTTAACCTATATGCTTGCTAAAATTCATAAGGTTATAAAAAAGTCACGCTTTGCTGTGCCGCATGCATAGATTTGGTTCGATTTTATATTTGGCCGTTTTCGGAGGGATACTCGGAACTGTTTCTGGCACTACTGGCAGTTCATAATGTGGTCTTAGCCTACTTCCTGGATAACCAGTCATCAGGTTCTCAGAAAAGCCGTTATTTGTTGTATCGCATGCATGGGATTGGTTCTCTTTTATATAAGGCCATTTCCGGTGCGACACGGTACCGGAACAAGGCTGGTTCAGGTATTGTCTGAGACTATTTTCTTGCTAACCATTCATCAGGTTCTCAAAAAAGCCGCTGTTTGATACGTCGCTTGCATGGGTTTGGTTCTCTATTATATTTGGACACTTCCGGTGAGACATCCGGAACCAGTTCCGCAACCCTACCGGTTCAGATTTGGTTAGATACTAGTTTCTTTCCATCCTTTCATTAGGTCATCAAAAAAGCGGCGCTCTGATGTGTCATATGCATGGGTTTGGTTCACTTTTATTTTTGGCCACTTCCGTTGGGACCCCCCGGAACCGGTTACGGAGCACTACCGGTTCAGATATGGTCTGAAACTGTTTTCCTGCTAACCGTTCATCAGGTTATCGAAAATGCCGCTGTTTGATGTGTCGCATGCATGGGTTTGGTTCTCTTTTATATCTGGCCACTTCCGGCGGGACATCCGGAACCGGTTCCGGAATACTACCGGTGGTCTGATACTATTTTCCTGCTAACCGTTCATCAGGTTACCGAAAATGCCGCTGTTTGATGTGTCGCATGCATGGGTTTGGTTCTCTTTTATATCTGGCCACTTCCAGCGGGACATCCGGAACCGATTCCGGAACACTACCGGTGGTCTGATACTATTTTCCTGCTAACCATTCATCAGGTTACCAAAAATGCCGCTGTTTGATGTGTCGCATGAATGGGTCTGGCCCCTTCCAGGGGTACCGGTCCGGAACACCTAAATGGCCATAACTCCGGAACGGCTAGACCGATCTGAACCATTTTCAATAGGAAACAATGGGACCAGATTCCGCGTCGAATAAACCGTCGGTCATTAAAATCGGTTAAGGTTTACTGCCAAAAAGTGACGTGAGTTTATTTTTGTACACACACATACACACACACACAGACATCGCCTCAATTCGTCAAGCTGAGTCGATTGGTATATGTGGCTCGACCCTCCAGGCCTTCTATCAAAAAGTCATTTTTGGAGTGAACATATAGCCTTTCCAGTACACTTGGTGTACGAGAAAGGCAAAAACACAAGCACTCCGAAATTGCATAAAGGGAGCGGACCTGGTGCGATGGTTAAAGCACGTGATTATCACGTCCAAGTCCTGGGATCGAATCCCACTCCCAACAAACTCACGAAATGTAAGTTCTTCTTTCGGAAGGGAAGTGAAGCGTGGTTCCCGAGATCAACTAGCGTAGGGCTAAAAATTTCGTTAACATAGATAAAAAAAAATCATTTAAGTTTCGTAGGTGCCCTGCCGGCATTCCCCGTATTAAAAAAAAAATCAGAAGCCCCTCCTCACTTGAAACTTCGGTAAACCCAATTAATTGATTTTCTACCTACTCTCAATTGATAACTGATTAAGCGCATATTACGCCTTAAATCAGCCTTCCAATGAACCTCAAATCAGCTAAAGGTTAAATAAAATCACCAAAATTAGATGTTTAGGAGCTGAATAAAGGATTGTATCTCTTGTGCTCAGTTTTTGTTCAAATGAAGGCTGATTTAAAATAGTTGTTACCTGGATAACTCAGTAGCGTGACGATTCCCATTGCAATTCAATTGCGAAAAGTGGAAATACAATATTTTCCAGCAAATGAAATGTCACTCAACTGGTCATAAATTTTGGATGCCGGCCGGGGTGCACCTAAATATCCTGTGCCTGGAATGGCTGCCGGCCGAACATCCATGGATCCAAATGAGAGTCAAAGGTACCTATAGATGTAGGTGTGTCAATTTACTTTTCTGGTGTGCTATTGATTCCATTGTTCTGCTTTCACCACAAGTAGGTGAACCTCCGGTGTTATTTGATTCAGTATTTCGGTTCAGTATCGTTCAGTTGAGACTTTTAATATCTGGACGCAAGAACCCGGAGCTATCTCGAAAATATGTTGATGAAATAAAAAATGTTTTGCACTCAAAAGTTAGGATATTTGTTGCACTTTAAAAGAAAAATGGCGTTGAAATTATTCCGACTTGATTTTAATAAAATCTCGAACATTTCTTCGAATACATCTGATCCCGAGAATATGGCTAGACCAGTCCAGTGTGTTTGCAGGTGATACGGGAACCCTATTTGTACGATGGTGCAAACATTATCAAGCATCGGTAGATAATGACAAAATCCTACATCATAATATGGCAGAAATATAATAGTATTATTATTTTACGAGACATAAACAAGAAAGTCATAGCTGTAAAGGCATTCAGCATGACCTTGCTGAGGGTGACGGGCTCGATTTACGATCGGTCTATGAACTTTTATTAAAGGAAATTACTCTTACTCCCTTGGGCAAATAGTATCTTCGTGCCTGCCACACGATATACATATGTAAAATAATGATTGGCAGAGAAAACCCTCAGTAAATATTAATAGTGCTCATAAAACACTCAAGCTGAGAAGCCGGGTTTTGTTCCAGCAGGGATGGTACGTCAAGAAGAAGAAAAAGATGACTATCAATCTCTTTGTGTATCACAAGAACAACAGACACGAAGGTTGCACCATGTGGCGCCGGGTTTTGGAGCGAAAACTATACGAAGTTCATTGTCGTTACCCAATTGACCACCTTCCGCAATCCCTGTAACCCGTTCCGCATTGACCAGACCTGCCCAGGACCCTTCAAAAATGATCTTAAACAATATGTTTCTCATTTCAGAATCCGGATGTTCCGGATTTCCGGAAACGGTTCTCAATAATTAGTCAATATTAATGTCTATAATCAAAGTCCACGTGAAAACCGTTCCAACGATTCTTGGAGGTCCTGATTACTTGTTTAGTTGCAAAGTTATAGCTTGCCAAAGTTAGGGTCTCAAAAGCGGAATTTTTCAGTTGGAGCAGGTTCCCGGTGGCCACAGTGGCCAAATCCGGATTTCTCCGGTGGTTTTGAAAACTAGACTTGTGCCCTTTCATTTGAGCCAAAGAGATCCAAAATCGAACAAGCCACTGATTTTGGCGAGCTGTTCAAAGTTTGGGGTAAAAAATGACCCCAGGATCTCATTTGTAACTTTTTTTATGAGAGCACCCCAAGGGATCATTCAATGCTTTTGATTTTTGGGAAAGGTTTATTTTCTCGAAAAAAATAACTGTCAAAAAATTTCAAATTGCTAGGATTCGTTAAACAAAAGCTACAGAGAATTGAAATTTGAAAAAGGTCAAACATGACCCCAAGACCTTACTAAGGTTCAAGGGATTTCAAAATAAATGCGTAAACACATAGTTTCTAAAAGTATTGTTGCCAAATTTTATGATTTCTTAAGAAAGTTTTCCAAACAAACCCTCATAGAATTCCAGAAGGATTTTCTGAAGAAACCCGACTAGTTTCAAGATACACCTTATGAGAAATTTCTTGAGTAACTTTGTTACGTTTGGTTTTTATATGTGAACTTGCAGTTATATAAATAACTAGCAGTCCCGGCAAACGTCGTACTGCCTGCCTACTCTGTTTTTTGACATCCGGTTCCATGAAGAAATGTCCCTCAAAATGGATTTTGTGATTTTCCCGTTTTTCTTGCCATCCGGTCATTTTTCCTAAATATTTTTCCGTACGAACACGTCGGAGCCCTGGCGGAATGCAACAGTGAAAGAATCATGCCGATCTGTTGACCCGTTCCCGAGCCTATTCGTGACATACAAACACCATTTCATTTTTATTTATATAGATATTCAGCACCTAAAGCAAAACTTATTTTATACGATAATCCCACTGTGCCCACCTTTCTCGCAACGCCTACCCACGTCAAGTACCAATTAAGGTTATCACGTCCGATTGTATGGAAGGCCCTTTTGAAGATGTATAGTCTATTTTACGAAACGACAACAGTGTTGATTTTGATATTAACACTCACGGGCTTGGGCGCAACCTCCTGTCAAATTTTCATTCATGAAATGAGCGATCAGCTGATCCGAAACGTCTCGTAAAATGGCTCATAGCTCATAGGTGCGTTTTGGGAGAAAACAAATGCACATCAATTCTCGTTGTTAAAAATTATGGTTAATTCTAGGTAAACTTTCATACATCGCCTCGGAAAAAATAAATTAGAGTGTTAAACTGGTAGAAAACAAACCAACTTTTACACGACGATTCTCGACATTAGTGTTTGTGTGTGAAATGTCACTAAACCTTATTCGACGCCTATCAAGCAGCGAAGCAACGCTTCGTCCCCAAAAACAACGCGTTGCTGCCGAAGAGGAGAAATCTCGCGTTACATTTTAAAAGGGCCTATCCCCAGAACGTAAACATTGAGAAAAATCGATGCAAACATTTTCCATCACATTTTCTATTCGTATTTCTCAGTTTGAGAATTTTTCAACATGCTTTCCGTTCTGATGACACAAGATTAGATGTATCTATGCATCAATAATCAAAATTGCATTAAAATTTATCAGAAAAGTATTAAAAATGATAGATAAACATGTTAAGCTAATTTGAAATATTTCACCCGGTGTCGGCCTTATTGTGCGTCTTTCTAAAATTTTCTTAGCGTGGTTCGGCCCCCCGAGTGAGTCCGTTATTGACATCGAATCAAGGCTCGGCCATTTTTGAGAGAGAGAATTCTCTCTCTCGGCGCTCGGGCCGGGAGCCGCTCGGAAAATTTTCGGTTGTCGGCCCTTTAAACGAGAAGGCTTACCAATGTAAACAAAATTTTACCGTTACTGGTCCATTTGGAGCACGGGCTTATGAATGATTGGGAAAAAAGCAGGGATTGGCCGTTTTGAAGGTGGGGTTTATTCTGATAAGGTTAACGGTTAGGTGGGTGATCTTGGCACAGTAGCACAGACAAACAGACATACTACTTAGAAGAAAATTGCTTTAAAAACATCGTTTGGCATCTCACTAGCACCCTCTATAATGCTCAATCCGAAGCATTCATTTGCAGGTGTTGTATCCCTCGGCTCGATGTAACAATTTTGCAGGAGACGACTCTCCCGAGGCGTCATCCATTCATAAAACATGAATGAAGGTTCATGATTGAGTCATTTTATGTAAACATTGATCGGCGTCGCGTTCATTTCTCTGCAAAATTGAGGCACAGCAGCGCCACCATGACACATGCGAGCACAGTCCGAACCACACTATATTTTCAAAATTACCGTTAAATCGTGCGAAGATTTCGATTTGAGTAGTATGTCTGTTTGTCTGTGACAGTAGGTTACTGTTGGGGGATGCTATGGAATGGTATCAAAATCGATTTGTTTACATTTTAGGGATAGGCCCTTTTCAAATGTGACGCGAGAAATGTCAAACAAACAAAGACGAGGGAAAAAAGCGAACGTTCGGAACACGGGGATGCTATTGACCAATCCAAATTCCTGTGTGGTAGTGGTTTGTGATCAGATTTCCCGTGTTAATCTATCTGTAAGAACTTTGTAAACATCTTTTGTTCTCACGTATATGGATAGGCTTGCATTAGGTTTCGTGAGACATTTTTTGGACAACTCAATGGTGATCTGATTTTGTTGCCGCTTATCATGCGAAACCAGAGCTCACTTATACCAACATTCATTCAATACAGCAGCGGGAGAAAATAAGGAAAAACGCACTTTGGCGAACAAATTTTGCGAAAAGAGGTGTTGTGTGTCTTTTCACAAACAATTGCCACTGTCTGAAGGAACTTTACCTAAACATCGATACTCTGAAATTGAAAATTATGAATTAATGCCGCTTTTTCATAATCAACACTTTTATGAGATCAAATGTGATGTGAGCGTTTTGCACCGATATCCCTCGTAAAAAGGTAAACATTCAAATTTCACGACTGTGTTGGTGAATATTTTGGCTGGAGCATAAATTTATGCTCCACGTAAGGAGGCACAATCCAACCTGGCAGTGTACAACCTCATCGTTGCCCCCATGCTGGAGTATGGGTCACCGGTATGGCAAGGATGTGCAAGAACCCACCGCAATAAGCTTCAGGTGCTGCAAAACAAATACCTCAGGATGATACTCAATCTGCCCAAAGGAACACGCACAGTCGAGGTCCACCAACTGGCAAATCGCGACCCAATCGATCAGAGACTAATCAAAATATCAGAACGCCATAAACTTAGAGCACAAACCTCCGAAATTGATTCCATTAGAAATCTGTACCCATAAGATGTAAATAGTAGTTGTAGTAGTTAGGTAGGATAATGTTAATAATTGAAACAAAATGTACAAACCAGTACTACATGTAAAACCAGCTAGAAGCTAATCAAACCAAAACAGCAAATTGCAAACCTTTATAAAAACAAAGAATGAATAACTGTTCAGCAGTTGAAACACTTACCTTGTAAAAATATTGTAAACAAACAAAGAAACCTGAATAAATTGAATTTAAATGCAAAAAAAATCCAACCTGTCAAACTCCATAGTAAAAAAATAGGTTGCCGTCCCCTTGGTTCGGAATGATCGTGGCTCACACCGCCGTGACAAAAGGACGTGGGTGCCTCCACCGAAAGAAGTTTATTTTATACACGTGCGTGAAAACGTCTCTTGTCCTGTCCCAAGAGGACTATTTTGCACCGGCTCCAGGAAATTCCAACCCGGGAGGGAACGAACGGTTCGTGTACAACAAGCCGGAAAGTCGTGGAAGACGATCCCGCTCGATGTTGTTGGACATCAAGCGCACGGTGAAACATGCGGTGTATCTGCTCCGGACAAAGTTCGATCTTGTTGGCGATTAGGGACAGCACCGAATGACTTTCCGAAGAGGCTCGAGGAACGCAGCCAGCCGGCGTGCCAGCAACAAGTGATTTCATGGCCCGGCGAACGAAGCTTAAGACATCATCCGACAGGAAAACGGTTCCGGCGTATTCATCTGAGAGACTTTTTCTATAATGATAATTCATACAGAAATGATAAACCCTGAAAGAACTCCTAAAGAAATTTTTGGTGGTGTCTATGGAACTAATCGTGGAAAAAAATCTTACGAAGAACATGGAAAGGAACACATGTCGAGGCCGTTATGAAGCTCCCTAGGTTATTTTTATCTCACCTCATTCGATCTTTCCCGATTATCAAAACCATCAGATTATTATTTGCATTCATTCTGCTATTGTTCTTATTATCTGATACTACAAAGCATTTCTTTCATAACACTACCATTGTATTTATGCCTTAGCTTGCACACAATACTTGCGTACAAAAATTACCTGACAGAACATTATTTGTTAGCACAATAGGGAGAAGTGAATATAAATAGGGCACAAAAATGTATAGAATTTAGTACGAAATAAAACGTTAAGTGAAGTACATCTCTCCGTGTTATAATTTTCGTCCCGTAACGCTTCTGCGGGAACAACACATTTTAAACGAATTCTCGGAGGAATCTTTAGAAGAATTTTTGCTGAACCCAGCTCTGATTTAACCATGACAGTACTGGTTTATGGACAAGCACACAACAGATTGATACCCCGTATCTCGTTATTTTTACCTCTTCATTCGGCACTTTGTGCAACAGTAACGATCGGTCATCATTGTTCTTCGCCACTTGTCGTTCAGCTTTCATCACCGAATCCAATTTGAAATTCAATTATGCTTCAGAAACTTCAATTTTTTTCCCAGTTGTTATTGTCTGAGTTTCATTTGAACTTTTTATTCTGGCACTGCGAGAAGTGGTTTGTTTCCTGGCATTTCCAATTTGATTCTTTTTTCTCCATTGTCCATTGTATCATCCGGCCGGACGGCGCGGCGATGCAACTGAAACCCATTAGGTCATTTGTAATCGGATTGAAAATGAACTTTCTGTTTTTATTTGTTGTTTCATTTTTTTCATCTCCAACATCAATGTTTTTCCAAAGGATCAGAACGGTGGGTAGCAAAGCAACACAATCAAAACTGCACTATAGTAGCAGTGGCCATTCCCACAGGAACAGGGTGTTGTGTTAAACAAACTGATTTTTGTTTTCCGGTTTGCATGTTGAAAGTTGTATTGTGTTTTTCCCGAAGGCTGGCTTCGTTTTTTTTTCTGTTTTGTTTTGTGGGATTGAAATTACACGCGTCACTGGGTTGAGAGCAGCACAAGTCAAACTTTGGTTTGTTTTTTTTTTCTTCAAAAGCAATAGAACGAAAGTATTTTCAAGCCGTCGTCGTCGTCGCCATGTAGCATCCATAGGATTCATGAACGGAATGAAGAGTGCTTGATTTATGCAGTTGAGAGCTTCGATACGCTTCATGATGAATTCAACAACAGTAAATTAATAGAATAACAGTGAAACTTTGAGCATCTGTATAGTGTATGTTACCAGCTAGAAGTGGCTTTTCTGATCGGATGGGAAGTGGATGTTTGAAAATAGAACCCGTACGTATATCAGCACATTGCATTGAAAAGTGCGTTGAAACGGTTGAATCCGATGGGACTTGTTGTGACTAGTAGGAGGCACTTGTTATGCATGCGCTTCCTAGACAAGCATGCATCAGCCAGGCAGTCAACCAACCAGCCAACAAGAGCTTCCATCATTGATAAATGGGAAGTTTTTATGCAAACAAACAGCAGTCATTGAGAATATAAGCAATGGGAAACGGAAGCTTCTTTTTTATGATGTGCAGTGTTTTGCGGTTTTGAGACCAGAAAAGGAAATGTTCCTCTACGATCGAATAAAGTTCGCCGTTACACGAAGTTAACTATCTATAAATTTAATTCGTGCGTGTGCGTTTTTCGGAAGACGTGATCAAAGTTTGCTCGCGATTGAACGCAAATTTCTATGTTATTTCAACGGTTTTATTCCTTTCACGATCAGTGTATCATCTCTTCGTGTACATTTTACAACGCTTCAGTGAGTGATACTTGTTCAGTTGTGATTAAACCTTTAAAATCTGCCCATTTATACCCGGTGGTTGGCGGTATATGATCTTGATCCTCGATCAATAGCGCTCCATTGCTATTCACCATGAACTGTGAAAAGTGTTCGGGAGCAATCCACGAAGTTGACATGTATGCAGTGTGCGAAGGCAAGTGTGGTAAACACTTCCATACATCATGTGTCGGTATGGACAAAGACCAATGGAACGCTTTATTCAACAACGTCATATGGCTGTGTGAATTCTGTATGACTGATTTCTGCAAATACCGCGATCGGCAGCAGTCGGTTAATGTTCCCAATGCAACTCGATCCGTAGACGAGGAGATAATGGACTTGAAAGTCAAAGTTGCAACGATATGCGAAACGTTAGCCACTATCACCGCACCTAAGCAGCCCTCGTCAGATGGAAACACACAACGGCATTCTACTCCTGTGTCGTCGCCCGGCTTTCGTGGAGAAACTAGCTCTTCGTGTGTTTATTCTCACGCAGATAGATGTAGAGCTGATGAGCAGCACCCGCAGACCGACAACAATACTTTTGAGTTATTCCTTACGAATATTAATCCAAATGTGACAGAGCATGAAATAAGCCTAATGGTATCTCGATGTCTTGGAACTAATTCGAACGATAATTTAGACGTAAAAAAATTAGTGTCTAAGCAAATTGATAGTTCGAAACTTGATTATGTATCTTTCAAAGTAGTGTTGAACGAAAATTATAGAATACAAGCAATGAGTGGTACTACCTGGCCAAAACGAGTCAAGTTTCGCGAGTTCGTTAACCGATATAATGATACATGGAGGCCGTAGTTGATGCAACTTTGATTACTTTTAACGCGTAAATTATGTGTCTTGAATTGAATGTGTGTAGTATTTTTGTGTGTAGTATTTGATACAGCGTTTGAAATTGATATGTTTGGAAATTATTGATGTAGTTGTTTTTATATGGTTTTAGTTTGTAATTTTGTATCATTATACGTTTTTAATGTGTTATGATGTAATCTAGTTTTTAAGATTTTATTAAGACCAATTAGGTCAGATGGATATACAAATAAATACAAATACAAAATACAAATACAAATAAAACGCTGAGTAGATCGGTCGTCCTCTATGGACACGAAACGTGGACCCTACGTGCAGAGGACCAACGCGCCCTTGGAGTTTTCGAACGGAAGGTGTTGCGTACCATCTACGGGGAGAGCAGATGGAAGACGGGACTTGGAGAAGGCGAATCAGTCTGAAAACGGCGTAATCAGTCTGAAACACCTTGAAGTTCTTCTGAAAGCATCTGAACGCCTCTGAAACTCGCCTAAAACCGCCCTGCAGCTTACCTGAGAGCCTGTGAAACTCATTAAAACTGTAGAAACTCTAGATACCTACCAATGACATGCTATGCCGAGGACAACTGTAGTCAAACGAACTGTTAGTTCATGTAGCCAAACAAGCGCAACGTCACGATTTAAAAAGCGACAAAAGATTGAGTGATATGATATTCATTTGGTACTCTCGAAATTCCAGTAAAGGGAGCATCCATTGAGTACGTCACGCTAAAGTTGTGAATTCTCGACCCCCCTCCTCGCCTCGTATGGGGCTTTCCTATACTTAATACATTGCTTGTCACACTTTCACAAGCCCCCCCCTTCCCCTAGGACCGTGACGTACTTAATGGATGGCCCTTAAGTACACTAAGATCATATTGCTCAACCATGTCTTCGCGAGTCTATGGTATCTAAGTTTTGCGTTTCTCAATCACCAAAGTGTACTGAAAGGCTATGAAAGGTATATGTTCACTCCAAAAACGAATTTTTGATAGACGGCTCGAAGGGTCAAGTCACATATACCAATCAACTCAGTTCGACGAATTGAGATGATGTATGTATTGCTGATGGCTTTGAATGCTTGATTTTCGATGCACTTTGATGATCACACTTTATTCTTGTGTCGACATTGTTAACAAATACATTTTGATGATTTCATCAATAATTAAACTTTTCCCAACGAGTTTTTTGAGAAATCCATGCGACTGGCAACTCTGCCCATGCAATTATGTCAACAAGGAAAAAAAGAAAAAAAATAACCAACAACACTTGTACCGTAAACATTGGTCGTGAAAGGTTGTAAACATTCGGTCGTAAAGTGGTTGAACTTCCTGGTTTTTCATCTCATTCAGGTAAACAAATTCAAAATATATCCTTAAAAGCTGATAGATTTGCTATAAATTATTATCTTTCAGCATGATGGAGGAGGATAATGACAATAGCAGCTCTGCAGAAGGAAAAATGCATGAAGATCGGACGATGCCGGATGTGGACGATGCAAACTTGGAGGATGATTCCAACAAGTACTCAATAGAAGCTCTGGAGGAGGATCCACTGATTCTTCCTTTGGATGATGATGACGACGTAGATGGATCTAGCTTCGGAAATGATGTGTGTGATGATGCGATGGTAAGCATTGATGCGGGCAAACCAAAAAACAACTTGTCGTTGTGTGCTTCCTTCTACAAACGCCGGTTCGTAGGAGAAACATCCGGCAGCCTCGTAACATCGCAAATACTTTCCGGTGATTCCGTTGGACAAATTTTGGAAGGAATGTGGCAGATTGTGAAGCCGATTATCTGTCGCGAAGTGATATTCGTTGAGGAAAACGGAATTCAAACACCATCGTGGGTTGACAGTAAGCCGACTTTTGAGGATATGGGGAAGTTTGTTTATATGCAGAACCATAAAAATCGAAGACGTGTGAACATCGACCAGATTAAAAGTAAGCTGCTGATCAGTTGGCGCGGCAAGGACATACGAGCACACGTACATATCTACTCTACGGCAGTGTCATGCAAACAACTATGGGAGCTGGTCGACAAGCATCTGGTGAAATTCCAACATTCCGACCGAGCGGGGGCGCCCAGTAATCAATCGCTTTCTCAACTTGCTGATGAGCTCCGAGAGCTGCATGGCCAACACTTCACGGGACATGGCAGCGCATGGAAGCTTTGGGCCAATCACATTCACACTGCGCCGGCGCATGAAAGGGAACAACGAAAATCTGAGTAGCCACCGCCACCCATCAGTTCTTCAGATCCGTACCAATTTCGGAAGCTGTGCAGCTGGAAAGTACTCGCCATGGATTATCTGTTGCTCGTACCATCAATGAAGCGTTCTCTGCTGAGCTGGCAGAATTGGAAGAAGAAACTGATCAATTGATTTCTATGGGTCAAAGGTTGAAGCATCGTATTAGCGCCCTACGAGCTCGATCATCGATCAACTCAAGTCTGGTTTCGGCGATGCAGGAGTCTACCAGGCCGGAAGACAACGAAACGAGTCGTTTGCTTGTGGAAAACGTTTCGGATATGCTTGACGTAGATCATATGTGAACAATTTTAACTGTTTTAAATGTGAGGTTTTTGTTACAAATCGTATACATTCAGATCCATGAATTGTCTTCATTTTGTGATGACTCAACTGATGGGTCAAAAACTCCTCCCGGTAAATATCTACAATGTTTGAAAATCTTACTACAGTCATAGTTCTCTAAAGCCATGAATGTTTCAAGAGCCAGTTCAGATAGTTTTTCGTTTTTTGTTTTCTACATAAGCCTTCCTTATTCGCGATTTCGTCATTCAAAATGCCAATTCAATTGGGTTGTTGAAAGGGCAATAAGGGCGGACGGGACGGTCGGGGAAATATCCGCCATTGCTCTGTTGCTACTAAGATGGTAATCTCAGATTCTACTTCATATTTTGCAACAAAAACCTATCACTGTGTATGCTCACTTGCAGTGCATATGCTGATTGTTTTTCAGCATCTTCAGTGCGATAGAACTCGAGATTACCATCTTCAAAATCGCGAGGCAAATTGTTAGAAAGAGAGGCAAGATAGGAAAAATAACACGGCGTCCCGTTTCACCATAAGGAGGTAAAAATACCGGCAGGATGCCAATTGATCGTAAATAAAGTATGATGTTGGGGTCGCAATGAATGTGAGCCCCATCCATTATCCACACAGAGTTGTACTCGGGATATCGATGTACATTTTTGTTTTTCAGAGCAAAATCACGGCAGCAATCAAAAAATATTTTCCTGGTGAAAGTTCCTTCTGTTTCAAATGTATCCAGAATGCCATGCATGCCAAGGAAACATGGGAATGACGCTCTTGGGCGACGCACAAATTCCCCACGATACACAATCCGTTTTCCTTTGGCGCCGTAGCCTCGACTCCTCAATATCCCCTTGTTGTCTAGTGAAACTTCATTCAGAAATACTAGATGATAGATGTCCCAATCAAATGCATTCATTTCGGAGCAGAAACGAAGAATTTGATTTGAATAGCCCTTCGTTCCAAAGCCTTCCACGTCATTCCTTCGGTGTGCAAAATTCGGCAGATACTGGAGCCACTGATTTTAATCTGGAAGTGTTGATAGGAAAGATCCTGGCATTCTTCCAGATATAGCACAGGATTCTGACGATACAAGGCCACAATCCATTGCCTATGCATTGCACTAAATTTACGCTTATGCTCCCGCTGCTTATGCGACAGCAGACTATTTTCTTCGTACGACTCTATCCAGCTGCTGATGGTTGATTTGCTCTTCCGGTAGATCTGTGCAAGTTGAGCCCTTTTCATCCCGAGAAAATAGTAGTCATAGAGACAGTGGTACTTTGTATTCGTGCTTGCATGCTTATGCTGAACGTTCTGCAGGATTGCGTTGGCCATTTCAGCTCCGGAATCAAAACAGGATCAACAGATCGGAAAGCAAGAAAAACTGAGATCACAACTGACCGAAAGTTTCAATCAAGCAAAACGAGTAAACAACAGGTTTCTGAAAGTGACATTTATAGATGTCAAAATTCCAGCAATTCTCTAGGGTTGCACTTTTCGTCACACTATTCATCCGTCACACTTTCATACTGTGCAGTTCGATTTAGTGTGAACAGTGCAATATGTGTGTAGAAAAAAGTTCACTAACTTTTAAGGCACTTCCTATTGACCATTTTTCGGATTTTAGCTCGAATCGAACCGAAATTTGATCTCATTGTTTGCAATTGAAAATGGTTCGCATCGGTTAAGGCGTTCCGGAGTGATGGCCGTATGCAACAACTGAACCAAGCCACATCATGCGACACATCAAACTGCGGCGATTTTTGTTACCTTTAGCATGATTGACGAGTTTTGTGCAGAAATCAACACTGGAGATCTGAAATTCTACGATGTCGGCCCAATTTTCAAGATAACGGGTGTTCAATAGAGTTTTAGGCTCTAAATCATGCAATATGGGTATATTTGGCATGAGGAAGATTTCCGGAGTCCAAAAATGGCGACCACAATATCCTTGATGACAGTCTAAAATCCAAGATGGCGGCTCCAAATTCAAGATGGCGGTTGTTTAATGGACTTTTAGGCTCTTCAACTTTGCAATATATGTAGGTATATTTGGTATGGGGAAGATGTCTGGAGTCCAAAAATGGCGATTAAAATATCCAAGATGGCGGTTCAAAATCCAATATGATGGCTCAAAATTCAAGATGGTGACTGTTTAATGGAGTTGTAGGCTCCTAAACCATGCAATATAAATATATATGGTATCGGTAAGATGTCCTGAGATGGTAACCAGAATATCCAAGATTGCAGACTTTAACCCAAAATGACGACTCCAGATTCAAGATGGGGGCTATTCAATGGTTTTTAGACTCTAAAATCATGCACTATGGGTGTATATGGTATGGGCAAGATGTCTGGACTAAAATGGTGACCAGAATATACAAGATGGTGGTCTTAAATCCAATATGGCGGCTCAACATTCAAGAGAGCGGCTGTTTAATGGAGTTTTAGGCTCTAAAACCATTCAATATGGGTATATTTGATATTGGAAAGATATCTGGCGTCCAACAATTATAAATAAAATATCCAAGATGGCGACCATAACATCTTAGATAATGTCTCAAAATTCATGATAGCGGCTGTTTAATTGAGTTTTGGGCTCTAGAATCATTCAATATGGGCATATCTGGTATGGGGAAGAAGTCTGGAGTTCAAAATTGACGACCAGAATTTTCAAGATGCCAAACTTAAATCCAAAATGGCGTCTCAAGATTGCGTCTTTTTTTTCAAGAGTTTAAGGCTCAAATATCAAGAGCCAGAAAAACGATATGATTTCTGATGCCATGAAATGGATATCTGTTAAACGTATGAAAGTGCGATATTCATCAACTCAACTTCACTTGAGTTTTGTTGAAATGGGTTTTCGAATGGTGCGCGTCCTGAAAGGTTAATGATATTTTTTTATCAGGGACACACAAGGAAGAAGTCCTTTGACAATTTTCTTCACTGAGTCGGAATCATTAACGGAATTAAGAATGATGTACACAATCCCAGAAAGCGTAAACTTCGGAGCACCAGGGGTTGTTCCTGGTTCTCCGAATGCTGTCGTAGTAGCGGAGAAGTCGAAAAAAAAAATGGAACATCTGGGATTATGTATGTTCCCGAGAGCGAAAGAAGGTCGCATTCGTCCTGGATTTTGAATCCAGGAGGTGAACGTTTGGAGCCTTTCTTAACACTCCTAGAAAATGCCATGGTAGGTTGGAGGTCACTGCAAGGCAGATTCCGAGGTTCTCTCCTCGTTTCACCCATAAAAACAAAGGAAACCACGTCCCCAGCTTCTAAGTGAGAGCCCACATCATCGAGATGCGAAGACGAATAGATGTTACGCGATTCAACGACCGGAACAGCTTTCTTCACCCGATTGGCTGGTTGGCTTAAAACCCGATTCGGTGTAGCCCTATTAGAATTAGCATACCTAGCTAAAATCAAGCTATGAACAAGAGACGAATGCCAAGAAAAAGCTATGAACACAAAACAAATAACAGTGGACAAGAAAGCAATCAAACGAACAGAAGACTACTCCAGGTTTGACTGATGAATCAAGACCAATCGATGAAATCTCCGCATCCTGTGATCGGAGTTTGTAATCCATTTGGGTAACCGAGCACATTTATGTTTTGTGTTGCATGTGTTGTTATTATTCTTAATCACTTAACCTAACTTACAGCTCCTTTGTCCACTAGGGCACTACGTGAGCGATTTCAATTGGACGCTGCACTTACACATTGTACAGCGCCTAAATGTATGCTATTCTAAATCAACTATATCGAACTGGTGCCTTTGTGCTGCTTTCACTTTTTACCTTGTCCACAGTAGAATGATGAGCACGATGATGCTGATGTGTGGTTGCTGCTCCTTTTTCCAGTCCAATTGGGGGTCGTCCATTATGAGTTGCGGTTCGCCGATATCCAAAATTCCGAATCCGTTAGAGCAATATGTTCCGAACAGGGTCAGGTGACAGCTGCTCTCGGGGGAAAAGCAACTGACGAAAAATTGCAAGTGCCAGGGCTGGGATCGAACCCATGACCAATCCGCTTAAGAGAAGAACGTGTGGACAACTGCGCCACGAGCCCCAGCTGCATGTGTTGTATGTTGTTTATTTGTGCATTTGTTATGTTCTATTTATTTTCCGTAATGGAAAGTAGAATAGAGCATTTATAGGGTTCCATTACTGTTTGCTCTAGATATAGACCCAAAGTTTCGAGGAATTGCAGGAAATTTCAAGAAATTTCGTAAGCGCTGCAAGGAGTTTTGAGTCGCATTTTCGGGGGCTACTTGAGAAGTGTTTCAAGAAGTTTCAAGGCGTAAAAAGAAGTTTCGGTAAGGTTTCAGAATGTGCCACAAGCTGTTGAGGGAATTTCGGAGCGCTTTATGGCATCTCAAAGGATTTCAGAGCATTTCAAAAGGTTTCAAAACAAGTCAAGAGGTTTAAGACTTTTCTCAGAGAATTTCAGAGGAGTTTCAACTGCTTTGAGAGCGTATCGTGGAAGGGATTCCGAATGTTTATGTGAATACCGGGCAACTCCCTGGTGTAGTAAACGAAAGACGGTGTAACAAAACCTACGTCTTTTCGTCACAACAATAGTTAGCAGAATGAATGTCTTCTCACAAATCGAATTCCCGAATCTTTTTCTCGCTCTTTCAACCCGATGCAACGTCGGTCCGAAAAACAGCACTACTACATACGAAGCAAATAACGCTGCGCGTTCTCTTTCGCCCTTCACATCGTCCACCGCTGCGATGCTGTGCATCGGCTCTCAGTGGTCTGCTCGATGAGTACCAGCTTTCGTTCGGTTTTCGCCCGTCGTGCATATAGGGGTGTCCAAACAACACGACAAATTTTCAGTTCATACACACAAAATATTATTTCATAATTTAATTCAACATTTCATCCTAACTACTGCAACCCCCACTACAATATTCCTCTTCTCTACTCTACGAAAACAATTCAAAGTGCAAGCCTTAAAATGTTAATACACGGGCCTTATCTAACATTTGTATCAGGGTCAAATATTGTCGTCGCGGTAGAAACCTTAAGGTTTCCCACATATAACAATCGACTTTTCTCCAAATCCATACATGAAACCAAGCGTGAAACCTAACGTTGAACTCACAGTTTAGGAAAAAAAGATATTCGCTTGTCAATAATTCAAATTTTCAACTATACGAATAATACGAATCATATAAAAGGTAATCATAAAAGATCAAAAAGTGGTCGTAATATTTAAACCACAAGCCATATACTTATTAACTTTCCGTAACTCGTGCGGTTGGCCAACACCATCAGCGCCACGCTAATCAAGATGCTAATGCTGAGTACAAAATTCGAGATTTTTCCAACGTGTTGTACAAAATTACAAAATACAACAGCGCGATCGCTCGAGGGTTAAGTCCCTCCCACACGCAATTCAAATTAAACCAAACCAATCAAAGTTCAAAACATATCAAAATCCTATCTATATCCTAGCTCAATCTAACACATATCATCGTTTTTCATTCTATAACGCCCCAATCAAATTCATGTCCAATCCAAATCAGATTTCAATTAAAACTCGAATCTAAACCAAATCAAATACAAATCCAATTCAAATACAATCCCAAACCAAATCAAATTCAGTCTAAATTCAACCCAAATCCAACGCAAAACTAACTCAATCCAATCTAAATCCAATCCAAAACCCGTTCAAATCTAATTCATATCCAACACAAATCAACTCTAATTCCGATCAAAATCATATCAAATAGAAATCCAATTTAATTCCAATTCAAGACCAACAGAAATCTAATGCAAATCCAACCCGATTAAAATTAAATTCAAATCCACACAAAATACAATCCAATTCACACTCAATCCAAGTCAAATCCAAACCAAATAAAATCTATTCCAAACCCAACACAAATAAAATCTACTTCCGATCCAAATCATATTCAATCGAAATCCAATTCCATTCAAATTAAGCCTTATCCAAATCCAATTCAAACCCAATACGAACCCGATTTCAGTTGAAACTAAAAATTTAATCCAAATCGAATACACATCCAATCCAAATATAATCCCAATCCAAATCAAACCCAGACCAAATCCAATCTAAATTATGTTTAATTCCAAACTACTCCTATTCCAATCCAACCCAAATCCAAAACAAATTCAATCCAGTCCAAATATAATCTAAATCCAATCCAAATCCAGTACAAACCCAATTCACGTTCAACACAAATCAAATCTAATTCTGATCCAAATCATATCTAATCGAAATCCACTTCAATTTTAATGCAAATCCAATCCAACTTGATTTATATTAAATTCTAACCCAAAATCATTCCAAATTCAATCCAAATCAAATCCAACCGAAATTCTATTCAAATACAATCTTAATCCTTTTCAAATCCAATCCAAATCCATTCCCTACCCAGTCCCAATGCAAATCCAAATTCTAATTCAATTCAAATCCAATCAAAATCCCATTCAAAATTAATTCAAATCCAAATCGAAATCAATCCTAAACATATCCAAATGTAAACCAATCTTATTGCAATCCTATTTTAGTCCATCCAAATTCATATCCAATCCAAATGCAATACATATTCAATTCAGTTCTATATTACATTTCTGATTCAATCCAAACTCAATCCAAATCCAATTCAGAGCAAATTCAAATCTAATCCACTGCATATCAATATCCGATTCAGTAGAGACGAACCAGCCAAGGGCTGAAAGTCTCTCTAATAAAGACAAATCAATCAATCAATCCGATTCAGTTTCAAATTCATCTTTTTTCCAAGCAGCATCTTTTTTTCATATCGTTTTTCCCATTTGTTGAACTTGTTGTTCTTCTTGACATTGTTTCCTTTTCTGCTCCCTTCGTTTCCAATCTTTTTTTTCCTTTCAATTATGTCAATCTAGTTTCCATGTTCATCGTTTTTTTCGCTACGTTTTAAATCGTCCCATCATTTTTTTCTCAAGTCAACTTATATTTTTTTTTTCTCATAGGGCTTTTGGTCTTTCTATCGTTTAATTTTTTTCTAGATCTCTCTTTTCCTTGCTCAGTTTTTTTTTCACTTTTTGTCGCATTTTTTTTTTCAAATCAACTCATTTTTTTTCGCTCTTTCTCCTGTTTATTTTTTTTTCAGTGCATTTTTTTTCGATATCTTTTTTTTTATGCAACGACGTCTCCATTTTCCAAGCCATCTATTTTTTTCCATCTTTCTTTCGCCTTATTTATTTTTTTTTCCAAGACGTTTCATTTTTTTCATCTTTTTCTCGCCTCATCTATTTTTTTTTCTCAATCCATTATTTCTTTCATTTACTTTCTTTTCCTTCCCAAGCCGTCGCACATTTTCCATTCTTTTTTCTAGCCTTTTTTTTTATCCATTTCATAGCCCATAACTTTTTCCCATTTGCTCCCTTTTCCTTACGGCGAAGCAACTTCATTCCAAGCTATCTCATTTTTGTTTTTGCGGCACTCCTGCTATCCTTCCAAGCTTGCCTCCTTACCGACACCATCGCACTTTTTCCGTGATCACTAATCCCCACGTCTCCCTCAACTTTCCCCATCACAACGCCCCTCTTTGAGCCATAAAGAATTCCTCCTCAATAGACTCAACAATTCACAATTTTATAGTAATCCGTTGCACCAACTAAAACTATTATTTTAATCAAGATAACTTTCCGAAAAATCACTTCTACCGGCTGGGCCATTGTAGTAAACGAAAGACGGTGTAACAAAACCTACGTCTTTTCGTCACAACAATAATTACCAGAATGAATGTCTTCTCACAAATCGAATTCCCGAATCTTTTTCTCGCTCTTTCAACCCGATGCAACGTCGGTCCGAAAAACAGCACTACTACATACGAAGCAAATAACGCTGCGCGTTCTCTTTCGCCCTTCACATCGTCCACCGCTGCGATGCTGTGCATCGGCTCTCAGTGGTCTGCTCGATGAGTACCAGCTTTCGTTCGGTTTTCGCCCGTCGTGCATATAGGGGTGTCCAAACAACACGACAAATTTACAGTTCATACACACAAAATATTATTTTATAATTTAATTCAACATTTCATCCTAACTACTGCAACCCCCACTACACTTGGAACAGTCCGTTCCCAGCCATCTTAGCAAACTGCAGTAGAATCACTTGGCATAATACGGAACCTCGCGGTGATGGCGACTTGCTCCGCCAACAGTCCACTCGTCAATGAGGCAGCATCACACTGACGACGACCCCGTCATGGTGGGGGGAGGGGGTAAGTGGTCATTTTTTGCGTGACGTAATTTATGGACGTTCCTCAGGTATATTTTGAGGGGGTTGCTTTTTTGTGGTGAAACTAAGAAAAGAGATAAGAGAATTTTTTTTCAGGGATTCCTTCGGGAATGCCTCGAAGGTTCCTGGCTGTCACTGATGCTTGCTAGGGGAAATACACGCATGGAGAATGCTACTCAGCTTTGTTCATACCCCACAGTTTCCAAGGTTTTTTTTTAATTTATTACTGTGTATTTTAACTTATGCTAATTCTACACTCGTTTCCAAAGTGTTTCAATGAGATAAGTAAACTTTCAAGGAGTTTCGAGGGCTGTTTATGGGCTTCAGAGAAGTTCCAAGAGGGTTTTAGGAAAATTAAATGGGGTTTCAAGGCGGTTCTCGATGTTCCACACACTTTACACGCGGGTATATGGAAGCATGTACGCATATGGCCTCCACTTTACCATCCTATGCAGCATAATGTATGGCTTTGTGTTTGCTTGGTTGGTTCTTCAGAATTGTGCTCTCCAACAGACGGGATGTTGCTTCGTCATATCATCACCTTGAAGGGAAGGGAAGATTCAAGCGCAGATAAGGAGTCTCTGAGTGGTACTGTGAGGCCGTCTTCAGTGTCTCGTACTTGACTCGACTACGAGTACGGGATACTGAAGACGATCTTACAGTTGAGGTCGAAATACGTATCGGTCAAAAGATTTAAATTCTTCGTAGAATTAAAAGGGTTTAAATACTCACCCGATTTTCTTTTACTTAAAGATATTCCACTAACACGCCCCGGATCATCTTCATGTTTAAAGTAGTTTCAAGGAATTTAAGATTTCAAGCACACAAAGCGCGTAGAGCACACAAGAGAGTAGAGGGGGTTGAGACGCATTTTCGTTAATCACTTGAGACTTACAAAGTGATTCAAGAGGTTTCGAGGTGTTCCAATAAGTTTCTGAGGAGGTTCAGAGTGTTCCTTAAGCTGTTTTAGCGCTTCACACGCTTCTGTTTGGCGTCACAAAGAGTTTTAGAGTATTTCAAGAGTTTGGTGTGTCAAGTGGTTTGAGCAGCGTTTCAGAAGCGTCTAAATGGATTCCAAGAGAGTTTCAGGAGTTTTTAAAGGGTTCCAGTGTGCTCCAGAGCTATTTATACAGGCAATTATTGTGTCCCTAGGCTCTGAAGCCCCTTTAAACACCAAAGGTATTTGATTTTTCTCACCACGACGTCGTAATGCACGTTTAGCGTGCCTGTCTGGGCCATGCCTGCAATGCTATAAAGCCCTCTAAAGCGCTCCTACTTACTTACTTACTTCCAGTCCTGGGCACCCACGGAGGTGCAGAGGGCCGAATTGAAAGATTTCCATCCTGGGCGATTGCCAGCCATCGCCTTGACCTGTGGCCAGGTCAAATTTCTGTCGACCTGCTTGATTTCGTTATTGAGGCTGCGCCGCCATGAGCCTCTGGGTCTGCCTCTGCTGCGATGTCCTGCTGGGTTGCAGTCTAAAGCTTGTTTGCAAATTTTGTTTCCGCCCCTGCGTAGAGTGTTGCCGACTCACCTCCACTTTCGCTCCCGAATTGCTGTCGCTATCGGCTTTTGATGACATCGATGATGGAGCTCCACGTTGGAGATCCAATTTTGAGGCCACCATGCACGAATTATACACCGTAGGCATCTATTGATGAAGACCTGCAGCCGTTGTGTGTTCTCCACTGATACACACCAGGTTTCACTGGCGTATAGCAGCACCGATTTCACGTTCGAGTTAAAAACTCGGATTTTGGTGCGTCGACTAATCTGGTTGTTTTTCCATACATTTCTTAAACTCGCAAAAGCAGCCATCGCCTTCTTGATCCGTGCCCCTATGTCGATCTTGGTGCCGCCATCGGCCGCCATTTGGCTACCAAGATATTGGAAGCTTTCAACATTCTCCACTGATTGCCCAGCTACCGTAAAGCTGGAAGGGTTGACCGTGTTTACATCCAACGATTTGGTCTTGTTGACCTGCCGCTGAGGAGCGATTGGTAAGATCATCGAGCTTGCTCTGCATATCAGAGTGCCGTTGATCTAGGAGATCAACATCATAAGCCAGTTCGAAGTCATTTAGGTGCTCCATGGTAATGGGTTGCCACATCAATCCACGATTTGGTTCACGGTCAATCGCACCAACCAGCGCAGCGTCCTGAAACCCCCTTAAAAACTTCCTCCAGAAACACCTGATAACGTAATAATCCCCAAAACACCACTAAAAGCCTCTTGCAACATCCTGGAACATCCCTAAAACGCCCCTAAAAGCACCTTGAGATCCTCTGAATCCCTTTAAATGTACATGAAAGTCCTAGAAACGCACATAAAATCTCATAATGCACGCATAGCGCCACATGAAAACTTCCTGAATCCTGAAACTTTTAGAAACGCCTCTGAAATCACCTTGAAGCTTCTCGAAACCGTACCCAAAGCCCCTTGAAACCCTTGAAAGTTCCTGCGAAGCTGTAAAAGCTTCCCTTAGGAAGGTGGGAAAGCTTTCTCAAGAAAGCTGCGAAAGCTTCCTCCAGGAAGCTGGGAAAGCCCTCTCCAGGAAGTGAGATAACATCCTCTGCGATAGAGTCCACCAGAAAACTCGAACACTTCCCGCACATTTTTTTCCCCATAAGTACAACACTCTTCTCACCCAGAGGAGTGCAAAACGAGACAGCCACTCAAGAAACGAGACTTTACTTGCACAAATAAACTTGGCGCGTTAGAAATCAAGGCGCCTCTCTAGATAGACACTTTGCCTCGCACACTTTCACTTGGGTATGCAAAAGAACGGCATTTTCCTCCTCCACACACACACACAAACACACGTTGTGTTTGCACTTTTAATAGAGGAGAAAGAGTCACCATGGCTCGTGTTCTTTTGTCCCATGTTGTAGTAGGACACGAGCAAAAGCATGCAAGCAAGAACATCCGGAAGCGAAACACAAACCCACATGGAGTACGTCCTCTCGCAGCACAATAAGTGCACTTGCAGGCTCTACTGTAGTGTAGTGGGTGTGTATTTGGGGGGAGGTAAAAAAAATGCATCGCGTAAGTGAGGGTGGCCCTAGTTGGGCAAAATAGAAAATTTTGAAGAATGAAATCTTAGTGTTAGTATGGGAAAAGTCTACCACTTGTGGCAAGAACTTTTTGCTGTGGTTGGCGCAGTGTTCTCTCATTTGTTGAACGCGTAAGCAAAATTGGAACCTTAAATACAAATGCTTTAAGCGTTAACGATGATTCTGGACATTTTTAGATGTCTTCGCCAAACGTATTCAGTAGATCATAGACTTCCAAATAGTGATATTTCTTTTCATGGGATTAATTTCCAACCGACTTTATGTCTGTTTCAAGATTTTATGGATTGTACGGGTTTTCTGAGGTTTCTGAGCAGGATCATGAGCATAGATGGCCGTACAATCTATAGTTGATGGACCACACAATCAAAATACACAAATTTCAAATTTGCAAAACTCCAAACAACGTCGGCTACATCCTTACAGTCATCGAGAAGGGGAAGGGATATTAATTATACTAATACGTTGCTTACTAGAGATCGAGATCACCTCTGCTTCTCTTCGACTGTCACGGTAAGGAGTTTATATTAGTGGGAAAGGGGAAAAGTCACATGATCTGGATAAAGTTAGGTAAGTGATGTGATTCATGGAGCATCTATTTGAATCAAATCACTTTTTTTTTTCATTTTGTCTAAAATAATACATATGCATTGTAAATGCACAAAAAAGAGAAAAACATTTATTACTACCAACAAGTAACATGGGACCTTGTACAGACCTTGACCTCGGCTCAGTTATGTCCTTGTGGCCCGAGCCTTCCAAATAAACGAATAAGTGAAAAAAAATATATGGAAATAATAGTGTCACGATGATCCACCCTGCCGCAACGACATCGTGGCCGATGAGGCACACGATCCATGTACAAATACAATCCCTGAACACTTCAATATGAACGATCGATAACAATTGTAAACAGAAGATGATAGGAGAACAATTGATGTGCCACAAATCGAAAAGTGAAATGTGCTATGCTAGTGGTTCAAATTTGCTTTATAAAGAATCGTTGAACTAGATTATATCTACTACCTATTGAATCTTGCCTACAGTTAGTGTTTTGAACGCATAGATTATCGTGCAATTATATGTACAACTGCTTACATCTAATTAGACGATTAGGCATAAGCTTTATCCAATCAAACATCCTACAGTGCAGGTCGAAATTATTGGTACGGTGATTTTTTACTTTGCGGAGCTTCACCAAAAATTCTTAAAGCTTACCACACCCAAACTACTGGTTTGCTTGCGAGACTTTGGGAAGAATTCATCCGTACAATTCTTTAAGAATTTTTGTACGTGGCGCAATGGGAAAAGATCACGATGCAGCCGTATACAACTGCAGAACCTGCAATCGACCGGACTCGGCAGACACCCAGATGGTAGCCTGCGACACGTGCCAGCTGTGGGAGCACTTCACGTGTGCGGGCGTGGACGAGACGGTAAAGGATCGACAATATATTTGCAAAGTATGCGAAGCATTTGAAGGCTGACAATCGGTCCGCCAAATCCGGTGGAAGATCAGCTTCAAAGAGAGGGAGTTCCAAGGCTCCATCGATACCGGTGAGCCAAACGTCTAGTGCTCGCGCAGCAGCCTTAGAGGCTCACATGAAGATTATCGAAGAAGAAAAGGCGGTGAAAGAACAGGAGCTAAAGGAGCAGGAGTAGCTAAGGAAGTGCGAACTCGAAGAAGAACAACGGCTGATCGAGGAGAAGAAGCAGCTAATGGTGGAAGAACGACGATTCCGCCAGCGAAAGCTGGAAGAGCAACGCGCGCTACTGGCGAAGCAGCAAATGATCAGGAGAGAATCACTCGAGAAGAAGAACGAGCTCATCGAGCGAATGTCGGAGGCAGGCAGCGGTTGCGGGAGTAGTATTGACTCGATCCCAGACTCCCGGGAAAGAGTGAATAGTTGGCTAGCGGATCAAGTATCAAACGGAAGACTGGTGGGAAAGACGGTGAAGGAGCAACAAAGCAACATCGGCCTTCATCCTATTGGTTCCCACAGCCCGTCAAAATGTCAGCTGGGACAACAAAAGCTCGCGTACGGCAACGAAAAGCAGCGTGGAAGCATGGCTCAAGCTCGGTCGGAAATCATCGAGTAGCCTTTTCGTCAGTACTTGGCGAACTCCCAGCCTAATCTTCATCAGAGACAGCGAGCGCATCACCCTTTGCACTCGCAGATTCGACAGCATCACCCAAATCAGCAAATGCAACCATCGGTTCAGCAGCATCAACCTTGGCCGGCGGAGCAGCAGATGCATCAGCCACGGGTGCAGCAGCAATCAGTTCATCCGCATAATCCATCCGCCTACGGCATGCTGCCTCAGCAGCGGAACGATGGACGTCAGTTTGATGCAATACAGGCTCCGATGACTATCGAGCAGCCAATCCAACATCGAGCGGACATCCCCGCATCGAGTGGTCCAGTACATTCTCCACGAAAACACGGTATCTCGCATGCGCAAGTCGACTGGCAGCCCCATCGCTATCAGCAGGAGATCGTGCCTCCACAAAATCCAGACCAGCCAACAGCAAGGCTGGAACAACACGTCGTACTCCAGTCGCAGCAGATTGCAGCTCGACAAGTGGTAGGAAAACAGCTGCCTAAGTTCGCCGGGAACCCGATTGACTGGCCAATGTTCATTAGTAGCTATGAACAGTCTACAGCTGCCTGCGGCTACACGAATGCGGAAAACCTAATTCGTCTTCAGCAATGCCTCACTGGACACGCTAGAGAATCGGTTTGTAGCAAACTTCTTCTACCAGAGAGTGTACCTCACGCCATTGAGACACTTCGAATACGCTACGGTCGACCGGAACTACTGCTCAAATCGCTTCTGGAAAAGGTTCGGCGTACACCAGGTCCCAGGCAGGACAGATTGGAAACGATAATCGAATTTGGACTGGCAGTCGGGAATTTCGTCGACCATCTTCGGGCGGCCCAATTGCAGCAGCATCTCTCCAACCCCATGATGATGCAGGAGTTGGTAGACAAGCTTCCTGGTTCCATGAAAATGGAATGGGCAACCTTCAAGGGCCAACAACCAGTGGCAAACGTAGAAACCTTTGGGCTCTTTATGGAGAAACAGGTGAATGCAGCAAGCGCAGTGAGTTTCTAGCTTCCAATGCACGATAAACCGTATCGAAATGAGAAGCAGAAAGGGAAGGAAAGTGCCGGCGTGCACGCGCATTCGCAAGGAGAAGGTACGAGCAGTAAACCATCGAATCCCGCTGGACAGTCTCGGAAACCAGCGAGAATATGTGGCGTCTGTACTCGCGAAGGCCACAGAGCTGCTGACTGCAATCAGTTCAAGGAGTTAAGCATCGATGAACGGTGGAAGACCGTTCAAAAGAAGGGCCTATGCAGGACTTGCCCAAACAGCCACGGAAAATGGCCCTGTAAATCGTGGCATGGATGTGCGGTGGATGGATGTCGTCTAAAGCACCACTCACTGCTTCACTCTCCTTCGTCAACGCATCACGTCAACTTCTCCTCCAGCCATTCGTCTTTCCCGAAGGCGCTATTTCGCATACTACCCGTCATTCTGTACAACGAAGGAAAAAGCGTTTCCGTGTTCGCTTTTATGGACGAAGGGTCAGAAATCACATTGCTCGAAGACAACGTCGCAAAGCAGTTAGGTGCAAACGGTCCGGTAAAAGCTCTAACCCTTCAGTGGACGGGTAACATGAAGAGAAACGAATCCAAGTCCCAGGAAGTAGATTTGGAAATAGCAGGCACAGGAGATTCCAGAAAGTTTGATCTTCGTCGTGCCAGAACAGTCAGCTGTTTGTTTCTTCCCAGCCAACGGCTCAACTACGGAGAATTGACACAGCGTTTTCCACATCTCAGAGGTCTGCCAATGGAGAGCTACGAAACCGTCCAGCCGAAGCTTCTGATAGGTCTGGATAACCTTCGCCTCGGTGCTCCACTAAAACTTCGCGAGGGTGGACCGAACGATCCCATTGCAGCCAAGTGCCGTCTAGGGTGAACTGTTTATGGGTGCACCGGCAAAAGAGGAAGGGATACCGCAATGATAAATTTCCATACAGCTGAAGCTTCCAACGAAGAGCAGCTGATGAGCGAGCAGTTGCGTGATTTCTTTACCATGGAGAATGACGGCATCGCCAATCGTAACGAGCATCTAGATTCGGAAGAAGACAAGCGAGCGAGAAGAATACTCGAGGAGACAACACGACGGGTCGGAGACAGATTTGAGACGGGACTTCTGTGGAGAATGGATCACCCAGAGTTTCCCGACAGCTATCCGATGGCGCTACGGCGTCTAACAAGCTTGGAACGAAAGTTCGCAAAGGAACCGACACTGGAAGACCGCGTACGGGAGCAGATCTACGATTATGAACGGAAAGGCTATACACACCGGGCAACTGAAGCCGAGCTCAGAACAGCGGATCGAAGCCGAATGTGGTTTCTTCCTCTGGGAGTTGTCCAACATCCAAGAAAACAAAAGGTTCGCCTAATTTGGGATGCGAAAGCGTCGGTCGAAGGAGTTTCTTTGAACTCAAGATTGTTTAAAGGGCCGGATCTGCTGACACCCTTGCTAGCTGTGCTGAGCTCTTTCCGTCAATTTCCGGTGGCCGTGTGCGGTGACATCAGGGAGATGTTCCACCAAATACAGATCAGAGAACAAGACCGACTTTCACAATGCTTTCTTTGGCGAGAGCACCCGTCCGACGAGGTGCAGATCTTCATCATGGATGTGGCGACGTTTGGATCGACCTGTTCTCCCGTATCAGAATCTCCCGTAAAGAATCTCAACGCCAAAGAATTCTCCGAGCAATATCCGCGTGCTGCAACCGCTATTACTCGGCGTCATTACGTGGACGATTATCTTGGCAGCTTCCGAACGATCCAGGAAGCGGTAGAAGTCGTTAAGGAGGTGAAACTAGTACACTTCAACGGAGGCTTTGAGATTCGCAACTTCCTATCCAACTCTAAAGAAGTGCTGGAAGCCATCGGTGCGGATGCCACGAAGGAATTGGCCTTGGAGAGAGGAGAAATACAGAGTCGGTGTTGGGGATGAAATGGATACCCAGTGTGGATTGTTTTACATACACGGTGAATCTCCGGGACGATTTGCGCTTCGTCCTCAACAAAGAGCATGTACCCACAAAGCGGGAAATCCTCAAGGTCGTCATGAGCCTGTCCGACCCACTAGGCCTTATCTCCTTCTTTCTCGTCCATGGAAAGGTCCTCATGCAAGGGATCTGGGCATCCGGAACAGGATGGGATGATCCAGTCAATGAAAATTTTGTTCGACAATGGCGACAATGGGTGGACTGTTTCGATCAACTACCCACACTTAGAATTCCCCGTTGTTATTTCTCTACCTCCTTCTCTAGCCGGGAAAGTCGGTTGGAAATCCACGTCTTTGTAGACGCCAGCGAGACGGCCTATTGCTGTGTCGTGTACTTCCGACTCTTGGATGCAAGAGGAATTCAGGTGGCTGTAGTCGGTTCTAAAAGCAAGGTGGCACCATTAAAGACGCTTTCCATCCCACGGCTCGAGCTGAAGGCAGCAGTTTTGGGCGTTCAATATCTGCAATCCATCCTGAGTAACCATGCACTTCCGGTGGCGCAAAAATACCTGTGGACCGATTCAACAACAGCCTGGCGTGGATCCTTTCAGATCATCGCCGTTTCCAAAAGTTTGTGGCGGTTCGCGTAGGCGAAATCTTGAGCTTAAGTGACCCTCAAGATTGGAGATGGGTTCCAACGAAAGCCAACGTAGCGGACAAAGCTACAAAATGGGGCAAAGGTCCTGAATTCCATACGCAGAACTCCTGGTTTTGCGGTCCCGCCTTCCTCCGTCTAGGTGAAGAGCACTGGTCGGAACGTCGTCAAAACGTCTCCACTCAAGAAGAGCTTCGTCCTGTTCATGTTCACTGGCCAGTAGTCCCGTTCATCGACGCCACGAGATTCAGCCGGTACGAGAAAATGCAACGTTCAATGGCCTACGTTTGGCGATTCGTCGATAGTCTACGTCACAAACGTAGTGGTGCAACTCAGCAGCTGAACGTGTTGAACCAGCATGAACTGAAGCGTGCAGAGGAAACGTTGTGGAAAGTCGCCCAGGCGGACATCTTTACTGAGGAAATAGAAGTGTTGACTACCACTCGGGATCACCGGAAATGAAACATGCGTGTGTGTCCAAGTCCAGTGCAATTTACAAATTGTGGCCATATTTGGACAACCAAGGAATACTACGGATGCGTAGCCGTATTGGTGCAGCATCATTTGCACCAGATGAATCCAAATACTCTGCCGTTCTACCAACATCCTATAACCAAGCTTATCACTGATTGGTATCATCGACGCTTTCGCCATGCAAACCGAGAGACAATCGTGAATGAAATGCGGCAGCGATTTGAGGTGGCGAAATTGCGAAGTCTCGTCGAGAAGGTATCAAGAGAGTGTCTCTTTTGTCGGGTGAAGAATGCATGCCCAAAGCCACCTCTAATGGCTCCACTTCCCCCGGCTCGTCTTCAAGCGTTCGTACTACCGTTTACCTACGTTGGCGTAGATTATTTTGGGCCAGTTCTCGTCAAAGTTGGAAGAAGTCAGGTAAAACGTTGGGTGGCGGTGTTCACCTGCCAAACTGTTCGCGCTGTGCACATTGAGGTAGTACACAACCTGTCCACCGAATGGTGCATCATGTCAGTTCGTCGATTCGTTGCACGACGAGGTCCCCCGGCCGAAATCTACAGCGACAACGGCACGTGCTTTCAGGGTGCAAGCAATGATTTGGAGAAACAGCGAAACGCAAACGAAGCTTTAGCATCGACCTTCACGAGTGCCCAGACCAAATGGCTATTCATTCCCCCAGCCGCCCCTCACATAGGAGGAGCCTGGGAGCGACTCGTAAAACCGATGAAGGTTGCCATAGGAGCGGTTGCGGATGCTCCTCGAAAGCCGGACGACGAGACTCTGGAAACGATACTGGTGGAAGCCGAGTTCATCATCAATTCCAGACCTCTCACATACATCCCTCTCAAATCGGCGGATCAAGAATCGCTCACACCCAACCACTTTCTGTTGGGCAACTCAAGCGGTTTGAAGATTCTACCATCTGAACCAACACTTCAGCGAGGGGCCCTACGGAGTAGCTGGAAACTGGCACAATCAATATGTGACGAGTTCTGGAACAGATGGAAGAAGGAGTATGCACCGATCATCGCTCGTCGGACCAAATGGTTCGCGGAGACGCGGGAGCTAAAAGAGGGTGATCTAGCTTTGAACCTCGGTGGTACGGCTCGTAATCAATGGGTCCGTGCACGCGTAGAGCGGACGATATCAGGGAGAGACGGACGAGTGCGTCAGGCCCTAGTTCGCACCGCATCAGGGATATTCAGAAGACCAGTAGTGAAACTAGCCCTACTGGACATCGCGAAGAACAGTGAACCTGAAGGCGATCAGGATGGTGGCTCCAGAGAGGAACGTCATCCAGGTTCACGGGTGGGGGGATGTCACGATGATCACTTCAATATGAACGATCGATAACAATTGTAAACAGAAGATGATAGGAGAACAATTGATGTGCAAAAAATCGAAAAGTGAAATGTGCTATGCTAGTGGTTTAAATTTGCTTTATAAAGAATCGTTGAGCTAGATTATATCTACTACCTATTGAATCTTGCCTACAGTTAGTGTTTTGAACGCATAGATTATCGTGCAACTATATGTACAACTGCTTACATCCAATTAGACGATTAGGCATAAGCTTTATCCAATCAAACATCCTACAGTGCAGGTCGAAATTATTGGTACGGTGAATTTGTACTTTGCGGAGCTTCACCAAAAATTCTTAAAGCTTACCACACCCAAACTACTGGTTTGCTTGCGAGACTTTGGGAAGAATTCATCCGTACAAATAGGTTATCATAAAAAAAATATCCTAATGTGGAACGAGCTCACCAGAGTTTTTCACTGATATTCTAGTTATAAATTCAAGTTTGCTGTACTTCCCCATGGATTGAAGTTTGCATTTCAAGCCAGATATCAAGGGATGAGGTTCTAAACTCCAGCATGGACCACTCTAGTGTCTCATAGGCACAATACTGTGTGGGCGCCATGCAGTAAAAATTGTGCGAAACTGAGTAGGGTTTATGCGCTATCCTGGCTGGTGGTGATGATGGTGGCACGCGTGTTAAACCGAGAGGAAAATTGAAACCGGTTGCTGCGGAAACGGGCGCAAAATTAATATGCCAAGTGACAGTCGGTCGGTCGGTCGATGTTGTGTAGTGCGCTCGGTCAATGGCGCAGTTGGTCAGATTTTTTTTCTGTCATTCGGCCGCATGGATGGTGTTAGGAGAAGCTGAACGAACACCTAAATGTATGGAGAACTGCAAAACACAATAGCTGTCATATTACGACAGCTTCGGAGTGAAAAGAGCGATGGTGGTCGAGTCGCATGTGTCAGGCAGCAGCAGGGTGTGAGATGGTGATCTTTTTTTTGTTCCTGACAATCTTGGCAGGAATATGAGCTGCCAGGAATGACACGGGTCATGACCACGATGTATGACTGCTGAATGGAGATAACATTCCGGTGGAAGGCGACAAGGCAGTAAAAGCTTCACAAGGTCATGCGTAACTGTTTTGCTGCCTTCTGATTCTTTTGTATTTACTAGTTGGCATTATAACCCAACAGTGACGTGGGGAAGGCTGTTACCATAAGCAAACTGTGAATAGATTTGAATATACATTTGGAGATACATTTGGTGCGAGGTTGAATCTTTTCGAACGCGGATGATTGTAGAGCCTATAAAGGAAGCTTTCCGTAAGATTTTTCAGCTTCCTAGAGGAAGCTTCTCCAGCTTCCTGGAGGAAGCTCTTCTAGCATCTGGAGGAAGCTTTGCCAACTTCTTGAAGGAAGCTTTCGCAGCTTCCTAAAGCCAGCTTACCCAGCATCCAGGGGGAAGCTTTTCCATCTTCCTGGAGGAAGTTTTCCCTAGCTTGCCGGAGGAAGTTTTCCCAGCTTCCTAAAAGAAGAATTACCAGCATCCTGGCAAGAAGATTTATCAGCAAGCTGTCCAGGGAGAAGCTTTTCCAGCTTCCTGGAAGAAGCTGTTCCCAGCTTCCTGGAGCAAGCTTTTCTCAGTTTCCTAGAGAATGCTTTTTCAGCTTCCTGGCGTAAGCTTTTTCAGCTGCCTAGAGGAAGCTTCTCCAGCTTCCTGGAGGAAGCTTTGCCAACTTTTTGAAGGAAGCTTTCGCAGCTTCCTAAAGCCAGCTTTCTCAGCTTTCAGGAGGCAGCTTTTCCATCTTCCTGGAGGAAGCTTTCCCAGCTTTCTGGAGGAAGCATTCCAATCTTCCTGAAGAAGGCTTTCCCAGCTTCCCGGAGAAAGTTTTCCCAGCTTCCTAAAAGAAGATTTTCCAGCATCCCTGCAAGCTGTCCAGGGAGAAGCTTTCCTAGCTTCCTGGAGAAAGCTTTTCCCAGCTTCCTAGAGGAAGCTCTTCCCAGCTTCCTGGAGGAAGCTTTCCCAGCTTCCTGAAGGAAGCTTTTCCTGCTTCTTGGCGTAAACTTTTTCAGCTGCCTAGAGGAAGCTTCCCCAGCTTCCTGGAGGAAGCTTTTCTAGCTTCCTGGAGCAAGCTTTTCTAGCTTCCTGGGGGAAGCTTTGCCAACTTTCAGAAGGAAACTTTCGCAGCTTTCTAAAGCCAGCTTCCCCAGATTTTTGGAGGCAGCTTTTCCATCTTCCTTGAGGAAGCATTCCCTTTTTCCTGGAGAAAGCTTTCCCAGCTTCCCGGAGAAAGTTTTCCCAGCTTCATAAAAGAAGATTTTCCAGCATTCTGCAAGCTGTCCAGGGAGAAGCTTTCCCAGCTTTCTGGAGGAAGCTTTACCAACTTTCTGAAGGAAGCTTTCGCAGCTTCCTAAAGCCAGCTTCCCCAGCTTCCTGGAGGAAGTTTTCCCAGCTTCCCGAAGGAAGCTTTCTCTGCTTCCTCCAGGATGCTTTCTCAGCTTCCTGGAGGAAGCTTTCTCAGCTTCCTGGAGAAAGCTTTCTTAGCTTCCTGGAGAAAGCTTTCTCAACTTCTTGAAGGAAGCTTTCTCAGCCTTTTGGAGGAAGCTTTCTGTGCTTTCTAGAGGAAGCTTTTGCAGCTTCCTGAAATAAGCTTTCGCAGTTTTCTAAAGGAAACTTTAGCAACTTCCCAGAGGAAACTTTCGCAGCTTTTCAGAGGGTGATCTAGGGTTTCAAGGGGGCTTTAGTTTCAAGGGGTTTGAAGGGGATTCCAGGGTCATTTCTAGGTACTTTCGGGGTAATTTAGATGGCGCTGAAGGGTGCCTTATGAGATTATATTGGCGTTTTAGGTGTTTCAGGTGCATTTAGGTGGTTTCAGGGACGCTTCAGAAAATACAAGAGTTGTAGGAAGCTTTAAGCGGTGTTTACATTTGTTAGTCAGATAGACTAGAAGAGGTTCTCAAATCCATCATAAAACCAAAACAAAAGGTGTTAGGTTTTATGACGATTTTAAAAACCTCTACAAGATTAATTGGTAGTTTTATTGCTATTTGGGAGGGAATATCGAGCGTTTCAGGAGGCCTTCAGGGTTTTCAGAGGTGCTTCAGAGAGTCTTATAGCATTGCAGAAACGATTAATGTGATTTGAGATGGGTTCAAGCAGTTTATAGGAGTATTTTAGGGCTTTTAACCCTTCAGGACGCGTGCTGTTGTAAAAAGTACAACACTATCAAAAAACCTCGCTCGTCGTATACAGCTCAAGCGCGCTGCAGTTTCAGCTGCGTGATGGCGCGCGTCCTGAAAGGTTAAATCCGTGGGTATTTGAAAAGGTTTTAGGATTTTTGGCACAATTGCCTGGTTAAAAAGCCCTGAAACCTACTGGAAAGCCGTAAAGCACTCTTGAAACTCCCAGGAACCCCCTGAGACACTTTTGAAACGTTCCTCAAACCCTTTGACACACATTAAGTCCCCGTGAAATGGTATGAAATTCTTTGAGACGCCCTACAACATTCCCGAACTTAAATTACAGCTTGTGGAACACTCAGAAACTCCTCTAAAACGTCTCAAAAAGCCTTGAAGCCTATTGAAATACTTTTTGTAAGCCTCAAGTAAGCTCCAAACATGCTTCTTAAACTCCAATAAAACTCCATGAATCGCTCACAAAAATCATTAAATCTCCCAGAAAAGACCTGGAACTTTTCTGAAACAATATAAAATCATTTTTTGAATGAGTGTAATCAGTTTCGTACCTTTTAATTCCGCCCTATTTTGCTTATCCTTTGACAGATACGCGTATTTCGACTACTACTTGTAATCTTCCTCAGTGTCAGTTATCCACTGAAGAAGTCATCGCATTCACCCCGCTTATACAGTGATAGACATTCGTTTAGCCGAGGCTAAAACATTTTCAAAAAAGTGTCAGGAAACTCATACAAAAGATTTTATGATAAAACTTTTTTATCGTAATGATAGTATATCTAGTACTGTTTTATAAAATTGTGATACATCAAACTTACATATACACTGAAACAAAAACGAGGGTAAAAATCTTTCAAATGTCATTTTTTGCCTAGACATTCGTTTAGCCGAATTGAACCATAATAAAAAACTAACAAATATCGAAATATCCAGCAAAGTCATTTTGTATGGTGACCTGCATTATAGATCGACTTGTAAATCTTGAACTAGGTCGTTTTTGGAAGTGTTGCCATATTAATTTTGCATGCATCTCATATAAATATGTCATAATATTGTAAATGTTTCCAAATTGAGATTTGATGTAGTTATTTCTATCGGAAGTGTTTCAAAAGAATGTAATGAAAGTTTCATGACCAAAGCAGGTTGAAATTTTACGAAAATTATTGTTTTTAACAGAAAAAAAAACGCAAACCATCAAAACATCACGCATTTAAATATCGTTTTGATGAAATATGATGGTTTCACTTGCATAAATCACATCATTTACTACTATTACGTCTTCTTATAGCTCCCAATATCTTCCCGACTGTATTCTGGGTGAAATAACATACATTGGACGGCTCATATTTCGAGAAACGGCACCGAAAGTATTCAAATTTCTAGCATGTACTACTTGTTTCATAATTTAGACATTCTTATCAAATAAATCATGTTAAAAATGAATGTGGTTCACAACTAAGACTCATTTTTAATATATTTCTTCAGATTGAATGAAATAAGCCAATTGTTTGACCATTTCTAGCATTTTTGTATGAGCATCTGCTTTTTAATAAACAGGGTACAAAAATTCTGACACTTCTTGCAGTTCTTTCACTTAGCAGTCTTCTAACTCGTTTAGTAATGCTAGTATCAAACAGGTATACTCAACAGGCATTAGGACACGTCTTTATTTCAATGCAGAAACATTTATTTTAGCTTTTATCAATCATATTTTAAAGTTTAAACAACCAAAAACCAATATACTTTATTTTTTCATGACATTTTATGCATTAATTTGAACATTTCTAACAACAATTCTGTGCCATATTATCAAAACTGCTAATCTAGCTTACGTTTGGGTGTTTACAGAAACCATTTTTCTTAAATAAATTTGTTTTATCGTCGCTTCTCCTTATCGGGACATTTTTTTATAATATTTCTCTGAATTCCACAAATAAATAAACTTTTAAGGTCAATTATCTTGCTAACACGTCATAAACTAAATGCCTTGAAGTATATCCTCGAAATATACTCACGAAATTGCAAAAAAACTATTGAAACCCAATTTTTCATTTACCTCGGCTAAACGAATGTCTAGGCAAAAAATTACATTTGAAGGGTTTTTACCCTCGTTTTTGTTTCAGTGTATATGTAAGTGTGATGTATCACATTTTTATAAAACAGTACTAGATATACTATCACAACGATAAAAAAGTTTTATCATAAAATCTTTTGTATGGGTTTCCTGACACTTTTTTTGGTCTCGGCTAAACGAATGCCTATCACTGTATACTAAAATCCTACCGCTACTATTGTTACCTAAAAACCTTAGTTCTACTTTACAGAACCATCTTGAAACCTCTTTTGTATACCACGAAACGCTTCCTGAAGCTCCTACAACTATACTGAACCCCCTTGAGACACTTCCTAAACGCTCTTTAAGTCCCTTGCGATAACTTGGAGTCACCCTAAAAACCCCTAATACTCCAGAGGCTACAGAAACTACCCTGAAACTCCCTGAGACGCTTCTGAAACGCTCCCCAAACCTCTTGGCATGCTCAGAAATCTCTGAAAATGAGAGACACCCCAAAGGGCAAAAGCTCTCGAACAGCTAGAGGCACACTCTGAAATCTTTCAGAAACTTCTTGAACCACCTTGAAACACTGTGTAACTCTCAAATGATCCCCGAAAATGCTTCTTAATCCCCTCCAAAACTGCCTAAAACGATCATAAAACTTCTTTGAACTAACTTAAATCGAAACCCTTTAAAATATTTGAAACGTCTTGAAACACCTTGAAACTTCGAGAACGCTTTGAAAACCAATCAAAAACCCCGTAAAACATGTTTGAAGCCCCCCTCTAAACGCCTCTGCAACGCCATGGAACTTCTAGAACCGTATGGTTATCCCTTTGCAACTTCCCAAAACTCTCCTAGCATCTCTCTGTAACCCCATAAACAGCTCCATGAAAGTTCACAGATCTCCTTTAAACGCATTGGAACCATCCTGAACCTACCACAACCCATTCATGCTTGGCAGGAATACTAGATACCCCAAAAAACATGTTTGCTGTACAAGGGTGGAACAAACCACTTTTAAGCAAACTTTAGCTTAAGAAACTGTTATTCAACTAATTCTGCTACTTAGGACAAATTGAGGTTCAAAATCACTGTATCAACTAAATATGACATTCCAGAATTAAGTTTCCATAGCGATACATTTATAAAAGTGATCATTTGTGCAAGGAAACTATCAAAAAAGATCCAAAAAAATAATCAATGCTACTCCGAATTACAAAACTTGGGTTCGCACCTGGAATACACTTCGACTCTAGCTTAGACCTTCTTTAACGCCGAACCAGCTTACACGTCATCAGAAGATATCAAGACATATGTGATGTTGCCAAACAGTCCTTGAAGAGGGCTGAAATGACGAAATCGGTTTTGGGTACGAAATAGATGCCCAGCGTTGACTGCTTCAAGTACACCATTTTACCTCCGTGAAGATCTTCAATGGATTCTCAATCACCATAACCACGTTCCCACGTAGCGAGAAATATTTCGATTCGTTACGACCCTGTTTGACCCGCTAAGCCTGGTCAAAGGAAATATCTTCATCTGAAGAATTTGGACCTCTGGAACAGGTTGGGTCGATCCGATCAACAAAAACAACGTTGGATCAGTTGGACACATTAAGGATTTCACCGCTTTTCCAGCAATGACACATATTTGTTGAATGTAGCATCAGTATGCTGGCTGTATCGTATACGTCCGACAAGTGAGTGAAAGTGGTGTTCAAGTAGCTCTGGTGGGGTCCAAACGCAGA
Source organism: Aedes albopictus (assembly GCF_035046485.1). NCBI lineage: Eukaryota > Metazoa > Arthropoda > Insecta > Diptera > Culicidae > Aedes > Aedes albopictus. Next base: position 73,863,980 of record NC_085136.1, on the reverse strand, counting down.
GTGGTGCTCTCAACGACACTTTCCATCCCACGATTAGAGTAAAAGGCTTTTGATCTCGGTGCTTAATACCTTCAATCTGTTTTGAGCAATCATGAACTTCCGGTGTTTAAACGATTTTTGTGAACTGACTCGACAACCGTACTAGCGTGGATCCTATCAGACAATCGCCGGTTGCAGAAGTTAGTTGCGATTCGATTGGGTGAAATTTGGTGATCCTCAAAACTCGAGATGGGTCCTGACAAAGGTTTTCTTCGGTGTTCCGAAGACCCGCGATTAAGCTAGCTCCACTAGACATCGTGGAGAGCGGTGACCCTGGCGATTATGATGGTGGCTCCATAGAGGAACCCTAAGGCTTCATTCAGGTTCACGGGTGGGCGGATGTAACGATGAGCCTCCCCGTCGTACAGATCATTTGACCGATGAGGCAAACGATCATCGAGCGATACCGGAAGACGAAAGCAACGGTATCGTCCGAAAACCTGAACGTAAACAAATTGGATCGAGACGATTGAATGCTATATAGAAGTAACACAATAGAAACGAGTAGAATAGAGTAGTAGAAATCTAGACTGTAATAAATTATTAATTTACCTGGGATCTTTAATTGTAATGGCTCGGCAGTTTTATCAAAGAATTGAGCAAACTACAATGTTCTCGCTCCGACGTTTCGGTCCAGATTTGGGACCTTCTTCAGGGATAAAGAATTGTTCGCTCTTCTTTATCCCTGAAGAAGGTCCCAAACCTGAACCGAAACATCGGAGCGAGAACATTGTAGTTCGCTTAATTCTTTGATAAGACTGCCGAGCCATTACAATTAAAGATTCCAGGTGACACGCAGTCGAAAATACCGCCCAAAATATTAATCTACCTATATCAGCACATTGCTAAATTGTATGGTTCCATTGAATAATGGCATATTGGGTAACACTTGATACCAATGTGAAATTCTATTCGAATTTGTTAACATTAACGTATATGTGTTGTGTCTTGAAGCAATACCCCCAGTTTATGGATTATTTTTCAACTTACCCGCGAAATTATGTAGTCAGAAAATTACAATGTAATACCGAGGAGTTATGATAGTTTTTTTTTTGTTTCAGATGGTGGTATCACATACCTGAAAGTAAACAAAAACACAGACAAAGTTCATTAACATTTCGATATAACTTAATAGCGTTTAAATTTTGTGAAAAAAAGGCTTCCCTCCAATTAGGCGCACCACACCCAGTCAAAGCAATTTTTTCACAAATTTATGCTGCGACTGCATGAATATTGCAGTGTTGTTTCCTCTCATACTATATCGCACCACCTTGCTTTGCTCTTCAGCAATCAAAAACGGCCAGTAGTGTTCGTATGAACGATACCAACAACTCTAGGCGAGTAACATACAATGTGCAGTGCAGGGTATTTATAAATATAGGTAGATGTATCGATATGCAGATCAATGTGGAATGAAACGAGACTCGATAATAAAAGCATTTTCCAGATTTATTTTCGAAGCTTTTATCTCGAACCTGAAGCCTTAAAAGATTAATGATTATTCTTTGGACAGGTAAAATGTTCAAAACAAAAATAACCGTTTTGATAATAAACTGGTTATATGTTCGTTTCAACAATACTCATTGGGAGGTGTTTTCTGATGAGATAAAATGGTACCTCTGTATAAAACTGTGCTAGTGGGTTGACGCGAGTATGAAGCTTCACTCACACTGACTGTTAGTTCAACCTCCATCCATGAGGTGCGTTGCTAACAGTGTCTCTCGATTTCATGCAGCGATGATAATCTTCCCAATATGGTGGTCTTCGCTCACATGCAATAACTTTTCACATCCAACCGCCCCTCTCATTGCATGAAATAAATGCCTGTCATACTACGACTGCCTACCTACACACCATACACACAGATATAAAATGAATTATCATATTAATTTGCGACCGATTGCCACAGGTACCTGCACTGACTGGCCCCTTCCCCATGGTATGCCGCTTCTGCCGCTTCTACGGGTCATGTAGGAAGCTATGGTACACAGAACATTATCAGGTGTGTTTCCCCCCAAAAACCTGGAATAATATGCAGCAACAAGGGGTGACCGATTAAGTGGCGTATAACGAATTGGCCACGTGCCATCACAAGGTGAAAGCCCTAGAGAAGGGTATTCTCCTATGGGCTGGGCTAAGCAATACAAAATGGAACTGGGATGGGAGGCAGTAAAAGCCATTTGAATTGATGGAATTAATAATTACTCTCAGTTGAAGGGGTGTGTGTGTGTTTTGAGGAGTGGGGGAGGAAATTGATTGGTCTAGTTGTAGGTCTAGTTGCATTACTAATAACCGATAGTTAACAATTATCGTTCGGGGTCGGTTTAGTCATGTACATCAATTAACTGCCGGGAGGAGCAGTTTGTATTTAACATTGAAAGCAATTTGGTTGCTTCGTCAATAAACTTGATGAGAATAAATTTTAAAACTGCTTTAAAAATCTTTAAAAGATCCTTCTTCAGGACGCGATTTGACCTCTTTCTTGGCGGCTACATCGCAGGCGGCGAGGAAGGCAACGGACGCAGGCAGAACCGAGCAGTTCTCATCCGGAGGCATAAAGTCGGACCTTCACAGATTCCGGCAGAAGTTTAGTCTAGAATTCCAAGAATTCCAAGAATTTATTGATTTTTCTCAGGAACTTCTGGTGGATTTGCAGAAAGAACTTTAGAAAAATCCCAGAAGAGACCCAGGAACACTCCCAGAAGGAACTCATGGAATAGTTTCAGAAGAAACTACTGGATGATTTCCAGAAGAAATTCCTAAAATATTCTAAGAAGCAGCTCCTGGAGGATCAACCGAAAAAAAACTACTGATTGATTCCCAAAAGGTACTGTAGAAATAACTTCTGGATGATTAATCTAGGAATTCGACCAAATGATTTTTTTTTTTAGGAACTCCTGGAGGATTCTCAGAAGGATCTTCGGAGAATTCCCAGAAGAAACTCATGGAGGGTTCCCAAATGTAACTACTGGAGGATTTCCCGAAGAAGCTCCTGAAAAGTTTCAAGAAACAACTCCTAGTGGATTCCCGCAGAAGCAACTTTTAGAGGATTTGCACAAGGAACTCCCGGAGGATTCCCAGAAACTAACTCCTGGCAGATTCCCAAAAGGAACTCCCGGAGGAATCTTAAAAAGAACTTCTTCGCGATTTCCGCAAAGAACTCCAGCAGGATCCCTAGAATGACCTCTTGGTAGAATTGCAAAAGGAATTCCTGAAGGATTTCCACAAAGAATTCCTCGAGGATTTCAGAAGGAACAGCTGGAGGAATGCCAAAAAGAACTCAGCTGCAAGATTTCCAGAAGGATTTCCAGGAGGGCTCCGTGAAGGAACGTCTGAAGGAATTTAAGAGGAATTTCCAGATGCCTTTTAGAAGGAATTTCTGGCAGATTTTCAAATGGAATCCTGTAGGATTCCCAAAAACAAAAACTCCTGCATGATTCCATGACGAAACCCTTGGAGGATTCCCACAAGGAGCTCCTGGAGGATTCTCAAAGGAAATTCTTGGAGGAATGCCAGAATTTCCTACCTTGGAGACCTCTCTTAAACAATTTTCGGGAGAGGCGCCATCTGAGCAAACATTAGCTGATTCTGTGACGTTTTCTGGCTTTGTTGATTACGATTCGAGCTTAGTGAAATTTCTTCGGCTTTCCAAAAGTAGTATGATTGATGTCGAAATGTGCGTTGAGAAGTGTGCTAGTTTATGGCTTGCTGATGTAATTTTTTCAGGTGCTCCTTCTGGAATTCCTCCAGGAGTTTCGACTACTTACTGTCATTTTTTTCGACATTCAGCTAGGACTTCCTCTAGAGATTCCTCTGGAAGTTCCGTCAGGATTCCTTTTGGAATTTCTTCAGAGGTTTTTTTTGGAATTTCCAGACGAAATTTCCGTAGAAGTGGCATCTCTGAAGGAACTACTGGAGATATTCTTGACAAAACTGCCGGAGAAATTCTTCAAGAAAGTCCTGTAGGAATTATAAAAGGAACTCATTGAAGCATTATATACAGATCTGTTAGAGTAATTTCATAAGGAATCCAATAAAAAAAAACATCTAAAGAAATTCCGCAATAAACTCCTGAAAATTTTTCACTAGGAACAACTGGGAGAATTCCAGAATGAACTTCCGGATATGTTTCAAAAGAATCTGCAGAAATTCCAGAAGTAACTCCTGAGTGAATCTCAGAAGGAACTCCTGGAGGAATTCCAGAATAAACTCATGCACGGGTCCCGCAAGGGATTCCTGGAGGAATCTCGAAAAGAGTTCCTGAGAGGAATCCGTGGACAATTTCAAGAATAAGTTCTTGAAAAAAAAAACAAGAAGAAGTTCTTGGAGAAATCCCACAGCAAGTTCGGGGGAATCTCAGATGGATTTCCTGGATCAATTCTAGGAAGAATTCCTGGAAAAATCCTAGAAAAAGGTCCTGAAGAAGTTGTGGAGGGAATTCCTGGAAGAAAGCTAGGAGGAGTTTCTGGGACAATCCTGAACGGAATTCCCACAGGATATCGGAATAAATATCCGAAAGAATCACGGAAGGAATCCTGGAAGGATCTTCTAGAGAAATTCCGAGAAAAATCTCTGGTGTAATCCCGGTTGAAATTTCTGGGAAGATGTCAGATGGAACTCCTTATGGGATATCAGAAGATAACCGTAGAGGAAACCCTGCAATAACTCCTGGAGAACCCTAAAAGAAATTTCTGGAGGAATCCTTGAAGGAACTCCGGGGTAATTTCAGAAGGAACTTCTGGTTAATCTTTGCCGAAAATTATGGAGAAATCCCTATTGGAGAATTCCCATAAGAAACTCCTCGAAGAATCTCAGAAGGAGGAAATCTCAATAAGAGGAATCCCAGCAAGAACTTCTTAAGGAATCCTAGATTGAAATCTTGGAGGAGAATTAAAAGGGATTCCCCGAAAAAAATTTAAGGGATTTACGAAAGATAATCACTATGCATAACGCAAATTCGTTTGAGGTCGGGCAAGGGATATATAAGAAGAGGGTGAGTGATCAAACATGATTCACAGTCGTGGAACTGTTGGTTATCTCGTTCTGCCACCCGTTTTGTCTAAAGACACTATATGCAAAGACACGAAATGTTCCAATTGGAATTCCAAATTTACTGTCAATGCCATTCCAATCGAGCAGGAGATCTGTCAGACGCGCTTTAACGGCATTGCTCGGCAGCATCATCATCATGATGCGGGAATCATCATCAGCTGCAATAATCATCAGATTTCGTGTCTTTAGGATATAGTGTCTTTAGTTTTGTCTTGCTCCGTTTCGGTCTACACTGCAAAAAACCCACATGTCAGCGCTATGTGGAAAATCACGTAGCATCGAAAAAGGGTTCATTCGCTGTACTTTACCTGACAACGGTGATCTTCAATAAATTAAAGATGGATATCAAATGTTGCCCCAGTCCCGTTTACTCAGTGGCCCAGTACCACTTACGTGAAAAATCACGTAACCACTCCAGTTCAATTTGACAGTTGTCCGAGTTCATTCAGTATGCACAAGCGACTGGAAATCGGCAAGATGGCGACATATAAACAAGTTTACGGAGCTGCTACCAACTTGTCCTCTATTTTTTTTTCTCAATTGAAGGAGCAATCAGCATTCTGATCAAAAGTAAGTGTTTGGCCAGGATCCAACCCTTAGTTGTGGTGTTTTGTAGCTCGGAGGGTATCAGCACAAGATGCAGTCCAGCAATGATATAATTCACTATTATACACGGTTTATCACCTCCGAGAGGCATCAGCCCTCCCGGACGGTCAACGAATTACTACAAAGTATACACAAAGGAACTTAGATAGCTAAATCATTCTAGTGCTATATAAACAATTGGTATTTTCATTTGACATATCACTAATGAACTATCGCACATTAATAATCTGTAGATGTGTAGGTATGTAGTACTTGTGGATCATATTGCTACCACTTCGATCGAGAGTTATTTTCTATTGTTATGAAGTATTTCAATGTGATAGGGCTCCGAGCCGATGCTGCTTTGCCGCAACAGTAAGCTATTGCATCGTGAGAAATAAAACAAATGCTCGCAATAATGACCCATTTCTACGTTTCTAGAGGATGTGATGATAAGTCAATCCTGAGATACCTGGCATTCAGTACCCCAGTAGACGACGCTCTTCGTCCATCAACAAAAGTCTCTGGCAAGTGGCGATAATGTCCCTACTGCACACGGAGCCGCCAAACTACCCAAATTTGAATAAATCGATCAAACTCACACTAGGTAGTTTGCCTTTAACTCCAGCAAAAAAAAATATACTCCAGAGTAGGTAAATTCAACCCAAACGTGAGTTTTTTCAACCCAATTTTGACAAAAACGGCAATTACCCAAAATTGGCTTATTGGGCCAAAGTACCCCCGGTGGGTCGATGCAGCTCGCTTTATTTTTGACAACATCGGTGGGGGAGAAAAAGAAAACAACCTAATTTTGGGTAGAAAGTTTAATCGATATACTTACTTTTGAGTAAAATAAACCCAAAAAATAGGTAGTTTTAGTTCTCCGTGCATCTATTTGAGCTAAAAGCAAAGAAGTAAGGTTTTTGGAATATTGCTAACCTGAAAAGGAACTACCCAATGAAAATAAAAGATATTGTTTATATTTCTCATAATTTCAGAATTGCATTATTTTTTAACAGCATTCTTATAAAACAGTGGTTTTCAATCAATTCCCCCATAAGTTACTAGCTTCCCGCATAATCACAAACTGTAAAGGCAACGTTTCTCATACTGTAGATGACCATTAGCAATTGTCATTTAAGCATATCTCAAACTATCGGAGATAACAGTATGCTCATCATTCCATGTACATATTTGCCAGTTTTACAAATGGTAACCCGCCAATTTACAGTATGTGGAATAGGCGGTTAAGATAGGTTACCATAAAAAATCGGTCATTTTCCCGAACAAATTTTTCGCAATACAGTAAAGAATATGGTCAATTAACTATCCAGATTTTCGAACAATTCACTGCATAGCAAATGGTTAGAGAACAATTTGACCATAAATATGGAAGGAAAATGAGTAATGTATGTATGACTAGTAATTTATTGTTCTTCATAGTAGTACAACTGTATACCGTATTGTATCTATATATCTATAAACAGTGCATTGTACTGTTTTTTTTTTTATATTAGGCTGATACAAATTTAATTTTGACTTTTTGTCTCCCCCCCCTTCAAAAATTTTTGGTCGGATTTAGCATTTTGAGGGGGCAGATAAAAAAATATTTTTCAAAATTTCGGGTCTTGCTGAAAATTCTTTAACAAATCCGATGAGTTTTTAATATTATTCAGATTAAATGCTTTATTATTTTTATCCCCCCCCTCGACCAGCCAAAGAGCTGTGGGACAAAAAGTGAAATGAATATTTGTAACGGCCTTAGTACCATAAAAGAAAACAAAAAAAGAGAAAAAATTTAACTATAATCAATGAAACAATTACTTTTATTATTCGTGATAGGGGAACGTTCAAAAATTACGTCCAACATTTGGGGGAGGGGGGGGGGGTCTAGAAAAGTGTGACAGTACGTGTATTGGGTATAGGGAAATTGCGTGACAGAGGGGGGAGGGGGGTCTAGAAATCCCGAAAAACAATGGACGTAATTTTTGAATCTTCCCTAGACTCCATCATCCCTTACGCCTCGGCGCACGAATGTGTCCTCAACTCCTTCAGCTTGCATACCGGGTCGCCATGGATGTTTGCTGGATCGTCCGGATGTTATGCAAACGAAGAGGACGTTGGTCTCCGGTAGGCATGCTGCCGATTAGTGCCTCTGGGTAGAAACGGTTTCCGACTATGAGAGAAGATTTACTGTGAGTTGGATGTTTGCAGTTTTTCTGTCATATTAAGTACTTACCGCTAACAGCACGTTAGCTGCTGGTTCTGGTACAATGCCCCAATTTACTACGGCAGATATTTGCTCAAATCTGGGCTCTGAAACAAAATGAAACGGTTGGCTGCTTCCAATTTTTTTTTCTTTGTTTTGAATGTTGTCAACACAAGTATCAGTCGATTTTCGTTAATTCACGAATACAGATGCGTACAACTGTTTGTCACATTGTTCAACTTCAGTGGCATATAGTGAAACGCATGCGTGTTGGTGTGTTGTATAGTATATGCACAAACAGTTTGTCATAAGGTGAATTAATATTGCCACCATTAATTGCGAGCTTCCATCTTTATACAGGTATGTTCCGTTTTTATCAACACGGTCCGCGATTTTCAGTTGACAAAAACGGAATAGTGATAAAAACGGAATAATTTTCTATGACAAAATATTTTGCAACATATTTATACAAATTGGACGATTTCCTGTAGAACACATTCCAAAAGTAAAAATATGCAGTTTATAATGAAATTTAATTGTTTTTGATGTCTTTTAGCACATCTTGGTGGCATAGTTCAAATTACAGTTTTCTGACTGTGACCACCATCTTAACAGACTCCTATGAAAGTTTCAACTAGGATACTACTTGATAATTCATGGGCTACAACTCGTAGCGGTGAGTCTACGCCGAATGAAGCATTCGCCTCCACTAGTCTCGGTCCTGGGCCAATCGCTTCCAGTCACCCTCAACGTTTAGAGCCCTTAGGTCCTCCTCAACTGCAAAAAGCCACCGTGTGCGCGGCCTACCACGAAGCCGATGGCCCCTACCTGGTTCTCTGCTGAATATGGTTTAAGCTTGACGTTCCTTCGGCACACGAGCTACGTGCCCAGCCCACCGCAGCCTGCCGTGTTTTATTCGCTTCACTAGGATACTTTTAGGATTCACTACGATACTTTTAGAAAATCTTCATAAAATTTTCTAAGCAATCACTTGTATTTTCTCCAGAATATTGGATTCTCCAAGAAGTTTCTCCAGAATTCTTATTAGTTACCATGTACCATGCCACTTGTTGATCTTTTGGAATTCGATAGGGGGTCCTCCATAAATGACGTAGCATTTTTTAGACGATTTTTGACACCTCCTCCCCACTCGTAGCCTATTTTCCCATACCTAAACCATGGATCGTAGCATAATCAGTGGCTCCCCCCTCTCTCCTAAAATACTACGTCATTTACGGACGGCCCCTAGGAGTTTGTAGAGAAAAGAGGTTCTGCCCCTTATGATTTCTTCAGAAATTTCTTCTCGGATCAACCTATATGTCTCTTTTTAAATTTCTCCTGGAGTTTCTTTGGGGATCCCTTCAAATACTCCACCAGGAATTGGAATTTATTATCCATACCTATGCATTATGTTGGGAACAGCTCGACGACGTTGTGTACGGTTTGGGTCTGGAATGGCCCTAATGCCCAAGGTGGCTAAAAAAAATCATTCTGGGATTTAACCTAGGTCCTAGTTCATCAATTCATCCAAGAGTTGCTTTCGAGATTCACCAAGATTTTACTTTTGAAAGATTTGAATTTCTCCGTTTCTTCAAAATATCCTACGGGAATTCTTCCAAGACTGCTTTCTGAAATTCCTCCAGGATTTTTTTCCTGATATTTCTCCAGGGGTTCTTTCTGGGATTCCTTTAATAGTTTTTTTTTCTAGAATTTCATCAGAAGTTCTATCTTGGATTCTTTTAAGATTTTCTTATGATATTTTTTGACTTTGTTTTGGTATTTATGCGCAGTATAAACATCTACCCCTACTGGAACTTTCACAGATTTTTTATTTATCTGTTTTAACGAGATTTTTAGCCCTAGGCTAGTTCATCTCGGGACCCACGCTTTACTTCCCTTCCGAAGGAAGAACTCACACTTTGTGAGTATGTCGGGAGCGGGATTCGATCCCAGGTCCTCGGCGTGATAGTCACGGGATTTAACCATCACACCAGATCTGTTCCACTTTCACAGATTTTCCAATACGATTCTATCTTTCATCTTTAATAACAAAGATCCTCATGATTACTAGATGAACCAGCCTAGCTGAAAATCTCGTTAATAAAGATAATATTGCAATAACAAATATCCCCGATTTCTTACTGCGTTTCCTGGGAATCTCCCAGAATGTTGCGGATAGCAACGAGGTTATGATGTAACGATTAAAAAAAACATAGGTGGCGATGCGAAAACCGTCATAACTTCAAAAACTTTCACGAGAAACAGAAGCTATAGAAACTATCCCAAACCTGAATAAGAATAAACCTTACCCGAACATTTGTCCCCGAAAACGAAACCAACAAACCCTTAACCTGCAAGATTACGGACCGTCTTCCCCGGCAAGAACGAAACCGATCCCGTGGCGACATCCCTGGTTGCTGACGGCCCGTCTCCCCCGGCAGGTACGACTTCCGATCCCGTGGCGACATCCTTGGTTGCTGACGGCCAATATTCCCGGCAAGTACGATCATCTGATCAATATCGTTGTTGTAAACACAGAAGTTTAGTCTAGTAATCTTCCAGGAATTCTTACCTAAAATCCCCCAGAAGTTTCTTCAGGGATGATGTTCTGTATAGAAATCTCTGGGGAGTTATCCTGAGGATCCTCCAGAAGTTCCTTGTGGGAATCCTTGAGAAATTCCTTCTAGAATCCTGTATAAATTCTTTCAAGAAATCATCCAATGTTCCTCGAGGGATACTTTCAGAATTCATGGGATTTCTGTAGGATTTTTTGGGAATCTTTTGTTTCTTCTTGGAATCCTTCAGGAGTTGCTGGAGAAATCCCCAGATCGTTTTCCAAGATCCTAGACTCCTCCTTCTTTGAGAAACTTATTTCTGAAAGATTTAACTAATTCACCTAAAGGAGCTTCTGAATTATTTCCTGGCGATTTTTAAGAAGAAATCCATTAAGGAATCTGGAGGAATACAAGAATCGCTAGTAGAAATTACTGAAGAAAATCAAAATTGCATTTTTGGAGCAAACGAAAGATGAAATCTCGGATAAAATTCTACAGTAATCTCCTGTTATACTAGCAAATATTGCTGTTTCGATCTGGAAAATTTGGACAGGGTATCAAGGATGACAAGACACATCTCTGGTAGAAGTTTGAGCCCCGTCGGAAAGAAATAGCGACCAGTAGAGAAGAATTCAGCATAATTTCAAGAAAACGTGTACAAAAACATGTGAAATTTATTTCACTTAAAAAAGTCTTGTGAAAAAGATTGTAGTGTAAAAATTCAGGCAAGGACAGTCAAAGAAAGCCCTAAACTGTTTAAGTTCTCGAAAAACACTTGAAGTGGCAGGCCAAGTTCCAGTTGGTACGTAGAGCTGTTAAGAAGAAGAATAATAATAAAAAGAAGAAGAAAGGAGAAGAAGGATCTTCCGAAGGAAGTTCTTAGAAGATTACTCAGATGGACATCCTGGAGCAATTTGTGCCCTAACACAATAGGCTAATGAAATAAAAAAATGTTCGATTATCTATGGTGATTTGTTTTTCTATTGCCGGATAATCAAATCCGTCTTTTGATGGTTTTATATGCACATCCCCTCTATTATTGATCTATCATAAATAGCAACTTTTGTTACACTTGTAAAATGATTCAACCATTTTACAAAGCGACAAAATTGTTGATGATGATATTGATATTCACGTGTTACCTCCTGCCACCTCCTGTCAGATTTTCATTAATGAAATTGACTCGGTTTAATTTTTGTATCGGATTATTGGTTTAATTTTTCTCATTTTCAAATAAGAATTAAAATTATGTTTGAAAGAAAGCATGAATTAACATTATTTATAGCTGATTTTTAAATGTGTTGGAAGCTACTGTGGTGTATACGTCTTCTATGTCATCATTGGTAGTTGTTTCAAATTCATTCATTGCATTCATGCATTGCCTCAAGATTAATGTTAAGCTTTAAATAACTCGTGTTCGAGGAACAAATTTGACAAAAATTTTAGTGTTGACAAAAACGGAATGAAATGTTGACGAAATCGGATAGTGACATAAACGGATAGTGATAAGAACGGATAATGACAAAAACGGAACATACCTGTATCATTCAACAATATCTACATAGTATAATATGATGTCACCACTTGGCATGGATTACAAACAGTGTATCAAACAATTGTCCGTACAGCAATTTTTTGGTCAACATATTTTTTTATTCAATTGTTCATAACTTTTTTATACATCAATCAAATACGCTGAAATTTTGATCAATCATGAACCATATATCAACGCTCCATTGGTAAAATTTTGAGCGAGATGGAATAAGTTTTCTGAAAGTTGTAGAACTTTTAGTAAAACTTATAAGATTTTTGAACACATTTTTAAAACATTATATCTCAATATGTACTGGATGAAACTTTTTCATTTTTTTTTTGTGATACCGCTTTTACCTAAGGCTTTATATATGTAGCTTCGTTCGAGGTTTTATATTTACTAAAAAAAATATGAAAAATCTGTATATGTTCAGAGTGTTTTTTGGAAATTTATCATATTTTGATCAATAAAAGTGCCAAGTGTTTTCAACGTTTTTAAACTCTCTTAATGTAATATTTTTATACAGGACCTACTAAACTACATATGAATAGTAGGTCCTATGTATTTTTCATTCAGTTAAGCAGATTTTTCATATTTTTTGTAGTGAATAAAGTAGCTGCATCGAGAAGTGAACCAGCGTCTGGCTGAAAGCCTCTTTAATAAAGAAAAAAAAAAGAAAAAAAGTAGCTGCACATAAAAGCCTTAGGTATCAGCTATAACACAAAAAAAAATGAAAAAGTTTCATCGAATACATACTGAGATATATTGTTTTAAAAATGTGTTCAAAAATCTTATAAGTTTGTCGAAAAGTTCTATAACTTTCAGAAAATTTATTCGATCTCGCTCAAAATTTTACCAATGGAGATTTATTAAATGATTCATGATTGGTAAAAATTTCAGTGTTTTTGATTGACGTATAAAAAAGTTATGACCATTTGAATGAAGAATTATTTAGACCAAAAAATTGCTGTACGGACAATTGTTTGATACACTGAAGACCGTGGTATATAGTTGAATGCGATGGATCCTATATTCTTCGACATAAAAGCAACTATTAGTTATACATTAACAGTAACAGATGGAAGAGATTTACTGTATGAAGATTAAGGCAAACTGTAAATCTCTATGCGGGTTGCCACCTCTTAAAATGGTAAGCGAGCTGAAAACATCCCAAAATTATCCCAAAATCCCCGAATTATGTATTATTTGTTTTCTAAATAACATTCACTAGAATGTGAGGTATGGTCTACAATCATACTTTGTGAATGATACGTGAAAAATCACATAACACCTATGTAGGAGGCCCGTGGAATAAGAGATCATGCGTTTATTCTGCGTCATCTGCGTTTCACTTAAGTGCTACATGGAAAGTGCGATGGAAAAAAGCTAAGTATGTTTTCACGTAGCATCAACGTTTGGATTGTTTTGAGTGTACGATCCGGCCAAGCAGGTAGCAGTTCGATAGGCTCTCAAGGAATTGGCATCCCTATCCCTCCAATGTAATGTTTTCGTAGCCAGCATAACAGCGGCTCAAGCGTAGGGCTCAAGCTGACAACCTATCTTTCAACACAGCAGCATAATTTTAATGCGGGGTAAGAAAACAAGAAGACCATAACAGTCCCCTGTAGGCTCTACGTACGATCGCCGGTCAGCTGTTATTTGTACATAATTAAATTAGATCGAAATACACCGCCGCAAAGGCAAGAGGTTTTTCGACGATTCTATTCGCGTAAATAAAGTGTTGTGATCGAAATACGTCGCGAACATTTGGTCCTTCGAGCCGGATCGCATTCCTGGCCAAGGTTTTCGGACAGCGGCGCTAGTGATTTGTACATTTTGCGCCACGGACAGCAACTTTCAGCCATTGTGCTGTGACTGTGACAAAGAAACTATAGTGAAAAGTGTCGCCATTTCGGTGTAAGCATTGCGCCATCGCGGAAGAAATTGCGCGCCGGCGGTAGTGCTGAAAGGAAAGTGCATAATTGGAGACCACCGGAGCGGATAGTGGCCATCTCCTTGGCGGAAATGCGACAGCGAGAACCCCAGAGGCTGACGCGGATCACCGGACGGAATAGTCGGATGCTGATGCCAGCAGAAAAGGCAGTAGAGCATGCACTCTGTGGTGGCGAATTGCATGAATCGCCGTAAAAATTCTGTGGCTGTTAGAAATAAATAATTATTGATTGCATGTGAGTGAGTCCATTTTTATTTAAGTGCAGTAGACCTGGTGTCTACGCCCATAAAAGTCTGTTTGGTATCTGCTACGCTGGATTTTGTTGGCCTGTCGATTCTTCCAAGATTGGTTCCCCTGCTGCTGTCGTATTTTGGGTTGTAAGTCTGTCAACCGGGTCGCGTTGGGTTCGTCGAGTCGAAGTCAAAGTGCTTAGTGATTGTGCAAGTGCAGTGCAGTGCAGTGATGTGAAATTTTCGACTGCGCAGTAGAGTGACTTTGTACTTTTTTTGATTGAGTTACCCTCTTCGATCGTTACGTTGGCGATGAGATAAGAAAATCAACGCTTTTCTTTGACTGAAAGCCGAAATCCACAGAGAAAGAAGTCAGTTTCACAGTCGAGCATCTACAAGTTAGTGCGAGTGTTAGTGCAATTGGTGACTAATTATGCCTGACCTCCGAACGCTTAACAAACAGGAGCACCAGCTGCGGAAATCGCTAGAAGGAAAAGCAAAACGACAAGATACGGCAGAACTTCGAAAACGTCTACTACGCTCAGAAGTCCGAACTGCAGGCCTTCCAGTCGATCGGATCCAGTACGATGAGGAATTTCACACTTCAAGCCCCGGATGCGCAAGTAGGAACCCAGTTTGCAAAGGTGAAGCTCCCAGAAATAAGGCTACCGTCGTTCACTGGAAAGATTCACGAATGGATGCCGTACCGTGACAGCTCATACATGATAGTACTCTCCTCACGGAAGTGGACAAGTTCACCTATTTGAGGTCTTCGTTGTCCGGTGATGCGCTGCAGAAAATAAACTGCATTCATTTGTCTGCAGCCAACTACGCGGTTGGCTGCAGACATTATGCAAAACATCATTCTGTCGACCGCACTAGTCAGCATTGAAGACCGCTACGGCAACCCCGTGGTAGCACGAGTTTTGCTCGACTCGTGTTCGCAGCATTATTGTCTCATGACAAGAGGTTTCGCTAGCAACTTAAGCAAGATGAAACGCCAGTCTACCTGTCGATTCAAGGCAATGGATCGTCGCAAGCAGTGTCGAGTGTCGACAAAGCTGATTACCGCTGTAGTAGGTCCAAGGTTGTCGAACACATCGTCGTTCGTCGACGAGATGTCGTTTCATGTGTTGCCGAAGCTGACTGTGTCACTGCCGACTGCAAGCTTCTGTGCCGCAACGTGAAATCTTCCGAATCCCTCGGTGCTAGCGGATCCCAAGTTCTTCAAGATGGGACCGATAGACATCATCATCGGAGCAGAATACTACATGGAGCAGCTCAAACACGAACGGCGAAGGGCAACAGACGACGGCCCGACACTACAAGACACCGTGTTCGGATGGATTGTTTCCGGTCCCGTTCCCGAGGGTCCGACTGCTGCATCGTACTCCCTAACCCACGTTTGTTCGACGGCGGAGATCCAGGATCAACTTTCCCGGTTCTGGGAAGTAGATACTTGCCAGTCAACCAGCACGCTGTCGGTCGAGGAATCGGCCTGCGAGGAGTTTTTCGACAGGACAACGTAGTCACGCTGACGAAGAGGGAGCGGATGATCCAGCAGCTGGGCGACTCCCGAACTACAGCAATCAAGCGCTTCTTGGGAGTAGAACGGCGGCTCGCGATGAATTCAGAACTGAAGAAGTAGTACGCGGAGTTCATGTGTGAATATCTGGACATAGGCCACATGAGAGAGCTTTCCGAGGATGATGCGAGCGCATTGTCGTATTACTTGCCTCATCACGCTGTTCTGAAGCCATGAATGCCAAGCATGACGGTGGACGACACGAATGATGTTCTTTCTTGTACCGATTGTAAGAAGGAGGAAAATGATCCAAATAAACTTATGACTTGCTTATACTGCTTTTCCACACGCAAAACAAGAAAGGCTACCAAAAATTGAGATATGCCTTTTCTACCAATTAATGTATTAAAAACGTACGAAAAATGTGTTAAATCATTTTGGTGCACTTTATAAAAGGTAATAACTTGCTAAAAATGTTTTAGGCAATTTATCAAACTTGGCATGCTTTTGTATATACCACTAGGCGGCGCTAGAGAACAAGCAAATTTTATATTACATATATTTCAGAACTCTGGTCACTTACAAAGTTGGTGTCTTAGACAATGTTGTTTGGTAGGTCAAGGGCTTACAGTTAATAGTCCACTTATTTCGAAATTTCGCCACTAGGAAGCGCTAGTTACACATTTCCAAAATTATGCAAATGAACGATTTTTTTCGTAAAGTAATCAAAAAGCTGTAATATTGTTTTCTTTGAACGTATTTAAGTCAAGTCAATGGTTTTTCAATGAGCTATATATTAGTCATAAATGTGCAAAATTTCATTTCATTCGGTTCACTTAATCATGAGATATATCAGTTTAACGAAGAACACTCAAATATGAAACATTTTACTAGAGTCGCTCTAACTTCATGTAAAACTATCCAATCGAGCTCAAATTTGTATCATTCATAGCTAATTAGTTGTGCAACTAGCAGATAAAATTTGAGAATTTTCCCTACACTTTATAAAAACTTACAGCTTGCTGAATATTTTCGAGATAATAAGTAAAAGTTGCATGCTTCTACTAATTTGCAACTAGCGCCGTCTACTGGCAGAATCTTGAACCAATAAGCTAATCAACTGAAAGGCCTTAATAAACCAAACAACATTGCCGAAGAAACCAACTTTCTAAGTGATCAGAGTCCTGAGATATATGGAATATAAAAAAATGATTTATCGACAGCGCTACCTAGTGGTGGAATTTTGAATCAAACGGCCCATCAAAAGTAAGACCTTGACTGACCTAACAACTTTGCCAAATACACCAAATATTTAAGTGATCATGGTGCTAAGATATACGGTATGGAAATTTTGCAAGTGCTACGTCTTGCTGACTGTGATATCTGTCATGCCAGAGACAAACAGACGTAACACTGATGAAATGTTTATACGTTTATACCAAATATCTCATGATCCTTATTACTTGGAGAGTTGGTGTCTTCGGCAATATTATTTGGCTGGTCAAGAACTAACAAATGATGGACCGTTTGTTTAAAAATTCCACCACAAGGCGGCGCTAGTGAGCATACAAATCTTATGTTCCATATATCTCAGGACTCTGATCACAGAAAGTTGATGTCTTCGGTGATGTTGTTAGCTTGGTTAAGGCCTCTCAGTTGATGAGCTGATTGGTACAAGGTTCTGCCAGTAGGCGGCGCTAGTTGTAAATTAATTGAAGCATGCAACTTTTATATAATATTTTGAATATATTCAGCAAGCTGTAATATTTTCTAAGGTAAACCAAATATTCTCAAATTTTACCTGCCAGTTGCACAACTAATTAGCTCTAAACGGTACAAATTTGGACTCGATTGGATAACTTTACATGAAGTTGGAACAACTCTAGTAAAATGTTTCATATTTGAGTGTTTTTCGTAAAATTGCTATATCTCTGGATTAAGTGAACCGAATGAAATGAAATGTCGCATAATTATGACTAATATATAGCTCATTGAAAAACCTTTGACTTGACTTAGACATGTTCAAAGAAAACAAAATTTACAGCTTGTTGATTACTTCACGAAAAAAACCAATCATTTGAATGATTTTGCAAATGTGTAACTAGTCACACTGTTGAAAATGCTTTGACATCCATGTGCACAACAGAACATGTGCTCGATGAACAAATTGAGATTTGAAATTATGAAAAGAAATCCACGTACTCCGGTGAGACTCGAACTCACGACTCCCAATTCGCTAGACGGGCGCTTCTATTCCTTCAAGCTACGGAGTCACTCGACTATCTCCGTCGCCAGCAGGCCTAGAACTGAACTCGATTCCACAATCGCACATGGTTATCTTCTTTTCACAATCCAAACCCCCTTCGGATGGGATTAGATGAACATCTAACACATTGTCTGTTGTGCACATGTATGTCAAAGCGGGAGAGGAAGTTATTTTTAATTGTCGAGAGCTTCGGGCACTGCCTTCCAATCACTTATTGGTATGGCAATTAGTGTGCAGTCGACGCTGGCTGGCGACGGAGATAGTCGAGTGACTCCGTAGCTTGAAGGAATAGAAGCGCCCGTCTAGCGAATTGGGAGTCGTGAGTTCGAGTCTCACCGGAGTACGTGGATTTCTTTTCATAATTTCAAATCTCAATTTGTTCATCGAGCACATGTTCTGTTGTGCACATGGATGTCAAAGCATTTTCAACAGTGTAATTTCCCACATGGCTTGGTCAGCCAAAGCAAAAATCAAGAAATTGACATGTGTAACTAGTGCCACTTAGTGATGAAATTTCGAAACAAGTGGACCATTAACTGTAAGCTCTTGACTAACTGAATAACATTGCCGAAGACACCATCTTTCTAAGTGGTGAGAGTCCTGAGATATATAAAATTTAAAATTTGCTTGATCTCTGGCGCAGCTTATTGGTGGAATTTCCAATTAAACGATCCATCATTATCCATCATGGAACCGTAAATAAAATTATTAGAGAGCAGATTTTTGAATCAGTTTAACCAGATGTTTGACATAACAATAATATGGAAAAGGATCAACCATTAAAAAAAAAACTTTCTAAAACACAATATGTGTCTAAAAACCTTAACAGTTTTGTCTTCGTAAATACGGCTCTGGGCCCATTGTGCAGTGTGGTGGCTGTATCACTTCCATCACCAAGCCACGTTTGTGTTGTTAATGATGGCTTTCAGCCTCTCGTCTATCCATGTGCAGTTGTAGCCGTGCTGGTTAGAGCGCAGGGTACTGTGAATCGTCATTATAGTGCCTCGGTTCGACTCCCGCCGTCGCCCGTATTTCTTTTTAAACATGTTTTGGTAATTGATGCCGCCGCTGCTGCCATGACCAGTCTAAAAATAGAACAAATAAAGAGAAACCAATGCGACAGAGCACAGGCACACATGCGAAATTTTCCTTTTCCAGATTCTAGAAAGCCAATACAATTTTGGTATACTGCCACTTACCAATTTTTGTATTTGCAAAGCCTTAATACAATATTTGTAAATGTTTCAAACCGCATTGTATTACAATCTGCCAATCTCCGGTTGCGTGCAGTGTTCATTTCAAATGCCGTAACATGTCAGGCTCTTCAATTCGTTAACTCAAGCAAAACATGTATTTCTGTACCGCTAAATGCTCAGACATCTACAAAAGGACCACTGATTGGCAAAATAAACGTTCATTGATAGTTGATAGTCTAGGCTCAGAGCCAAAAAAAAATCGATAAACTCTACTGTTTCCGCTCAAATGAGTACAAACGAAGTCAGCTCGATCACAAATGTTATTGAAGACTCGCAACAGTTTCTGTCTTCTAAATTCGATGATATAGTGCATGATTTTGAAGCTTTTAAAACGGAAAACTGTCGTCTTAGACCAGAAGTGGATGTTTTAAAAAATGAGTTGTCTGCTTTAAAAACGTTTACTCATAATTTGGAATGTAGTGTAGATAAAGCCAATAAAGAATCGATCTGCAATAATGCTATGATACACGGTGTGCCAGTCCAGTCCTATGAAGAAATCACTGAAATAGTTGCAAAAGTTGCTGATTGTATAGGTGCAGAACTTCCTACTGAATCTCTCATATCTGTCTCTCGAGTGTCTCCTGTCAGTTCTACCATTGGTAAACTTGTGCCAATACGAATTGTATTTAGGAGTAAAGCTGTAAAAGAATCATTTTTGGCTAGAAAAGCGTAAGTATTGAATGCTATCATCCGCTGTAATTGACCTTAACTTGGTACTTTTATATGAAATACGAAGCTTTCACAAAGACATGAATCTTAAATACGTTTGGGCTGGCAGGGATGGAGCAGTTTTGGTGAAGAAGGATGAAACATCAACACCGATAATCATTAAAAACAGAAATGATATTAATAAGCTAGTACAAGGATCTTCTACATCCCAGTCGCTCACAATCTTCAAGAGGACTGTGTAAATGTTATCTTTTTATTTGTCAAATGCCCATTCACTGTTTTTTTTTCGTTTTTTTATTATTATTTTTTGTATCTTTTTTATATTAATTCACAATGGCTAACCATAATAACTACTCACATATACATATTGATGAATACAATGAACATTTTGCTGTTGTCAAAAATAATATGAATCAACTGCGCATTTTGCAATGGAGCATTCGAGAAATGAATTATATTGACAAATTTGATTACATTCTTGAAACGCTAGAACACTGTAATCTACCGATTGACATAATTGTCATAGACGAGACTTGGATCACAAGAGAAAATGTAGCATTGTATAATGTACCTGGATTTAATGCAATATTTTCGTGTAGAGAAAGCTCTAATGGTGGTTTGGCTATGTACGTCAGGAATGACCTTCATTTTGCTATTCAGTGTAACGTACATGTCGAAGGTTTTCATCACATTCATGTTAATATTTGTGAAAATAATCGTACCTTTGATATTCATGACTTTTACCGTCATCCGTCATTCGATGTTAATAACATCTTAGATATTTTGTAAAATGTATTTGATTACTGTGTCTCTAATAGATCTTGTTTTCTTGTTGGTGATGTTAATATACAGGGGATAGACAAACTGATCGGGACAGGCAAAATTTTCCCTTCTCAAAAAATATTCAAATAGCTGTAACTTTTCAAAAAGTGCATCAAATATTCTCAAATTTTTAATGTACGTGGATCAACTAGTTGTGTATCAGTGGACAAAATTTAAAGAAATCGGGCTATTCTGCACGAAGTTATAAAGATTCTAGAAAAAGGTATATTTATCCGATAGCCAACTTCGAGCTGTTATATCTCCGGATTCAATGAACGGAGTGCAATGAAATTTTGACCATTTATGACTAATATAATAGGCTTTGAAAAACTTTTGACTTAGCTTAAAATTCTTAACACGGAAGAAAATTAAAACGATTAGATTATTTTTTTCAATAAAACACCAAATTTTCTTTAATTTCAACATCGTTTCAAAATTCAAGATGCTAATTATGGTTCATTTATATTCCCTCTAACTGTCTTGAATATAAATATGTTTTGAAAGAAAGTAACAACATAGCCGGCAATTCATTGAAAAAGTAATGGGATGCATATTAAAAATAGACCAATTTACTAAAAAATCGTACAATAAATGAAATCGCTATAACTTTTTCTCTTGTTAATAATTTCAAGTTGAGTTAAACTTTTTTCAGAGCTCATTTTATAAGTCGTTAATGGTCAAAATTTCATTGCATTCGGTTCATTGAATCCGAAGATATAACAGCTCAAAGTTGGCTATCGGATAAATATACCTTTTTCTAGAATCTTTATAACTTCGTGCAGAATAGCTCGATCTATTCCAAATTTTGTCCACTGATACATAACTAGTTGATCCTCTTACAGTAAAAATTTGAGAATATTTGATGCACTTTTAAAGCTATTTGACTCGAATTTGATGACGTCCTCTGCTCCTATATCCCTTTTCCGTAGTTTTGCTTTCATCAAAACCAAAAACATCTCAATAGGACTTCATTGCGGGCAATTTTAAGGATCCATTGGCTTTTCCACAAATTGGACATTGTTTTCCTCATACCAGGCGAAGGTGTCACGCGCATAGTGGCAGGATGCCAAATCCGTCCAAAATAATGTAGGACCTTTGTGCTTTCAGATGAGTGGCAGAATTAGTTTCTGAAGATATTCCTTCCGGTATATTTTGACGTTCATACTTGGGACGGTGAAGAAAGGTGACGATTTGATACCACTTTGACAAATTGCTTGCCAAACCAACACATTTTCCCATATTTTTCGCAAAAAAATCTATTTCTCCAAATTCGGAACATCCATACCCCGCTTTACAGTGCGAAACTGTGCCCTTGGAAGTGCCTTGTAGTTCAATTTGACAATTTGTTTCATCATCCATGATTAGGCACATGTACTTTTTGCTCAAAACATCGTCGTACAGTTTCCGAGCCCGAGTTTTCACATTATCCGCTAGAATTTGACTGCGTTTTGGACATTTCTGTTTTGGGTAGGTCTTCAGGGAATTACGCTTCTTGGCTCGCTGAACCATACCAATAGTCGTTCCACACTTTTTTGTACAATCTCTGATGGATACTCCTTTTTGCCTTTCTCGTACACCAAGGTGTACCGAAAGGCTATATGTTCACTCCAAAAATGAAATCTTGATAGAGCCCCCGGAGGGGCAAGTTTCATATACCAATCGACTCAGCTCGACGAGTTGAGATGATGTCTGTGTGTGTGTGTATGTATGTGTGTGTGTGTATGTGTACAAAAAAAGGTCACCTCACTTTTAGATAGTAAATATCAACCGATTTTAACGACCAAGGGCTCATTCGACGCGGAATCTGGTCCTATTGTTTCCTATTGAAAATGGTTCGGATCGGTCCAGCCGTTCCGGAGTTATGGCCATTTAGGTGTTCCGGATCGGTACCCCTGGAAGGGGCTAGACATGAAAATGCACCAAACCCATGCATGCGACCCATCACACCACGGCATTTACGATTATCTGATGAACGGTAAGCAGGAAAATACTCTCAGACTATATCTGAACCGGTAGTGTTCCGGAACCGGTTCTGGGTGTCCCGCCGGAAGTGGCCAAATATCAAATTTAACATAACTCATGCATGCGACACATCAAACAGCGGGCTTTTTGATAATCTGATGAACGGTTAGCAGGAAAACAGTATTAGACCACATCTGAACCGGTAGTGTTCCGGAACCGGTTCCGGATGTCCCACCGGAAGTGGCCAAATATAAAAGAGTACCAAACCCAAGCGACACATCAAACAGCGGCATTTTCGATAACCCGATGAATGGTTAGCAGGAAAACAATATCAGACTATATCTGAACCAGTAGTGTTCCGGAACCGGTTCCGGATGTTCCGACGGAAGTGGTCAAATATAAACGAGTACCAAACCGATGCATGCGACACATCAAACAGCGGCATTTTCGATAATTTTATGAGCGGTAAGCAGGGAAACAGTATCAGACCACATCTGAACCGGTAGTGTTCCGGAACCGGTTCCGGATGTCCCACCGGAAGTGGCCAAATATAAAAGTGAACCAAACCTATGCATGCGAGACATCAAACAGCGGCATTTTCGATAACCTGATGAATGGTTAGCAGGAAAACAATATCAGACTATATCTGAACCAGTAGTGTTCCGGAACCGGTTCCGGATGTTCCGACGGAAGTGGTCAAATATAAACGAGTACCAAACCGATGCATGCGACACATCAAACAGCGGCATTTTCGATAATTTTATGAGCGGTAAGCAGGGAAACAGTATCAGACCACATCTGAACCGGTAGTTGTCCGGAACCGGTTCCGGGGGTCCTGACGGATGTGGCCAAATATAAAAGAGTACCAAACCCATGCATGCGATACAACAAACAACGGATTTTCTGATAACCTGATGACTGGTTATCAAAGAAATAGGTTAGGACCACATTACGGACAGTCGGTAGTGCCGTAACCAGTTTCGAGTGTCCCTCCGAAAGCGGCTAAATATAAAATTGAACTGAACCTATGTATGCGACACAGCAAACCTAGGATATTTAATAACCAAGCAAACAGGCTGAGACCGGTGAAAAAATGTTTTACGCATATGGTTAAATCTCAACCGTTACGTAGTAATTGAACTTTACATGTTTTTGACTTTGCTTGTCTCAAACTGGCTATAACTTGGAAATGGTCAAACTTATCGCATTTGAAAGATTATTAAAATTGCTACCAAAAAGATCTTGGAATATATTGGTTTAGTTAGATAACTAAAGCAAAAAAGCTCAAAAGCAGTGTTTTGCCTTTCTCGTACACTTAGTGTACTAAAGTGTTCACTCAAAAAACGATTTTTCGAAAAAATGCTCTGTGGATCAAGTCGCATATACCAATCAACTCAGTTCAACGAATTGAGATTATGTCTGTATGTATGTATGTATGTGCGCAAAAAAGGTCCCTCACTTTTAAGGCACTTCCCATTGGCCGATTTTTCGGATTCACAGCGCAACATTTTTTTGTCTCAAGAGCAAACTTATGTGTCTCTGACAGATTTTGGGCCGCTGATTCCAAATCCGGGCTCAGATTTGCTCCAACACGTCACAATTTAGCGCTATACCTCAATTTATAGGACAACATATGCGATTTTGGGCTTTTTTGACTGCATGTCATTAAGCATGGAAATATATTTTTTAAGCAATCAAAGGATAAATTGGTCAATTAACATCTAAATTAACGACTAATGCAAAATATTTCGATTCACCTAATCAAATTTGATGGATTTAAGCATTTTAAAATTAGGTGACGTGCTGGAGCAAATCTGAGCCCGGATTCGGAATCAGCGGCCCAAAATCTGTCAGAGACACATAAGTTTGCTCTTGAGACAGACCAAAAGTTAATTTTTGTTACGCTGTGTATAGCTTGAATCGAACCGGAATTGTTTGCTATAAAAAATGGTCCAGATCGGCCAAGGCGTTCCGGAGTTATGGCCATTTCAGTGATCTGGACCAGCACCGGTAGAACTGGCCGTATATAAAACTGAACTAGCCCCATCATGTAATACATCAAACTGCGGCGATTTTTGTAACCTTTAGCATGGTTGACGAGTTTTGTGCGGAAATCAACACTGGAGACCAGAAGCTCCACGATGTCGGCTGTTTAATAGAGATTTAGGCTCTTAAAGCACGCTATATGGTAATATTTGATATGGGGAATATGTCTGGAATCCTAAAATGGCGACTAGAATATCCAAGATGGTGGTCTGAAATCCAAGATGGTGACTTCAAATTCAAGATGGTGTCTGTTTAATGAAGTTTTAGGCTCTAAAACCAAGCAATATGGTATATTTGATATGGAGAACACTTCCAGAGTCCAAAATGGCGATCTAAAATTTAAGATGGTGGCCCGAATTCAATATCGCGGCTGTTTAATGGAGTTTTAGGGCCTGAAACAATGCATTATTGGTACATTTGGTATGGGGATGAAGTCTGGATTCCAAAAATGGCGACTGAAATATCCAAGATGGTGGTCCAAAATCCAAGATAGCGGCTTTAAATTCAAGATGGCGGCTGTTTAATGAAGTATATTTTTCGTAGGGAAGATTGTAGCGGTCAGGAGAATTTGTATATATTTTTGTAAGATAAGTCTGTAAATATTTGAAATAAGATAGATTGTAAGGAAATACGATCTATCTCTAATTATTTGAATTTGTACATACCCCTTAGCTTAGGCAAATGAAAAGGCATCCATTAACAAACGCTTTCCGAGGTCGAGGCCATTTGTTTTCTGGATAAGGTGGGAAAGGGAAAGCAGCACGACTATCGGTCAAGTAATCCGCATAGCGGTGTAGTCACGATGTAACACGAAGGGTTACGGGAAATGACGTACTTCCGGGTACGTCCGAGATCATTCACTTTCCCTTATCTGAGGCTTCAAAGACTCTATCATTTCGTCCGTGATCGTCCAAAGAATTGGAAGTGTCCGCGTTTGTGCTTAGTTTTCGTATGCCAGAAGTAGGTTTGTTTAAAGTGATGTTCGACATAGCTAAATAATTAAATAATTGTTCGTTCTACAGTAGGCTATAAGGTGTGCGTAGTGAATTGTGTGCGATTGTTAGTTGATTAGTTAACTAAATACCGAGGTAAGAATCTGTGCTCTGAATGTGCTCTTGTGCCAGTGCTTATGTTTCGTATCCCGCCAGTTTCTCTTCAATCCGCAGTTCGCCGCGCCCAAGCGCGACCGCTTTCTCCCCAACGGACGAGAAGTACCCGGCAACCGCCATACAGCCGGAAGCGGACGGATCCGCCACCATATCGGTCCGAGAAGGCCCGGGGACCTTCAAGTGGACGAGGTCCACAAGCTGGTTCGTCAACAAACCAGCCGGGCAGCATCAATTGCCAGAAACCGCCATTGCATAGGGCACGCCAACTGCCATTGCGATCACGCGGTGTCGAGCCGATCAACGACCAACGACCGCCATCAATCTGCCAAGCCGCCGGTGAGTCAACGACCCGGCCTGCAGGTCATCGACTGCGAAGGTGTGTAAGCAGAACCGATCGGTGAGTCCACCATTCTTTTTTGTTGGGAAGTGCGGTGTCCGCTGAGCGCACCGCGGAGGATCTTTTTTGCCAGTCAAAAGACCAAAAGACTGAGTATGAAGTGCTGAAAAGCCAAAACAAAACCTCTTTTCGGAGATCGGGATTCTTTCCGACAGCGTCTTGGGGGACCTTGGCCCCGTGAAAATGCGTGCGTGAGCCGTCTTCGCCACCACTGCAGGAAAGCTTCGTCACCAGGAGCGCAGACGAATACGTTGCCGAGCTTCCAATGAAAGTGACGTCACGAACATAGAGCACTGAGCACAGATAGGAGATAGGGAGTGGCTAAGGGAACGCACACATGCTAGGAGGTAGAAGGGAGTAGAACGAACACAATACATACAAGAAATTCGAATTCGATTATATGCGCCAATAAACATGTATCCTAGGAAATAAATCACTATATGTACTCGCAAAAGTCAATATATTCCGTAGTCGTCCCATTAGTACCGTGAATAAATGTTATTATGAGTTTTCCTTCTTAGCAATTTGATTGTTTAAATGTGTTGAACATCACTGCGCGTTTCTCTGTAGTTTCGTGTCCCGTCCTCCATGTCGAGTTTGATTGGGTTATTTTATGAGTGTCTTCCAGCTCAGTGAGGGATCTGGTGGCGAGAGGAGAGTTCGCCAATGATGAGAACTTCTTTTTAGTGAGATCGTAGGGGTTCAGGTGAGATCTCTCACCGTCGTCTCTGAGTGTCGTCGTGATTGTGCTGTTATGTTGTGGTAATAGGGATTTCCCGTTTGGCCGTTCTAGATCGTAGCCAGCCGGATCGATCCATAAATCCTTTCCAGGGAATTTAAATGGACTCGCCCTTTGGGAGTCTCATCCCGGCAATTTGAAATTTGGCGCGTGGTCTCCTTTCGAGGAGTGGCGCATAAGCCACGCGTTTTTATGCGGATCGCCCAGCAGCGGCTACAAGATGCCTGGACGCCAAAAATGGCGACCAGAAAATCCAAGATGGCAAACTCAAATCCTAAATGGCGGCTTCAAATTCAAGATAGTCTTTTTCTTAAGAGTTTGAGGCTCAAACATTAAAAGCCAAATAAACGATATGATTTATGATATCATGAAATGGATTTCTGTTAATTGTATGAAAGTGCGATGTACATCAACATTTCACTTGAGTTTTATTGAAATGGGGTTTCGAAGGCACGAGAAAGGCATCATCACCGCTAGGTGGATTAATTCGGGTTTTTCCTTTAAAAATTTTGCAAATTTTGCTGTCCAAATTGACTTGGATGCACCTGGTTTTCGCTCCTCTTCCGAAAACCCTCGCATTGTTCTTCTTGAGGAAAAACTTTAACTTTTAATGAAGGTTATAGTTTGTTTACAACGCTAGCAACACAGAGACACACAGCAGTTGTCAAAATAAAGCATAGTCTTTTTCATACATAGCCTCAAAGGTGTACTCATAATTAACGATACAGTCCTTATGAATGCTTTTGGCAATAACGTGGTTGTAAAATATAGAACGCTATTAGAATCGTACGGGTTCGTCTGTTCCAACACTTTTCGTACAAGACCGATAAGTGCAAACTAAATAGATCACGCAGTCTGTAGAATTGATGATCTGCCTCGTACTAGGAACGGTACAATCTCTTCGAATCGTAGTGATCACTCCATGATACTTACGACTTTCCAATTGTTTGAAGAGATTGAAGAGAGACAAAAAGTAACTCTCGTCAAAAGAATTGTAGATAATCAGAAAATCTCCAATGATTTTAAAACCTATTTGGATTCTTTTGGTGAAGTTTAGGATCCAAATGTATGCCTAGCTAACATCATATCTACCTATAAAAATCTGCATGAAAAATACTCAAAAGTTATTACTAAAAATGTCAATGTAAATGGAAGTTTCCGTCCATGGATGAACCTTCATCTGTGATATTTAATTAAAATAAAGAATAATTACATTAAACGATTCAAAAGGAACCCCAATGATCAACACCTCCAAGACTTGCTCAAACATATCTCTTATAAAGTAACTGCAGCGAAAAAAAGTTGTTAAATGTTGTATTACAAAAACCTTTTAAATAACACTCCGCACTCCAAACTATTGACACATATTAATAAAATATTTGGGAAAAGTTCTAAATCAAGTGAGATTACTCTCAATGAAAATGGTATAAAAGTTGATAATAGCCAACATGTTTGTGAGATTTTTAACAAATATTTTTCCAATATAGGTCAAGAGCTCGCTAACGGTATTGTAGTGGATACCTCGTCTAATCCGTTCGTTGTCACATTTGAAGAGAGTTTCCGGTTCAATTTTTCTAACTCCAGCATCTCCTAATGAAGTGACATACTAAGCATTTTATGTTAGTATGTAAACTTGCATGCAACTTTTGGAGGGTGACTTGTATGAGAAATATCGTACCTAACATCATTGGCGTAGCTAGCTTTTACTTTTTTCTCACTCACTCTCCCAAACAAGCGTAAGTAAAAGCGGGATGCAAGAGGGGGCCCCTGTGCCACCTCTTTCATCCTTCTCTTTCTTGTGTTTGTTTAGGAGAGTGAGTGAGAAAAAAGAAAAAGCTAGCTACGCCAATGCCAACATAAATCGCTTAGAACTATTAAATTTGATTTAGTAAAACGAAATATTTTGCATGAGTCGGTAATTTAGATGGTAATTGACAAATTTACCTTTTGATTGCTTAAAAAAATATTTCCATGCTTAATGGCTTGCAGTCAAAAAAGCCCAAAATCGCATATTTCGCCCTATAAATTGAGGTATAGCTCAAACTTGTGACGTGCTGGAGCAAATCTGAGCCCGGATTCGGATTCTGCGGCCCAAAATCTGTCTGAGACACATAAATTTGCTCCTGAGACAGACCAAAAGTTAATTTTTGTTACGCTGTGTTATGCGCATGTTGTTGTCAAAGCATCATAAATGTTTCAGTATCTACATTGCATACATAATAAATATTAAACATAATTGAAAATATTCACCGGGGGAGCGATACTAGTTTTGCCAAGCCGAAAAACCCCAAAACAAGCCGAAAAAAGTCGAAAAAACCCGGTAAAACCCGTAAAACTTTTGCTGGTTTTAGCGACTTTTTTGAGATTTTTTCAGCTTTTCTTGAGGTTTTTTGGCATGGCAAAACTAGTGTCGCTCCCCCTGATATTCACTATAAAAGTTGTTGATATAGAAAATGATTTTCAGGCATCTGAAATCAAATAATTAGATATCTCAAATATAAATTATGTTTATGTCAATCAATTATTTCATAAATTATTTTCAATCAAGTTTTATGAGGAGATTTTAGTTTTCTTGTACACATACGTCAGTATTGCGACCATACGGTGGTTACGTCAAAACGTTCTTTTCAATGTAACTCACAAGTTTTAGAACAAAAACATTTTTTTGATGATTGGAGCTAAGCCCGTGGGGGGGGGGGGGTGTTGGTTGTTAACCCCCCCCCCCCATTACCGACGCTTCATACACTAGGCGCCCCTTTTGTCGAAATTGGGAAAAACCCCTCCCTTGGCGCCACTACTGTGCACGGGCCTGATTGGAGCCTTGATTGGAGCATATGCTATACATGAGCTGTGTTGGCAAATTCAATAAACGCCTTTGATGAGTAATTTTGGTGAGTTGCATTGTCAGTTTTTTGTTGCGCTGTCAGTTTTTTTGCTGCCCGTGATTCATTCGAATGTTGCATGCTTAGATGCATGATTATTGCACGGGAAATCAAGGTAGGGGTGGTGGGGGTAAAGTGGACAACCTAAGCATTGTGGTTGTTTCCAGTGGAAATGCGGCAAAATCCATCTGCTTTTCCTAGTAACATGGAAGGTAATGATATACTCTAGAAATCTTATAAGGGATTACATTTAAAAATATTGTTTTCTTTGATTATTTTCTTCACCAAAACGTGCATAAAAATAGCGTGTAAAAAATCGGTGGGGGTAAAATGGACAATCGATGGGGTAAAATGAACAAGTCGTTAAAAGTTATATAACAGCATATTATTTCTATGTTTTTAAATGCAAACTATCAAATTTCATACGATACCTTTATTTTGTTGTTTTCAAACTTTTAATACAAACTTTGAAACACACTTAAATAATTATTGTAAAATAGTGTAAAAAACAAGCACTGTTTTGGATGAAAATGATATTTTGTAGATATAAAATATTTTTTCATAACTTTTTAATTCAGCTATCTCACGACATGTGTAACGGCTGATAATTCTGGAGTTTGCAAAAAAAAATTATGAAATTTTGGTGAAATTTGAACCGATTGTCCATTTTACCCCCACCGTCTGATTATGTTAAAATTATTTCCAAAACTTTTTTTTTACAAAACCTATTTTTTTTTTTCGTTCAAATATATCCTTCTATGTGAACTTTATTAGTTTAGGGTGTAAAACTTGTAATAATTTGAAAATAACTCACGAAAAAACCTTAGCAATGATAGGCAGATTTTACATCATTTTCGATTTTTCACGTGATTTTTAAAGTTTTTGTCATCTTGAAGAGGTTTGTTTGATTTTAATGTTCAAGATCAGCAAAAGTATAATGATTCATGCTTAGGCATAAGCTTCAATCGTTAAAACATTTTGAAAAACAATAAAAGCCATGAAACTGTACCCTGTCCATTTTACCCCACCTGTCCACTTTACCCCCACCACCCCTAACCCATTTTTTAATTTCATATACTAACAAGTAGGAAAATCAACATCAAACATTTGGATGTTTCCCGGGTGTTATCCGCCAAGAATTCTTTCTGGTAATTCAGCCAGAAATACTTTCGGGGGACTTTAATAGGAATTCCCTTTGGGGATTTCGCCCGGAGTTCCCTTTGGGGATTCCGCCCGTAGTTCCCGCTGGGAATTTCGTCGAGAATTCTCTCTCCGGTTTCAGCCGGGTTTGTCCTTCATGGGATTCCACCGGGAGTTCCGTTTGGATATTCCACCGGTAATTCCAGCTCGGGATTCCGCCCGAATCCGTCTGTGGATCCCATCGGGAATTCCCTCTCGAGATTCTACCAGAAACTCCCTCTAGAGATTCCGCCAGCAATTCTCTCTGGAGATTCCACTGGGAATTTTCTCTTTGGATTCCCCCGTTAAATCTGTCTGGGGATTCTGTCGGTAATTCAATCTGCGGATTCCGTCCGAATCTACTAATATACTTGGTATCTTGAGATTCCACCGGGAATCCTGTTTGAGAACTCCCGCAAAATTCGTCTGGGGACTCCGCCGGGAATTCTGTTTGGGACTTTCGCCAGGAATTACCTTTAGAGACTCCACTAGAAATTCGCACTAGTAGTGAGTTTCTTTTGGAGATTCTGAAAGGAGTTCCTTTTGGAATTTCCATAGAAGTTTCGTATGAAAACTCCTCCAGGAATTCCTTATGATAGTTCCGCCGGAGAGTTGCTTTGAGGCTTTCGCCAGGAATTTGCTTTGGAGATTGCTCCACGATATCCCTTTGGGGTTCATGAAATCCCTCAGAAGCTCCTTTTGGGTATTCAAGGTTCTTCTGAAGATTCCTCCGTATGTTTTTTCCAGGCATTCCTCCAAAAGTTCCCCTGGGGATTCCCCCGGAAGTTCATTTCGAGGATTCCCCAGGATATACGTTTGGGGTCTTTCCAGGACTTTCCTCTAGGGATTCCTCCAGAAATTTCCTCTAGATTTTTTTCCAGGAGTTCCATCTGGGGATTCCTCCAAGAGTTCGCTCTACCACATCGATGTCACGCTACACGATAAGTTGTTCATCTGCAACAACCAGGCAGCTCATCAACCCATCGTAAGGTGGATCATGCTGAGCTGTTGAGCTACAGAGGAGAGCAAAAAGTAGGATGCACAAATTTGACAGCTGACAGCTGAATTGGCCTTGGTATTCTCAACAAAAGTCTGATGAATGAATTAGAAGATGAGTGCTGCCAATTTTTTTTGCTCCAACATGATCGTTCCAAATTTGGTTTGACATGCTCCCACCCCTTCTGAAATATAAGAATCAGATCATGGCCATTGCGGGACATGTAACCGGGGACATCCACAGGAGGCACATACAGATTTTGGTGTAAAGTCTCGATTCGGCGGTTCAAATGCCGTGATTTTTCATATAGAATCTGACATAGAATTGCTTGAGAAATTCTTCCAGAAATTTCTACGGATATTCCTCCAGGACTTCCTCCGGGGATATCTACAGGAGTTGATTCAGGGATTTCTCCAAGAAATCCTGCAGGGATTGCTTCAAAAATTCCTCCAAGAATTCCTTCAAGGATTCCTTCAGTAATTCCTTCAGGGATTTCTCCAAAAAATCATTAAATGATTCCTCCAGGAAATTCTGCAGGGATTCCGTCAGCGATTCATCCAGAAATTCCTTCAGAGATTCTCTCAGGAATTACTTCAGAGACTCTCTCCAGGGATTCCTCCTGGAACTCCTCCAGGGATTCCTCCAGGAGCTCCTTCCAGGAAGTTATCCTATAAGGATTCTTCCTCAGAACATATTCCAGTTTCCTCCAGGGAGTCTTCCAGAGATTCCTTCAAAGATGCTTCCAGGAATTCCTCCAGAAATTGTTTCAGAGGATTCTCGTGGGATATCATCGAGGATTCCTGAAAGAATTCCTTAAGGGATTCGTCCAGGAATTCCTCTGAGATTTCCTCCCGAAATTTGTCCGGAAATCCCTCCAGGAATTCCTTCTGCATTTTCTCCAGGAATTCTTCTTAAAATTTATCCCATAGTAATTTCTGGAGTTTTTTCCAGAGAAAATCCCGGTAGATTCCTCGGAGGAATTCCTGGGGGTATCTTTGGAAGAATCCCCGGTGGAACTCCCGGAGGAGCCCCGGTGGTATTCCTGGAAGAATCTTCAGGTGCCACCGGGGATTCCTCGTGGAATTCCTCTGGAGATTCATCCAGGAATTACTCCCCAAGTAACACATCGAAACAAGTTGCAGCTAAAAATATGTTGAAATATGTTACATAAAAGTTTTTCGGAAACATCCCAAGTAAAAAAATAGTTTTCTCAAGTTTTTAGAGAACATGTGCATCCAAAATAATGTTTCCAATATGTTTTTTGAAAACAAACTCTGAAATTATATGCCTCGCCACCAGGCAATGGGTTTGTCACTCAAATTTGTTAGATATGTTGTAGTTTAATTTTATCAACCACACGTATAACATGATTCCTTCATAACATGAAATACGCACAAACGTTTGTTTACATTCGCTCGTGAACCCGTCAGATCAAAAGAATTCCACTGTTTGGTTCAGCGACAGGAGATTCTGCTTGGAGCAGACGGATTTGTGGATTTTCTTCTCCAGCTTTGGGCCGCTATTGATCCCGCACATTCCCCGAACCGTCGTCAATCACCAGAAATACCTCAAAGAATCTCGTCAGTTATCCTCAGTCACCCGCACTCGCTGGAAGGTGTAGTGTCGCTCTTATTCCTAATATAGCTTGAATGTGTAAAAACCTTCAGATGATTGTACCTTCAAATACAAATACCTTGGAGTGTTGCATTATGTGTACATTGTAGAGTTGGTGTGTAGAATTGGAATAAAGGAATTGTATTTCGTCGCGCAACCAAGGCACATGTGTTCTGGTGTTCTATCCGAAGTCCGATACAACATTTGGCGTACGAGGAAAAGTCGGAAAGCGCGGAACCTGTCGGAAATTTTGTAATTACTTATTGGAAGGGAAAGTTTCAGTGGCAGAATCGGTGGTAAGATTTAAGAGAAGTGTTTGCACCTGTTGTTTCTTCGATTGCTAGGGATGTGCGGGTAAAACTTGTGAAAAATTGTGTATTTCGTTTACTGATTTGGAGGCATTGGCGAGTGTTCCATGCGATGGAAAAAAATGGTGGCAGCGGGTTGAAACGAAAAGTGGTTTCTGGGATTTTTTTTATTACCTCAGATAAGGGTGAAAAAGTGATTTGAATTGATTACGAATTGGGGAAAATCATGGAAAGTTAAAAGTAAAACCAGTAGGGGTACCTCGTGGTGATACAGTGATGGAGATACAGCGTGGGAAATGTAAAATGGCCGACTTTAGAAGAAAGAGTTGTTTTTGTGTGTTTGTGTGTGATGAAGAAAACCGAACCGAAACCGAAACGAAAACGGATATTGGGGTTGTAGTTGTGAGATAGCAAGAGGTATTATGAATGGAGTTTGGTGGTGGTGTAAAGATTGAAGAAAGTAAGAGTATTGGAAACGAAATGATGTAAGTGGTTGTGATACCGGAATTCTTGTGGACAGCCAGCGAGACTATCAGCCTTCGGCCGGGTGCTGCTAGCAAAAGCGACAGACATTTTTCTCGCCCTTTCTCACCATCGAATACCGTAAGTAGTTATCATTATTATTTCTAAACCATTTATCCGGACTGGTTTATATGATTGATACGATTCTCGTGAGAGCTTGATTGCATATGGGAATTATTTGCTTGAAAATTTATAAGAAATGGGTTCTCGGCAGTATTGTTTCGTTTGCTTATGTTATGGCTTACAAATATTTACGGATAATATTAGTGATCAGGTAGATTAATTTTTTTGAACTCGAGTAATGGGAGAAATGAAGTCGAGTACATACTAATGGAATGTTTCGAAATTAAACGAGTCGATTCCAAATGGAAAGCTTATGAATTGTGAAAATAGTGGAACACTGGATTCACAATGGGGAAGTTTATAAAAGAACGTAGCCGAGAAATTGCTTCACAACGGAAAATTGTGAAACGAGAATTGAGTCGGAGACTGGATTTACAATGGGAAGTAATGAAGCGTGAAATGAGTCGAGCACTGGATTCACAAGGGGGAGTTTATGAAATGTGAATTGAGTCGAGCACTGGATTCACAACAGAAGTTTAGGAAGTGTGAAATGAGTCGAGGACTGGATTCACAAGGGGGAGTTTATGAAATGTGAAATGAGTCGAGCACTGGATTCACAATGGGGAGTTTATGAAGTGTGAAATGAGTCGAGGACTGGATTCACAAGGGGGAGTTTATGAAATGTGAAATGAGTCGAGCACTGGATTCACAATGGGGAGCTTATGAAATGTGAAATGAGTCGAGCACTGGATTCACAATGGGGAGTTTATGAAATGTGAATTGAGTCGAGCACTGGATTCACAACAGAAGTTTAGGAAGTGTGAAATGAGTCGAGCACTGGATTCACAAAGGGGAGTTTATGAAATGTGAATTGAGTCGAACACTGGATTCACAACAGAAGTTTAGGAAGTGTGAAATGAGTCGAGCACTGGATTCACAAGGGGGAGTTTATGAAATGTGAAATGAGTCGAGCACTGGATTCACAATGGGGAGTTTATGAAGTGTGAAATTAGTCGAGCACTGGATTCACAATGGAGCGCTTATAAAGTGTGAAAATAGTCGAGCACTGGATTCACAATAGAAGTTAAGTAAATCAAACGAAATGAGTCGAGTACAAAATTCTGTCTTAGAAAGACAGGATTTTGAGTATTAGTAACTGATAAGAAATGGAATAAATTGGGGAGATTTTTTTTTAACAAGCACTTGCAGGAAAAATCCAAAATGCGAAAGGAGTCGTGAACTGAACTTGCTTATGGAACTAGATAATAGAAAGGCTATTCATGAACTTCCGAGTGCTGTTAACGAATGCTGGAATTTATCATATTTTAGCCGATTTTAAGTAAACCAAGCATTTTGTATTATACTAAAAGCCTTTCGAAGAAACAACACGTGTTATTTTTATTGAAGGGTAGAAAATGAATTTTCATTTTGTTTTCTTTAGAAAATGGATTCATTGAGACCCGTGAGACCTTTTGGTTCGAAAGTTGACCAGTCCCAGCTGGCATTGGAGTGGAGTCGTTGGAAACGTAGTCTTGAATACTATTTGGAAGCAAGTGGAATAGTCGGCCAGCGTCAAAAGCGAAATCAGTTGCTTTTCTTGGGAGGATCTGATTTGCAAGACATTTTTGACAACCTTCCAGGAGTAAATGAGGTTCCTCACGTAGCAATTGATCCGCCATTTTATGACATCGCTATCGAGAAACTGGATGCTCATTTCCAACCCACTCGTCGACGAACTTATGAACGTCACGTTTTTCGTCAAATTTCGCAAAAAGTTGGAGAGCGATTCAACGATTTTGTAATGAGACTGCGAACTCAGGCCAACAGATGCGAATTTGATCAAGATGGTGGATCCGTACGTGACAGTATGATTATCGACCAAATCGCCGAAAAATGCCTTTCTCCGGCTTTGAGAAAGAAGATTTTGGAAAAGGACAGACCATTGAGCGAAGTTGTTGCAATTGGGAAAACAATCGAGGATGTGGAAATGCAGTGTAAGCAGTTGGTTGGCGCACCCTCGGTTGAAACTGTAAACAACATCAGGTTGAATCAAAATCTCATTTTCCAAAAGATGCCGCAGTTCAACCAACCCGAAAACTGGTATATGCTCCCTTCGAAGGAACGACAATTCCAGTACTCAAGAGCTCAACAGAGATCTTTCAAGCCGGAATCCCGAGCAAATCAGAAAAGTTCATCTGGCGTTCGACCAAATCAGAAAACATTCGGAAAACGGACTTCGTTCATCGAAACCAGAATCTGTTTTAGCTGTGGACGACGTGGACATCTGAAAGGAAGTGCGGATTGCCCGGCACGAGACCAGCAGTGTGCGAAGTGTGGATCTAAAGGACATTTCGCAAAGTGGTGTACCAAACGGAACTTCAAGGGACCCAAAACAGAGCCTGTCGCCAAACGAATTAAAGCAGTTTTTGGAGAAGAAAGTTCCCGGAAAGAGCTATTGACGAGGGAAGAAAAGGAAGATGAAATTTGTTATGTTATGGGCCAGAATGTCTTTCAGTTCCAAATCGGGGGTGTTGGGGTCGAAATGGCTATAGACTCTGGCGCTGCTGCAAACCTCATTGATCTCGCAACATGGAACAAACTGCGAAAATCTGGAGCAAACTTCACTTTTCAGAAACAACCGGATCGCTCATTTAAAGCTTACGGGACAGAGCAGCCACTAAAGTTAGTTGGTATGTTTGGAGCAGTCATTGAAGCACAGGACAATAAAGCAGAGGCAACATTCTACGTAGCTGAGAACGGGAAACAAAATTTGCTTGGGGACGAAACAGCAAAGATACTAAAGGTTCTGAAGATCGGTTACAATGTCGGAGCATTACAAGAAAATGTTTGTTTTCCGAAAATGAAAGGAATCCTTGTGGAAATACCAATTGACCCCAGTATCAAACCGGTTCAACTACCGTATCGGCGAGTTCCATTTGCAATGGAGGAGAAAATTGCAAAGAAGCTGGAGTACCTCATGGAGCAAGATATCATCGAGCGTGTTGAAGAACCATCTCCGTGGGTATCGCCAATTGTACCCATACTTAAGGACTCAGGAGAAATCCGTTTGTGCGTCGATATGCGTAGGGCTAATAATGCTGTTTTGCGTGAAACACATCCGCTACCAATAGTGGAGGAGCTTTTTGCTGGTATCAGTGGAGCGGTAAAATTTTCGAAGATAGACGTGAAGGAAGCCTATCACCAAGTCGAAATATCGGAGAGGTCAAGGCCTATTACAACGTTCATCACGAAGCAAGGGTTGTTCAGGTAAAGGTTTGAGTAATTTCAGTTTATCGTATTTCCTATGAATGAATTAAATAAAAGAAATGTTGAATTCTGAAAAACAAATATTTTTATTAGATACAAACGGCTAATGTTCGGGATAAGCTGTGCTCCTGAACTTTTCCAGAAAGTTATGGAGTCTGTGGTAGCCGGACTAGAAGGAGTAGTAGTATATCTGGATGACGTATTAGTATCGGGAAGAACTCAAGCGGAACACGACAAGAGACTGGAATTGCTCCTTAACCGCATGAAGGAGTATGGAATACTTTTGAACGAGGAAAAATGTGTCATTAACGTCAGCGAGCTCGAATTCCTGGGTCATGAATTATCTGAAAAAGGCATACGTCCAACAGAGAGCAGAGTATCGGCGATCAAAAGTTTTCGTGAACCTCGAAACGTATCAGAATTACGCAGTTTCCTGGGTTTAATTACATACGTAGGACGTTTTATTCCGCACCTAGCAGACAAAACAGAATCACTGCGGAAGCTACTTCGAGATGGTGAACGATTTGTTTGGACGGATTTGCACAAAGAAGCTTTCGATTCCATCAAAAGGGCAGTATGCGAATCAAATTTTCTGGGTTATTTCGACACAAAAGATCTATGCATATTGATTGCCGATGCAAGTCCGACTGGCTTGGGGGCAGTTCTCTTGCAACAGGACCAAAACGGAAATAACAGAGTTATATCCTTCGCTAGCAAAGCTTTAACCCCCATCGAACAGCGTTACTTCCAGACAGAACGTGAAGCCTTGGCTTTAGTGTGGGCGGTGGACAAGTTCAAGCTGTACCTCTTGGGAAAGCGTTTTAAACTTGTTACAGATTGCAAGCCACTGCATTTCCTTTTCAAGGAACGTGCCAAACCGTGTGCCCGAATCGAGAGATGGGTTATGCGTCTTCAATCGTACAATTTTGAAGTAGTGTACGAGCCTGGATGCTGGAACTTGGCAGATGCTTTATCTAGACTTTCGGTTTCGGAAGCTACGGATTTCGACGTGTCCGGTGAGGCGTGTATATATCAGCTTGTGGTTCAGGATACACCCAAAGCTATGTCCTTGGAAGAAGTTGAAGCTGAATCTTGCAAAGATACGACATTTATTGCTGTTTCTGAAAGTTTAAAATCTGGCGTCTGGGAGGAAAATGCAAAGGCATTCAAACCTTTTGCAACAGAACTATGCGTATCCGGTAGCTTTTTACTGCGAGGCGACCGACTGGTTATACCGGAAAAACTCAGGCAAAGAGCTTTGGAGATAGCACACGAGTCACACCCAGGAATAGTAGTGATGAAACGGAGACTTCGCCAAAAAGTTTGGTGGCCAATGCTGGACAAACAAGTGGAACAATTTGTAAAACAATGCAAAGCTTGTTCGATGGTATCCA
Organism: Aedes albopictus; assembly: GCF_035046485.1. Lineage (NCBI taxonomy): Eukaryota > Metazoa > Arthropoda > Insecta > Diptera > Culicidae > Aedes > Aedes albopictus. The sequence goes on along the minus strand of NC_085136.1, from coordinate 73,824,805 downwards.
CACTGGATCCTCCGGAGCCTATGAGCAGAACAGAAATGCCTGACCGACCATGGAAGGATTTAGCTGCAGATTTTGTTGGGCCATTGCCATCGGGACACAACCTGCTCGTCATAATTGATTACTTCAGCCGCTTTACAGAGGTAGTAATCATGAAACAGATAACCGCAACTCTTACGGTGAAAGCATTACATGAAACATTCTGTCGGTTCGGTATGCCCACATCGCTTAAAACGGATAATGGACCGCAATTCGTGAGCAATGAGCTGGACGTTTTCTGTAAGGAATTTGGCATCAAGCACGTTAGAACCACTCCATATTGGCCACAAGCAAATGGCGAGGTCGAAAGGATCAACCGATCAATTGGAAAACGTTTGAAGATCAGTCAGGAAACATACGGTTCGGATTGGAAGTGGGACCTCCGTATGTTCGTTCTGATGCACAACTCAACTCCACATTCCACTACGGGGGTAGCGCCATCCACATTGATGTTTGGGCGTGTTTTGAAAGACAAATTACCGGGGTTGATGACCAGAAGCTACAACATACTGGAGGAAGTCAAGGATCGTGATCGGGTAAGAAAAATGCGAGACGGGGATTATGCGGACCAGCGACGGATGGCCAAAGCTAGTGACATTGAAGCCGGAGATACTGTAATTGTAAAACGGATCCATAAAGAAAATAAGCTGTCGACAACCTTTAGCCCAGAGGAATTCATAGTTGTTGATAGAACCGGTTCAGATGTAACAGTCAAGTCAAAGGAGTCGGGAAAAGAACTGCACCGAAACACAAAACATCTTAAGAAACTGGATGCAAGAAACAACACTGATACAACGAAAGAGAAGCGATGCCCAGACGACGACGATAAGGAAGCTGAAGTTCCAGTCAACCCAAGCATCGAGGACCCGGAGACTGGCCCCGAGAATCAAGACCAGATGAATTACAGACCACGTCGAGAAGCGAAACGGCCAGCGTACTTGGAGGATTATCAAATAAATAACTTAAATAATTCGTAAAGAAAAAGAGGAATTTAGTGTCGCTCTTATTCCTAATATAGCTTGAATGTGTAAAAACCTTCAGATGATTGTACCTTCAAATACAAATACCTTGGAGTGTTGCATTATGTGTACATTGTAGAGTTGGTGTGTAGAATTGGAATAAAGGAATTGTATTTCGTCGCGCAACCAAGGCACATGTGTTCTGGTGTTCTATCCGAAGTCCGATACAACAGAAGGCATTACACTGCCGCAACGCTTATCTATTCCTACTTCTTTTACTTTTGTTATGTTGTTGGAAAACATCGTCTACTCCGCTTCAAAGGAGTGCTGATGAGTTTTATTCGTGGTGGCAACCGTACGAGCGGGGATGCATTTATGTTTGTTTTCATCCCACTGCGGCGACACAGCGACGAAGAACGATTCAATTTGATGAAATTTTACCACTTTTCCGTATGTTTATGTTACGCATGTTGTTGTTCAAATCAGCTGATTGATGTTGTTTTCCAATACTTCTGGATGACATATTTGAAACATAATCAAACATTGCTTGACAGACGTTCGTTCAAATTGTGTTTTCGCAGCGGTGTCACGAACACTAATGCAAATCTACTGCTTGGAAAAACGCTCGTTTGATTTTGCCGGGAACAGCTGATTTTTGTTTACTAATTTCGACCAGTAACTCAAGTAGTGTTCGTGTGTTGCAACGTGTACGTACACGCAAGTAGAAACCACCATAGGCAACAATGCTAGATGTAAGTCACAGTGACTTCTGTGTAACCAAAACTTTCGCTGCCGTGACATGTGGTCTGCTTAGGTGATGTGTTGTCAGTTACAGTGTATGTCAAAAAATATTCACTATCAAAAGAAATAAATAGACATTATTTAAAAAGACACGGACACGTTCAATGCTTCCAGTGAGCTTATCGCTCTTTGAAGGAAGCACGACACTAGACAACGGACTAGCATGCAACGCCCAGTTGCACAGCCGAAAACTTTTCCTGACAGCTGCGGCGGGAATCGAACCCGCGCTCCTCAGCACGATGCGACTAAGAGCTTGGTAACCCTAGCCGCACGACCACAGAGCCGCACCATGCGCTAACTGGCTACATGCGAAAACTGGCCTCTGACGCATGAATATTGTTTACAGGAACACCAGAGACAATTAGACGTAACATCTAAAGTATTTGCCGCAAAATTCTAACACTTTCACCAATGTTCTCTAAAGCATCATATAGCTTCTGAGAGTCTAAAATTATTTGAAATTATTATTAAATAAAGGAACATTATTCGAAAAAATAGGGCATTAAGTATATCCGTTAATCGATTATCTTTGTTTTGACCCTACCGAGGAGTACATATAAAAAACCCTGTTGATAAGTTTGTTGAAAATAAAGAATACTAAGAAAAATCCCATGTAAGAATGTTTTTGATTGGCACTGTATATTCTTCGTGCTAGCCTTTTGATGCTACCACCATATTGATTCTTGTTGAAAAATAAGAAGCTTATTGAAGAAGTCGAATGGCGGTCGTTGAAAATCAACAAAAATTTTCAGAAATATTCAGTCGATCGAGTAGCGCATCAATTTTGTGGAGGTAAAATGCCATTATCCACCATAAATTTAAAAGCGCACATTTTTTTGGCCTGGAGATCACTCAACTTTGGATTGTTTTCAGGTTTACGTTTCTCCATTTTATTTTTGAGTCTGGTTCATCTCAAAATTTACTTTGCTCTTTTCAGACGAGCTGCTGTCAAAATTAAAGAAATCAATATATACGTTCATGTATTTGTGATCTCATTACTCTTGTTAGTTTGTTGATGTTCGAATTTTGTATTTTAAAAGTAATAAACACCACAAAAATACTCCCTTTTTTAGGCTATAATATGTATTTCATAACATCTTGCTAACATGTTTGTTTGTTTTCATTAAGTTTGTTTTCATTACGTGAAAACTTTTGCAAAACAAAAAACGTGCGCTTTTTCGGTCATGAAAAAGTCATGAAATATGTTGCCGCAACTTCATTCCATGACTGTAAAATGTTTTGGAGAAGTACGAGAAACTTCTCCATAACAAGGTGTGTTGCTTGGGTCCTGGGATTCCCTCAGAAGGATAGATTTCTTTAGGAATACCTATTGTGATTTCATAAGGAATTCCTCCAGGGATTCATCCGGGGATTCACCACGAATTTCTACGGGAATTCCAAACGAGTTTCTTCGGGGATTGCTCCACGAATTCGTTCAGAGATCCCTCCGGGGATTCTTCCAGGCATTTCTTAAGACGTTAAAACAGGAATTCCTCCGGGGATTCCTCCAGGAATTCCTTCGGGGATGCCTCCGGGAATTCCTCCAAGAACTCCTCCGGGGATTCCTTCAGAAATTCATCCGAGGGTTCTTTCAGGAATTCTTTCGGAAATTCCTCAGAGGTTTCTTTTGTGGATTCCTACAAAAGATTCTTCGAGGATTCCTTCACTTGTTCCTTTAGGAATTTCTCTATGGATTCCTCAAGCAATTACTCCAGGAACTCTCACGGAGATTCCTCCAGGGAATCCTCCAGGAATCCCTCCGGGGACTCTTTTAGGAATGCCTTCGAGAATTCCTCCAGGAATCCCTCCTGAGATTCCTTCAGGAATTTCAACACAGATTCTACCAGAAATTCCCACCGATGATTCTACTAGTAATTCCCTCAAGAAAATCCTCTAGTAACTCCCTTCATCGATTCTTCCAGGAGTTTCATGGACTTTTCACCAGGAATATCCACCGGGAATTTTTCAAGGAATTTCTTCAGGGTTTTTTCTTAGAAGTCCTCCAGAAATCCTCTTTCTGGATTTGCTCCGGTAATTTCTCAAGGGACCTTCCCGGGGATTTTTCCAGAAATTCCTTTGAGGATAACTCCAGAAATTCCTAGGTGATAAATTCCAAGAGGAATTGGTGCAGAAGATGCCGAAGGAATTCCTGGAGGAATACCCGGAGGAATTCCTTTAACAATCACCGGAGGAATTCTAGCAGGAATCTCTGGAGGAGTCCCGAAGGAGTCCCCGGAGGAGTCCCCGGAGGAGTCCCCGGAGGAGTCCCCGGAGGAGTCCCCGGAGGAGTCCCCGGAGGAGTCCCCGGAGGAGTTCGCTGAAAAATCTTCGGCGGGAGCTCCTAGAGGAATTTCCGGTGGGAATTCTTTGAAGGATCCCTGAATCAATTGTTGGAAAAACCCCCGATGAAATTCCTGGATGAATCACAAAAGGATTTCCTGGAGTAGCCTTTAGAGGAATTCTTGGGAGATTCCCCGAAAAAAGTACAGGAGGAATCCTCGGAGGAATTCCTAGGAAATTACCGGAAGAATTCCAGGAGGAATCCTCGGAAGAATCCCTGATGGAATTCCTGGAGAAATCCCCGGAGGATTTCCTAGAGAATCCCCGGCGGAATTGTTGGAGGAATTCTCCACCCAATAGTAATTCCTGGAGGACTCTTCGGTGAGAGTTCCTGGAGAAATTCCTGGTAGCAATTCTTGGGGAGGATCCCCGATGGAATTCAAAGAAGAATCCCGGAAGAAATTCCTGGAGGAATCTCTGAAAAAAAATCCCCGAAGAAATACCTGGAAGAATCCTCAGAGGAATCCCTGTAGAAATCCCCAGAGGAATTCCTGGAGCAAAACCCGGAGGAATTCCTGGAGGAATCTCCGGTGAAATTCCTGGGGAAATCTCCTGTGGAATCCCCGGTAGGAATTCTTGGAGGAATCCCTAGAAGAATTTCTGGTGTAATTCCCGGATAAATCCCGGATAAAATCCCCGGTAGGAATTCTTTGAGAAATCCTCAAAAGAATTCTTGATGGAATTTCCGGATAAATTCCTGGATGAATTGCCGGTGGAAGTTCCTGGAGGAATACCCGGTTGAATTGCTGTTGAAATCTTTGATAAAATTGCTGTTGGAATTCCCTGTAAAATTTCTAAAGGAATCCTCAGAGGGATTCCTAGGAGGATTCCTGAAAAATTTGCTAGAGGAATACCCAGAGGGATTCCTGAAAGAATCCCCGTCCCAAGAAATTCCTCTAGGAATTCCTTTAGGATATACCTGCAGCAAATTTTTCGGGGATTCTCGCAGGAATTCCTCCGGGGATTTATTCAGAATCTCCTCCAGGCATGCCTCCAGGAATTCTATCAGGAATTTCTGCAAGATTTTTTCCAGAAATTTCACCACGGATTCCAACAGGAATTCTTCCAAATTTTTTTTCAGGAATCTTCAGCGATTCCTCCAGGGATTCCTCTGGGAATTCCACCAGAAATTCTTCCGGGGACTCCTCCAGGAATTCCTTCAGGGATTTTCCAGGAATTTCACCGCGGACTCCAACAAGAATTCCTCCGAAATTTTTTTCAAGAATCTCCAACGATTGCTCCAGGGAGGAATTCCACTGGGAATTCTACTAGAAATTCCTCCGGGTACTCTTCCTGGAGTCCTTCGGGAATTTCTCCAGGAATTCCTCCAGGAATTCCTCCAGGAATTCCTCCAGGGTTCCGTCAGGAATTTCTCCGTGTAGTCGTCCAGAATCTTTTTTCGGAGATTTTCCCAGAAATTCCTCTGATGATAACTCCAGGAATTCCTCCGGGGATTTCTTCAGAAACTCCTCCAGGAATTCCTACAGGGATTTATAAAGGAATTTGTCCAGAAATTTCACCCCAGATTCCAACAGAAATTCCTCCAAAGATTCTTCCAGGAATTTTTCCGGCGATTCCTCCAAGGATTCCTTCGGGAATTCCACCAGAAACTCCTCCGGAGACTTTTCCTGGTTCCCGATATTTTTTCCAGGAATTCGTCCAGAAGTCCTACAGGAATTTCTCCGGGTATTTCTCCAGAATTTTTTTCGAAGATTCTCCCAAGAATTCCTCTGAGAATAACTTAAGGAATTCTTCCGGACATTCCTCTAGGAATTCTTTAAGGGAGGTTTTCTACCACGGATTCGTCCAATAATTGTATCGGAGATTTTCCTCTAGAATTCCATAGAGGATGCCTACAGGCAGACTTGTCCGCACTGAGCGCATGAAAATTCTGCTCTTTTGATTTACACCACGAAAACCATCGTATTTATGCAATCTTCCTATCTTACCTGAGAGAAGGATGTTTGAATATCCGAAATGTCATTTCAAACTGTCAAAAAATCGCACCGCAGTGCCACACTGAGCGTGCAAAGAGAAATTCACTGGGGTGAATTCACCCGGGTGAAATTCTCTTTGCGCACACAGTGTGGCACTGCGGTGCGATTTTTTGACAGTTTGAAATGACATTTAGAATATTCAAACATCCTTCTATCAGGTAAGATAGGAAGATTGCATAAAAACGATGGTTTTGGTGGTGTAAATCAAAAGAGCAGAATTTTCATGCGCTGAGTGCGGACAAGCCTGCCTACAGGATTTCCTCCAGAAATTATTCCGGAGATTCCTCCCAGCATTTCTTCACGGATTCATCCGGATATTCTTCCGGGGATTCCTCTAGAAATTACACCGGGGACTTCTTCAGGAATTCTTACAAAGGATTCCCCCGGAAATCTCATCAAGAATCCCCAGTGTAAAACTTGGAAAAATCCCCGGTAGAATTTTTGGATGAATACCCGGAAGAATTCCTGGAGTTATCCTCAAAGAAATTCCTGGAAGAATCTTCGAAAAATAATCTGGACGGATACCCGGAGAAATTCCTGACGGAATCCTGGAGGAAATCCTGGAGAAATTCCAGAAGGATTCCAGGAGGAGTCTCCGGAGAAATTTCAGGTGGAACTCCCAGAGGAATCCCTGGAGGAATCGTTGGAGATTCCTGAAAGAACCTTCGGAGGAATTCTTGTTGGAATTGGCGGTAAAGTTCCTGAAAAAAAACCCTGAAGGAATTCCTGGAAAAAACTCCCGAAGGATAACAGGAGAAGTCCCTGGAGGAATTTCTGGTGGAATTCCCGAAGGAATTCTTGGATTTATCCCCAGGGGAATTCCTGCGGGAATCCCCGATAAAATTGTACCTGTAGCCTGCCAAGGTATACCCCAAGGTATACCCTAATGGAATTCCTGGAGAAATACCAGAAGGATTCCAGGAGGAGTCCCCGGAAAAAAATCTGGTGGAATTACCCTGGAGGAATCGCTAGAGATTCATGAAAGAATCTTCGGAGGAATTCCTGTTGGAATCCACGGTGAATATCCTGGAAAAATCCAAGAAGGAATTCCTGATGGAATACCTGGAGGAATGCCTGGACGAGATTCTGATGAAATCCCCGGATGAATTCCTGGATTTACTACCAGATATATTCCTGCGAGAATCCCCGAAAAATTTGCTGCAGATATATCCTAATGGAATTCCAGGAGAAATTTCTGGAGAAAATCCTGAAAGAACTCCAGGAGGAGTCCTCGGTGGGCATTCCTAGATAAATCCCCTGTGCAATACCTCGCAGGAATGTCCGCAGGAAACCCTGAAGTCTCCAAGGAAATTATTCCAGGAATCTCCGGATGAATTCCTATGAGCATCCCTGATGGAATTCCTGGAGGAATCTCCGGTTAAGTTCTTGGAAGAATCCCCGGTGGAATTCTATGAGAAATTCCTGAATGAATACCAGGAGGAGGTCCCGAAGGAATTCCAGGAGGAATTTTTGGTGGAATTCCTGGAGGAATCTCTGGTGGAACCATTGGTTGAATTCTGAAGGAATTCCTTGAGAAATCCATGGAGAAATTCCTGGAGGAATCCTCGGCGGCATTTTTGTAGGAAGCCCCGATGACAATTCCTGAAGGTATTTTCGGTGCGAGATCCTGGAGTAATCTCCGATGGAATTCTTGGAAGCTTCCTCGGTGGAATTCCTGTGGAATCAACTTAGGAATTGCTGGAGGAATCCCTAAAGGAATTCCTGAAGTTATACATTAAAGAATTCCTGAGAAAATTCCTGAAGGAAATGCTGGAGGGATACTCGGAGGAATTTCTGGAGGAGGAATCCCTGGATGAATTCCTGGTGGAATTACTGGTGAAACCAGTGGCGTCTCGTAACCTCACTTTTTACCTGTTCAACGACCCTAAAAGTGGCATTTGCGGAGAATTCAAGATCCGAATCAAATTGAAAATAGGCGGAAACGGCTATTCTCGTCATTTTCTACAAATTACACGCCATTTTATTGCGAAAAATCGAGAATTTGCATTCGTTGAACAGGTAGAGTTGAGGTTAGGGAATCGCCACTGGGTGAAACTCTTGTAGGAATCGCTGGATAAATCCACGGAGGCATTTCGAAAGGAATCCGCGGCAGAATTTCTGTAGGAAATCTCGGTGGGAATTCCTGGAATAATCTTAGGTGGGAATTCCTGGATAATTACTTGGTGGGTATTTTCGGTTGTCTTTTTAGTTTTTATTTACGTTTATTTTAACTAATGCTAGTTCTACCATTGGGATTTTTGGTGGAATTCGTGATGGAATCCCAGGACGAATTCCTGGAGGTATCTCAAGAGAGATTCTTGGGAAAACTGCTGGAGGAATACCCGGAAGAATTCTCCAGTAGGTACTTTCGAGAATGCTTTAGCGATTTCTACCACTACCGCTTCCGCAATTTCTGTCAAGGAATCTTCCATCGATTCTTTCTGAGGAATCATTATCAATTTCCACTTAGAAATCTTTATGTAACTCCTGCTTGGAATTTCTACTGCTGTCTTTTCCGGGGAAATCTTAAGGCAAATCCACCATTTCCTTCCATGAAACCTTCAGCTATGCTTCCGAGGATTTTTCTATCACTTGGAAATTCACCTTCAGGGGAATCCTGCCGCTATTCCTCAAAAATACTGGTCAAGGACCGGCTAATCTACAAAATGTTGGCAGCCGCCGCAAATCTATATAAATAAAAATGGAATGGTGTTTGTATGTCACGAATAGGCTCGGTCGTACGAAAAAATAAGGGGGCTATTTTATAACTCGAGTCGATCGTAATTTCATGTGACTCGATAGTTGTCGAATTATACAAAACGAGTTAGTCGATGGATGTCGAATAAATAGTCTAGCACAACGAATGTTCGATTCATTAAAACGACTCGATGAAAACGGTCGGTCACCTGTCCCTGTCATCGCACAGCAATCAGTGCCTGCTGCGCACAGCGATCACACAGATTGATGTGAAATTTTGAATTTTTACCAACAACATGGCTTTATGCGCGTAGGGATTTTTTTGCATTTTATTAGTAAAACTACTCTAGAATATTCATTGGAATCCGTTTTAAACCCTCCATCAGTCGCGCCAAAAAGAGATACACGAGCGATCGCGTCGGGTATTCAGTACACGACATACGCTTTAAATTATGGTTGCAGTACTAGATAGCATATTGGTGTATTAGGCAAAAATGTCCAGCTGATTATGAGTGTTTGGTAGCTTGGTTGGTAGTGGACATGTACAACCGACCAACCTGATCTGGTCCTGTCACGGGTGTCGGAATGGCCCCCGCGGAAACCTTGGCATTCAGTCAAGGCCGCCTTGGTCAGGACACCAAAGCTAGGCATGCGGCCGCTCTTTCTTGATGATTCTTCATATCCATCATTTTAGCGGACCAACGGCCACTCTGCTGAACCCGTGGCCACCGGAATGTGCCCTGGAGGAGCTAACTTCGAAGAAATTTTGACCATGGTGCCAAAACTAGGCATGCGGAGGCCCCATATTCACCATTTTTCAAATACACAATCTTATTATCCATAAAAAGGATTAATGACCTACCTGGCCAACCCGTGGCCGCCGGAATATGCTCTGGAGGAGCCTGCTCCGAGGACGCTTTGGCCATAGCGCCAGATCATCTATCTTTCTATGTTTATCCTGTGTTTAGGTGATCAAAACCCATCAAAAGCCCATATAACCGAGGCGGTAAACGCACGGGTATTCAGCATGACCATGCTGAGGGTGACGGGTTTGATTCCCGGTCGGTCCAGGATCTTTTCGTAAAGGAAATTTCCTTGACTTCCTTGGGCATAGAGTATCTTCGTGCCTGCCACAAGATATACACATGCAAAATGGTCATTGGCAGAGGAAGCTCTCTAATCTAATCTAATCTAATCTAACACAGACGCAGCCAGTACGAGAAAGCATCCTGGAAAATATTTGGGTTAGATTAGGCCCAAAAATTTTTCTTGTCAGTATTGATACTTGCAGCATATCAAAAATATGACACAAGCATCAAAGCGGCCAGGCCTACTGCGTTGTGTTTACCGCAAAGATGATTCTAGAACTGTCTAGATTTTAGTAATTAATCTTCAAAATCGAAGCACTTCTAGAATCTCAGGGGAGGAAGGATGCGTGGACATACCGTACCAAACGCTCCGATTTCATTGGCAGAGGAAGCTCTCAGTTAATAACTGTGGAAGTGCTCATAGAACACTAAGCTGAGGAGCAGGCTTTGTCCCAGTGAGGACGTTACGCCAAGAAGAAGAAGAGAAGAAGGTGAACAAAACCTGATTCTTCGCCTGCAGGCCTCTAAGAAACTGAAACCAGGTATTGCGTCGGAATGAACCGATTACACTCAAGGAATTCCTCCAGAATTCCTCCAAAAATTTCTCTAGGAATTCCTCCAGATATTCCTCTAGGAATTCCTACATAATTCCTCTAGGTTTTCCTCCGGAAATTTCTCTTGGAATTCCTTTGGAAATTCCTCTAGGAATTCCTCCAGGAGTTCCTCTAGGAATTCCTCCAGGAATTGCTCTAGAAATTCCTTCAGGAACTCCTCTAGGAATTCCTCCAGAAATTCCTCTAGAAATTCCTCAAGAACCTCCTCTAGGAATTCCTCCAGGAACTTCTCTAGGAATTCCTCGTGAAACTCCTCTACAAATTTCTCCAGGAATTCCTCCAGAAATTCCTCCAGCAATTCCTCTAGGAATTCCTCCAGCAATTCCTGTAGGAATTCCTTCAGAAATTCCTCTAGAAATTTCTCCAGGAATTCCTCTAGGAATTCCTCCAGGAATTCCTCTGGAAATTCCTCCACGAATTCCTCTAGGAATTCCTCCAGGAATTCCTCCAGGAATTTCTCCAGGAATTCCTCCTGGAATTCTCCAGGAATTCCTCCTGGAATTCTCCAGAAATTTCTCTAGGAATTTCTCCAGAAACTCCTCTAGGAATTTCTCCAGAAACTCCTCTAGGAATTTCTCCAGAAATTCCTCCAGGAATTTCTCCAGAAATTCCTCTAGGAATTTCTCCAGAAATTCCTCTAGGAATTTCTTCAGAAATTCCTCTAGGAATTTCTTCAGAAATTCCTCTAGGAATTTCACCAGAAGTTCCTCTAGGAAAATCTTCAGAAATTCCTCTAGGAATTTCTCCAGAAATTCCTCTAGGGATTTCTCCAGAAATTCCTCTAGGAATTTCTCCAGAAATTGTTCTAGGAATTTCTCCAGAAATTCCTCTAGGAATTGCTCCAGAAATTCCTCAAGAAATTTCTCAAGAAATTCCTCAAGAAATTTCTCCAATAATTCCTCTGGGAATTTCTCCAAAATTTCCTCTTTGAATTTCTCCAGGAATTCCTCTAGGAATATCTCCAGAAATTCCTCAAAGAATTTCCCATAAATTCCGCTGAGAATTTATCCCGATATTCCTCTAGGAATTTCTCCAGAAATTCCTCAAGAAATTTCTCCAGAAAATCCTCTAGGAATTTCTCCAGAAATTCCTCTAGGAATTTGTCCAGAAATTCCTCTAGGAATTTCTCCAGAAACTCCTCTAGGAAAATCTGCAAAAATTCCTCTAGGAATTTCTCCAGAAATTCCTCCAGGGATTTCTCCAGAAATTCCTCTAAGAATTTTTTCAGAAATTGCTCTGGGAATTTCTCCAGAAATTCCTCTAGGAATTTCTCCAGGAATTTCTCTAGAAATTTCTCCAGAAATTCCTCAAGACATTTCTCCAGAAATTCCTCTAGGAATTGCTCCAGAAATTCCTCAAGAAATTTCTCCAGAAATTCCTCTAGGAAATTCTCCAATAATTCCTCTAGAGATTTCTCTAAAATTTCCTCAACGAATTTCTCCAGAAATTCGTCTAGAAGTTTCACCAGGAATTCCTTTATGAATATCTCCAGAAATTCCTCTAAGAATTTCCCATAAATTCCGCCAAGAATTTATCCAGAAATTCCTCAAGAAATTTCTCCAGAAATTCCTCTAGGAATTTCTCCAAAAATTTCTCCAGGAATTTCTCCAGAAATTCATCTAGGAAATTTCACCAGGAATTCCTCAAGGAATTTCTCCAGAAATTCCTCTACGACTTTCCCAGAAATTCCTCTAGGAATTTCCCAGAAATTTCTCAAGGAATTTCCCAGAAATTCCTCTAGGAATTTCTCCAGACATTCTTCTAGTCATTTCTCCAGTAATTCCTCTAAGAATTCCTCCAGAAATTTCTTCCGGTATTTCTCCAGCAATTCCTTTAGGAATTCCTGCATGATTTCCTCTAGGAATTACTCCAAAAATTCCTCTAGGAATTCCTCTAGCAATTCCTCCGGAAATTCTTCCAGTAATTTGTCCACAAATTCCTCTAGGAATCCCTCCGGAAATTTCACAAGGAATTCCTCCGGAAATTCCTCCAGTAATTTGTCCACAAATTCCTCTAGGAATTCCTCCAGAATTCCTCCACAAATTCTTCTATAGATACCTCCAGAATTCTTCCAGAAATTCCTCCAGGAATTCCTACATCATCCCTCAAGGAATTTCTCGGTTAAATTCTCTAGGAATTCCTCTGAAAATTCCTCTGGAAATTTCAATGGAAACTTCTCTAGGAATTCCTATGGAAATTTCTTTGGAAATTTCTCTAGGAATTCCTCCTGGAATATCTCTAGGAATTCCCCTAGGAATTCCTCCAGAGGAATATTCGGCAAATTCCTAGAGGAATTTCTGGAGGAGTTATTAGAGGAATTCTTAGAGGAAATCCTGGAGAAATTTACGGAGGAATTCCTAGCGGAACTCTTGGAGAAAATCCTAGAGAAATTCCTGGAAAAAATCCTAGACGAATTCCTGGAAGAATTCCTAGAGGAATTCCTGGAAGGATCCCTAGAGAAAATCCTGGAAGAATTCCAAAAGGAATTCCTGAAAGAACTCCTAGAGGAATTCCTGGAAGAATTGATCCAGGGATTCCTCTAGGAATTCCTCAAGGAATTTCTCTAGGAACTCCTCTAGAAATTCTTTCAGGAATTCCTATAGGAATTCTTCTAGGAATTCCTTTGGAAATGTTTCCAGGAACTCCTTTAGGAATATCTCCAAGATTTTCGCTAGGAATTCCTCCAGGAGTTCCTCTGGAAATTCCTCCGGAGATTTCTTCAGCATTTCCTCTAAGACTTCCTCTAATATCTCCTCCAGAAATTCCTCTAGAAATTCCTTCAGAAATTCCTCTACAAATTCCTCCAGAAATTCCTCTTGGAATTTCTCCAGAAATTCCTCGAGGAATGTTCGGAGAAATTCCAGGAGGAATTTCTGGATAAACTCCTATAGGAACACCTGGAGAAATTCCTAGAGGATTTTCTGGAGAAATTCATAGAGGAATTTCTGGAGGAATTTCCAGAGGAATTTGTGGACAAATTAGTAGAGGAATTTCCGGAGGAATTCCTAGCAAAATTTCTGAAGGTATTCCTAGAGGAACTTTTGGAGGAATTCCTGGAGAAATTTCAGGAGGAATTACCAGGATTTTCTCCAGAAATTCCTATAGGAATTTCTCCAGAAATTCCTATAGAAATTTCTCAAGAAATTCCTCTAGAAAATTCTCCTGAAATTCCTCTAGTAATTTCTCCAGAATTTCCTTTAGGAATTTCTCCAAAAATTCCTCTAGGAATTTCTCCAGAAATTCCTCTGGAAATTTTATCAGGAATTCCTCAAGAACTTCTCCAGGAATTGCTCTAGGAATTCCTCCAGGAACTCCTCTAGGAATTCCTCCAGGAACTCCTCTAGGAATTCCTCCAGGAACTCCTCAAGGAATTCCTTCAGGAAATCCTCTAGGAACTCCTCAAGGAACTCCTCTAGGAATTCATCAAGAAACTCCTCTAGGAATTCCTCCAGGAACTCCTCTAGGAATTCCTTCAGGAACTCCTCTAGGAATTCCTCCAGCAACTTTTCTAGGAATTCATCAAGAAACTCCTCTAGGAATTCCTCCAGGAACTCCTCTTGGAATTCCTCCAGCAATTCCTATAGGAATTCCTCTAGCAATTCCTCCAGCAATTCCTCCAGGAATTCTTCCAGGAATTCCTCTAGAAATTCCTCAAGAAACTCCTCTAGGAATTCCTCCAGAAACTCCTCTAGGAATTCCTCCAGGAACTTCTCTAGGAATTCCTCAAGAAACTCCTCTAGGAATTCCTCCAGGAACTCCTCTAGGAATTCCTCCAGCAATTCCTATAGGAATTCCTCCAGCAATTCCACCAGGAATTCTTCCAGCAATTCCTGGAATTCCTCGAGGAATTCCTTCTAGGACTTCCTCTAGTAATTCCTCCAGAAATTCCTCTAGGAATTCCTTCAGAAATCCCTCCAGAAAATCATCTTGGAATTTCTCTAGAAATTCCTTCAGGAATTTTCGGAGAAATTCCTAGCAGAATTTCTGGAGAAATGCTTAGAGGAATTTCTAGAGGAATTTCCAGAGTAATTTCTGGAGGAATTTCCAGAGAAATTTCTGAAGAAATTCCTACTAGAATTTCTGGAGGAATTACTAGTGGAATTTCTGGAGGAATTCATTGAAGAATTTCTAGAGGAATTCCTGAAGAAATTTGTGAAGGAATTCCGGCAGGAATTTCCGGCGGAACTTCTGGAGGAATTCATGGAGGAATTTCTGGAAGATTTCCTGAAGGAATTTCCAGAGAAATTCTAGTAAGAATTTCCGGAGAAATTTCTGGAGGAATTTCCGGAGGAATCCCTGGAGGAATTTCCGGAGGAATTCCTGGAAGAATTTCCGGTGGAATTCCTGGAAGAATTTCCGGTGGAATTCCTGGAAGAATTTCCGGAGGAATTCCTGGAGGAATTTCCGGAGTTATTCCTGGAGGAATTGCAGCAGGAATTTCCAGAGGAATTCCTCAAGGCATTTCTCCACCAATTCCTCTAGGGTTTCATCCAGAATTCCGCCAGAAATTCCTCTAGGATTTATCCGAATATTCCACTGGAGGAATTCCTAGGGGAATTCCTAGAGAAGTTTCCAGAGAAATTTCCAGAAGATCTTCTAGAGGAATTTTCGGAGGAATTTCTAGAGAATTTAACGGAGGAATTCTTTGAGGAATTATGTAAGAATTCCTGGAGGAATTTCTGGAAGAATTTGTGGAGCAATTCCTTGAGGAATTCCTAGAAGAATTTGTGGACAAATTACTGGAGGAATTTCCGGAGGCATTCCTAGGGAAATTTCTGAAGGAATTCCTAGAGGAACTTTCGGAGGAATTCCTGGAGGAAATTATACAGGAATTGCTGGAGAAATACCGAAAGAAAACTCTGGAGGAATTCCAAGGAGAATTTCTGGAGTAATGACTAGAAGAATGTCTGGAGAAATTCCTAGATGTATTTCTGGGAAAATTTCTAAAAGAATTTCTGGAGAAATTCCTAGATGAATTTCTGGGAAAAATCCTAAAGGAATTTCTGGAGAAATTCCTAGAGGAATTTCTAGGAAATTCCTAGAGGAATTTCCAGAGAAATTCCTAGAAGAATTCCTGGTTAAATTTCTAGAGGAATTACTGGAGAAATTCCTAGAGGAATTTCTGGGAAATTTTAAGAGGAATTGCTGGGCAATTCGTAGAGGAGTTTCTGGAGAAATTCCTTGAGGAATTCCTGGTGAAATTTCTAGAGGAATTTCTGGAGAAATTTCTAGAGGAATATCTGGAGAAATTCGTAGAGGAATTTCTGGAGAAATTCGTAGAGGAAGAATGTCTGGAGAAATTCCTAGAGGAATTTCTGGGAAAAATCCTAAAGGAATTTCTAGAGAAATTCCTAGAGGAATTTCTAGGAAATTCCCAGAGGAATTTCCAGAGAACTTCCTAGAAGAATTCCTGGTTAAATTTCTAGAGGAATTTCTGGAGAAATTCCTAGAGGAATTTTTGGAGAAATTCCTAGAGGAATTTCTGGGAAATTTTTAGAGGAATTTCTGGGAAATTCGTAGAGGAATTTCTGGAGAAATTCCTTGAGGAATTCTTGGTGAAATTTCTAGAGGAATTTCTGGAGAATTTTGTAGAGGAATATCTGGAGAAATTCGTAGAGGAATTTCTGGAGAAATTCGTAGAGGAATTTCTGGAGAAATTACAAGACTTTCTTGAGGAGTTTCTGGATAAATTCTTAGAGGAATTTCTGGGAAAATCTTAGAGGAATTTCTGGAGAAATTTCTAGAGGAATTCCTGGTAAAATTTCTTGAGGAATTTCTGGAGAAATTCCTAGAGGAATTTTTGGAGAAATTCCTAGAGGAATTTCTGGGGAAATTTCTAGAGGAATTTCTGGAGAAATTTCTTGAAGAATTTCTGGAGAAATTTGTGGAGGAATTTTTGGAGATATTCCTAGAGGAATTTCTGCAGAAATGACTAGAAGAATGTCTGGAGAAATTCCTAGAGGAATTTCTGGGAAAATTCCTAAAAGAATTTCTGGAGAAATTCCTAGAGGGATTTCTGGAAAAAATCCTAAAGGAATTCCTGGAGAAATTCCTAGAGGAATTTCTAGGAAATTCCCAGAGGAATTTCTAGAGAAATTCCTAGAAGAATTCCTGGTTAAATTTCTAGAGGAATTTCTGGAGAAATTCCTGGAGGATTTTTTGGAAAAAATCCTAGAGGAATTTCTGGGAAATTTTTAGAGGAATTTCTGGGCAATTCGTAGAGGAATTTCTTTAGAAATTCCTTGAGGAATTCCTGGTGAAATTTCTACAGGAATTTCTGGAGAAATTTCT
Source organism: Aedes albopictus (assembly GCF_035046485.1). Taxonomy (NCBI): domain Eukaryota; kingdom Metazoa; phylum Arthropoda; class Insecta; order Diptera; family Culicidae; genus Aedes; species Aedes albopictus. The sequence goes on along the minus strand of NC_085136.1, from coordinate 73,807,982 downwards.
AGAGGAATATCTGGAGAAATTCGTAGAGGAATTTCTGGAGAAATTCCTAGACTTTCTTGAGGAGTTTCTGGATAAATTCTTAGAGGAATTTCTGGGAAATTCTTAGAGGAATTTCTGGAGAAATTCCTAGAGAAATTCCTGGTAAAATTTCTTGAGGAATTTCTGGAGAAATCCGTTGAGGAATTTTTGGAGAAATTTCTAGAGGAATTTCTGGGGAAATTCCTAGAGGAATTTCTGGAGAAATTTCTTGAAGAATTTCTATAGAAATTTGTGGAGGAATTTTTGGAGAAATTCCTAGAGGAATTTGTGGAGAAATGACTAGAAGACTGTCTGGAGAAATTCCTAGAGGAATTTCTGGAGAAATAACTAGAAGAATGTCTGGAGCAACTCCTAGAGGAATTTCTGGGAAAATACCTAAAGGAATTTCTGAGGAAATTCCTAGAGGAATTTCCTGGAAATTCCTAGATGAATTTTTAGAGAAATTCCTAGAGGAATTCCTGGTTAAATTTCTATAGGAATTTCTGGAGAAATTCCTAAAGGAATTTTTGGAGAAATTCCTAGAGGAATTTCTGGCAAATTCTTAGAGGAATTTCTGGGCAATTTGTAGAGGAATTTCTGGAGAAATTCCTTGAGGAATTCCTGGTGAAATTTCTAGAGGAATTTCTGGAGAAATTTTCTAGAGGAATTTATGGAGATATTCCTAGAATTTCTTGAGGAATTTCTGGATAAATTCCTAGAGGAATTTCTGGGAAATTCTTAGAGGAATTTCTGGAGAAATTCTTAGAGGAATTTCTGGAGAAATTCCTAGAGGAATTCTTGGTGAAATTTCTTGAGGAATTTCTGGAGAAATTCGTAGAGGAATTTTTGGAGAAATTCCTTGAGGAATTTTTGGAGAAATTTCTAGAGGAATTTCTGGAGAAATTTCTTGAGGAATTTCTGGAGAAATTTCTGGAGGAATTTTTGGAGAAATTCCTACAGGAATTTTTGGAGAAATTCCTAGAGGAATTTCTGGAGAAATTCCTAGAGGAATTTCTGGAGAAATTCCTAGAGAAATTTCTGGAGAAATTCCTAGAGGAATTTCTGGAGAAATTCCTAGAGGAATTTCTGGAGAAATTCCTAGAGGAATTTGTGGAGAAATTCCTAGAGGAATTTCTGGAGAAATTTCTAGAGGAATTTCTGGAGATATTCCTAGAGGAATTTCTGAAGATTTTCCTAGAAGAATTTCTGAAGATGTTTCTAGAGGAATTTTTGGAGAAATTCCTAGAGGAATTTCTGGGGAAATTCCTAGAAGAATTACTGGAGAAATTCCTACAGGAATTTCTGGAGAAATTCCTACAGGAATTTTTGGAGAAATTCCAAGAGGAATTTCTGAACAAATTCCAAAAGGAATTTCTGAACAAATTCCTAGAGGAATTTCTGGACAAATTCCTAGAGGAATTTCTGGAGAAATTCGTAGAGGAATTTCTTGAGAAAATTCCTAGAGGAATTTCTGGAGAAATTCCTAGAGGAATTTCTGGAGAAATTCCTAGAAGAATTTCTGGAGAAATTCCTTGGAGAACTTCTGAAGAAATTTCTAGAGGAATTTCTGGAGAAATTCGTAGAGGAATTTTTGGAGAAATTCGTAAAGGAATTTTTTAAGAAATTTCTAGAGGAATTTCTGGAGAAATTCCCAGAGGAATTTCTGGAGAAATTCCTAGAGGCATTTCTGGAGAAATTCCTAGAAGAATTTCTGGAAAAATTCTTAGAGGAATTTCAGAACAAATTCCTAGAGGAATTTCTGAACAATTTCCTAGAGGAATTTCTGGACAAATTCCTAGAGGAATTTTTGGAGAAATTCCTTGAGGAATTTCTGGAGAAATTCCTAGAGGAATTTCTGGACAAATTTTTAAAGGAATTTCTGGAGAAACTCCTAGATGAATTCCTGGTGAAATATCTAGAGGAATTTCTTGAGAAATTGCTAGAGGAATTTTTGAGGAAATTCCTAGAGGAATTTATGGGGAAATACCTAGAGGAATTTTTGGGGAAATTCCTAGAGGAATTTCTGGAGAAATTCCTAGAGGAATTTGTGGAGAAATTCCTAGAGGAATTTTTGGAGAAATTCTTAGAGGAATTTTCGGAGAAATTCCTAGAAATTCTGAAAGATTTCCTACTGGAATTTCTGGAGTAATTACTAGAGGAATTCTTGTAGGAATTCCTGGAGGAATTCCTTGAAGAATTTATAGAGGAATTCCTGGAGGAATTTCCGGAGGAATTCCTGGAGGAATTTCAGGAGGACCAGAGAGGAAAATTCATTAAAATAGAGCCGTCGCATGCGTAGTTCTGGCTCCATGGCCTGAATGTCCTCAAAACAGATTTCTCCAGGTCACATTCTTATGACCACGGGATGACCATAGTCGCCTGGCCATTGGTCCTTTTCATGGATGATGGATGTCACAAAAGTTCAGCTTATTATATGTAGTGGCTTGATTTCCCTAACAGCGGGAAGGAAAAAAAAGATAATAAATATAAAGAATCAAGAAGATAGATTGTCGCATGCCTAGTTTTGGCGTTCACGAAGAAGGCACCTTCAGGACGCATTTCGATTGGCCAGGGAAGACATTGGAACTTTTTACAGTAACCAAGATGATGGATATGAAAAAGCATGAAGATAGAGCCGTCGCATGCCTAAATTTGGCACCATGGTCCAAAGGCTCTCGGAACAGGATGCTCCAGGGTATATTGCAGTGGCCACGAGTTGGTAAGGAAGGCCATTAGACCTTTTCATGGTTACTAAAATGATGGATATGAAAAATCATGAAGAAAGAGCCGTCGCATTTCTAGTTTTGACCCTATGGCCAAAACGTCCTCGAAATAGGCTTTTGATGCAGAGCACATTCCGGTGGCCACGGGTTGACCAATGGTTGGCCAGGGAGGCAATTTGACGTTTTACGGTGACCAAGAAGATGAATATAAAAAAATCATGTAGACAGAGCCTTCGCATGCCTGGCTTTGGTGCCCTGACCGAAATGTTCACGATGCAGGTCCCCGCGGGTGTAATTCCGATGCCCGCAATAGGACCAGATTGGGTTGGCCGGTTCCACATGACCACTACCAGACACGCATCACCCAGCTGGGCATGCTTGCCGCAGACACCAATATTCAACGACGCGGCCGCTCGTAAAAAGCTTGTGTAAACAAAATTCCTCTCAGTAAACTGTCAAAATCGCGAATCGACCACTCTTCTGCTGTCGACTGTCGAGCTAGTCGGTTTCTGTGATAGCTTTTCTGCTCGACTCGACAGTGATAGCAGGCGACCCGATTTAATCGACTCGAGTTATAAAATAGCCCCCTAAATGGGAAAATCTAACGGGAAAGGAACAAAATCGGGAAAATTTTGAATTCCATTTTTCGGGCAATATGTTTCTAGAGCTGCATGTCAAAAAACATAGTAGGCAGGCAGTACGACGTTTGCCGGGACAGCTAGTTCTAAATAAATTTTCAATTTGCTGTTGTTTACATCTTCAATTTGCCAATCAAATTAGCCTATGCCTTCTTTGATGAGCTGCCTGGTTGTTGCAGATGCAAACTTATCGTGTAGCATGACACCACCGGTGCATCTCATCAAACAAACGATAGGTTTAATTAACATCACGCCTATGGTGTAGGATATGTTAAGCTGAAAAAGTGGACTTTGACCTATGTGGCGTTTACGTCACCTATGCGAATATGGGCAGTCCATTCCTTCATCAGTGCCGTTTCATTTTTAAAGCACGCGAAATGAATAAAAAATAACCGGGATTCTTCCCTTTATCCACAAAACAACGTAAAAAAAACTTTATCCTCGATGCCAAATGTAATGTCTGAGGATGGCTTTCGGATGTATTACTCTGAGAGACGTCTGCACGCCACGTTGCTCTGAACAGAACTGACTTCTTTATTGACATATGATTCCACTACGAGTAGGTGATAGAGGGTGATAGTAAGCACTCTAAGATTCATTCACACAACATTCATAATAATAGTGTCGACACTACAGGTATGACCTTAGAGAGCGATCGGAACATCCATATGTCGCTTTTTTTTTTTTTTTGTTTGTATTTATGTGTATTTTAACTTAAGCTAATTCTACACTTACCATATGTCGCTTCTGAATACGCGTAGAACCTCGAGCGAGTATTGCCGGATGATGGAGGGTTCGCCTCTCTGGAGAACTGCTGGAGTGCAGTCAAAGCAGCCATCAACGATACTGCCGAGAACACTGTGTCATAGTCTAACAATCCAATTAATGTTCCAGCACACTAATTGGAAATGTGTGCAACACTGCCGTTCCGTCTGAGAAAAACAGCAGCTGCCCATATGTGGAAGGCCGATAATTTCTACCGGAGAAAACCATCACGGATTATTCGATAGTACAGCTTGAAAATGATCACCTTCATGTCATTGCTGCTGCTGACATTATCGTTCGGAATACTTCGTTCTACGGAAACTCCTGCACTTCAACCATTCCTTACGAATAGTTCAAACATCCAGAGCTTTTACTTGGACATCCAAAACTGCTCGAAACTGAACATTCATGCGAACAAAGGATTTCATTTCCGTGGCGCCGCTGTTGCGATTCTCCAGAATCCGACAGAACAGTCTCAATCACGGTTTGACCTAATCCGCATGTACAAATCGGTCCGTCATGTCTGCCTGGAGATGCATCTTGAGCACATGACAACACCAGCATTCAACACGCTAGTCCTGACCGCCACTTGCAATTTCACTACGGTGCAAATGTTTGGCATTGAAAACTATGGCGATGTTTGCTCCAAGCTTGTCGTGAATGAAATTGTATCCAGGGAAAACTGTCTACCGCTTGGCGGAAGAGTTCAGATCGAGTGTGATGGGGCAAACTACATGGTCGTGGAAACTAAATTCGGCGATATACTGGCGGTTTCGAATGGAGCAACGCCAGCAGCAATTGGCCTGGACAACGTCGAACGGATCGAAACGCGGTTCGGGATGGATATGTGGCAAGCTCAGAAGGATAGGCAACGGGACTTGAAATCGACGAAATGCAGCTGCGACGCATTCCACGACTTTTCACAGTGGGTCCTTGAATGTACCGGTAGAAGCGAAAAGCCCAAGAGAAATGTTACAAGAGTTACTCGAACGAGCCGTAACAGTAATAAGTTGGCGACTGTGTTGTTGGTAATTGCATTACTAGCCTTGCTGCTCACGGTAGTGTACCACGCTGTGGAGGATTGGAGGCATCCAGCGAACATGAAAATCGGGGTTTAGTGTCTGTTAACGCCAAAAATAATAATCGAAATATTAAAGAATCGGTGGTGACTTCGACTCCAGTCTTGTTAGCGATCACAGTCTTTGACACATTTTCGTCGATATTCGGCTGCCTTTGTCTCCAACATTCGCAACACAAGCGATCAAACTACCGTCTACCCCCGTTGGTTTGACCGACACCTCATGCAAACCAATGGGGTTCATTTTTTAATTTAAACTTCTAGTAAAACTGTGGACATCGAAAAACACACTGTTGGTAACCCTTTTTGCTGTTTTGTTTTGATTCTGCGTTCCGTTTCACCCCGTTCCATGAGCAGAATGACGTTTGAATCATTTTTAGTTTGAATGATATGCAGATTAGCGGGGGTCAAATTAAAAAGTGTTCAGATTAGATGCGGTCACACCAACGGGGGTAGACGGTATAAATTGAAGTATAGCTCAAAATTGTGACGTGCTGGAGCAAATCTGAGTCCGGAATCGGATTACCGTCTACCCCCGTTGGTTTGAACGACACCTCATGCAAACCCACGGGGTTCATTTTTTAATTTGAACTTCTAGTAACCCTGTGGGCGTCGAAAAACACACTGATGGTAACCTGATTTGCTGTTTTGTTTTGATTCTGCGTTCCGTTTCACCCCGTTCCATGGGAAGAATGACGTTTGAACCATTTTGAGTTTGAACGATGTGCAGATTAGCGGGGGTCAAATTAAAAAGTGTTCAGATTAGATGAGGTCAAACCAACGGGGGCAGACGGTAAGCAGCCCGGGACGGAAGTCCTGGGGCTGACGCAACCCCCCCCCCCCCCCCCGCTTGCGAGTCAGCCGCGTAGTCGCCGGCTAAGAATAGGACTACTATCCCCAATTCAATGCGACCCGTGCTGAGGAATGAGTGATCGAGGGGATGAAAAAGATGCTCGATCTTTAACGGAGCCTGTGGGGTACCTGGGCACCCCCCCCCCCCCCCACAGTAAGCTGTCCCTTACCGCGTTAATGCAGGGCTCTGGCGTGGTGGACTTTATTTCCCGTGCGACTCGTGGGATGAAAAAATGATGATGATGATGATGATGATGGTTTCCATTCATTGTAGCACGGTACTAAGCCCGATAGCAGTGGGCTGTCCATCCAATGTGATTTGATCAAGCAAAACATTATAAATATACAACCAAGATCATACAATTATATATAGTGCAAGCACTTCACATTGGAGGATGCCCCAATGAATGTGAAAAAGATGAAGCTGTCATTCTCCACATAAAAGTTATAATAAGAAGTTGGCATCTCCACTCTTCCCAACCATTATGTTTCGACTGACAGCTCTTATTTCCCTCCACTCCCAAAAATAGTTGTTTTATACCAAATGTTTTATGATATCAAAAAAGTATCATATCATATTTTTCCCTCATAACTTACCTATTTTTCTCGTTCATTCTTGCTAACATTGTTTATTCTGTAAAATAATTGTTTCTTTACGTTATTGATCAGAACCTATTTTGTTTGTTTTTTTATGTTAATTTATTTGGAGCAGGGAAAAGCCCCTGGGAGTGTAGCTTTTTTTGTTAATAATCCACTTCTCCCAAAGGCATAAAACCTTCTCTTCTTTTCAAAAATGATCATACAACTTCTACTCCCTTTTTTTTACAAAATATATCGTTGTTTGACCCGTACATTTATCTCTATTTTTTTATGACATCTTTTTCTAGTGTTTATATCTTTTTCCTCCTTGATTCTCATCGTCCGTCGATACACCTTCCGAAATTTCACTTTCTTCATTGTTATACAGGGTGTTGGGTTCCTTACCCAGAATATTTTAGGGGGTGATTAAGGATGATATTTGATGAAAAAAATTGTTCTACGCTTATGGTCAAATCTCAACCATTACGGAGTTATTGAACTTTTAATGTTTTTGACAATGCTTTCAATAAAATGGCTATAACATGAAAACGGTTAAACTTATTTAAGATCTCTCAGCACCGTTCGAAAGATTGTGAAATTTGCTATTGAACGTCATCTTCGAACATGCAAGTTTTTGTTATTTACTCACTTTTTAAGAGCAAATAAGTGAAAAGTAAGTGTTTTTTATCAGTTTATGTCAAAAAAAAGTTGAGAGCCTTGAAATGCTCTACAATTCGTTTATTGGCACCAAACTCCTAACTCTTGTCATTTTCCCGCAATTTTGATTTGAATACACTGTTTTGCATCATAAATTTGCTTCAGCAAGTGCATCAGATATTAGCTCTCTTGACCCCACTGTGACTGCGAAACTAGCGTCATGTTTACCTCGCGCACACGGCTACTTGATTCCCCGCGCCGAACAACAACAGAATGGCACGCTGGCGCATGAGTGAAAAGAACGACGCCGCTGCGTGTTCGGCAAGGTGTTCAGTTGAATGCTTTTTGTAGTCCCAATGATTCTGGGAAGCTTATGATAATTCCGGGAAGATGGTTGGATTTTGGTAGACAGTAACTGGGGCTATCAGCCTGAGAGGCTTGGTTAGGGTGTTTTATTATTCCGGCATCGTCTTGGGGGACGGGATACACCAGAATAAAACTGTTGTTGTCGATATCTGGAGGTTCGCGATGATTTTAATAGTGAGCTGGTGATCCCGGAAGTAAACTTGTTGGCTATAAAGTAACTAATAAAGCTTTGAGCGTATAGTACAGCACAATCTTCGTCGGGTTTGGACGCTGTTCCTCCTGGTTCTCCAAACATTTCATATTCTCATGTCTTTTACAACCACGTGTAGCCAGCGTGTTCGCAGCCGTCCATGAAGTCACCGACCATTAAAGCTGGTTCCATGCTGAATATTGTTTTCGTTATTATTCTTTCCTTTGATATTCGCACTGCGTGCCCAGCCCACTGAAGGCTGCCGTAATTTATTCGTTTCAAAATAGTGTTTTTTGACGAAGTAGGTTGACCTTGATCGAAGATTGCTGCTTCCTGCTCTTACTCATTCGCCAACAAATAGGTAAGAGCAGGATTTAGCAACTTCGATCATGTTAAATCTATCTCATTGAACATGACTAATATTCGCAGCACTTTGTGCTCTGTCTCTGTCTCCACTCGGGAGCTTGTAGTTTTGTGAAGTTTCGAAAGTAACAACGCCATACTCAATTAGGATTTCTGAATGAAATTAAGATTTTGGGAGTAATTCCTCCAGAGATTTCCATAATAATTTTTCCATCGATTCCTCCAAAATTACTTCGGAAATTCTTCTAGACTTCTTCCAGATATTCCTCCAAGAACTCCTCGAGAGATTCCTCTAGGGATTCCTCTAAGAATTTCTCAAAGGACTCCAAAGGACCAGCCATTTGTCCAGGGATTATTACACTAATTATTGCAGAATTTCCTTCAGAAATACGTCTAGGGATTCCTCCATAATTCCTCTAAAAGCTCCTCCAGGAATACCTCTAGGAATTCCTCCAAGGATTCCTTCAGTAAATTCTTTAGGGATTTCAACATGAGTTCCGGTAGTATTTCCTGCAGGAATTCCTCTAGAATTGCCCTCACAGTTCTTCCAGGAATGCCTTTAGGGAATCCTCCAGATTCCATCCAGGGATTTTTTCCAGAAATACCTTCAAAAATTTCGTAAGAGATTCCTCCAGGAATACCTGCATGAATTCTTCAAGAAATTCTCTTTCCAGGAATTCTTCAGAAATTTCTCTAAGGGCTCCCGCAAGGATTGCTCCAGAAATTCTTCAGTGATTTTTCAGCAATTCCAACAATTATTTCTCCAGTGATGCCTCCAGAGATTTTGTTAGTTATTCCTGCAGGCATTTTTCAAGAAATTCCTTTAAAGATTTCTCCAGGAACTCTTCCAGGGATTACTTGAGGAGTTCCCTCAGGAATTCCTCTGGCGATTTCTGTAGGAATTTCTCTAAGAATTCCTTCAGGATTTCTACCAAGAATTGCTCCAGGAATTCCTCCAGAGTTTCCTCCAGAAATTTCTCCAGGGATTTCAACTAAAAATCGTCCACAGGGATTCTATCAGGAATTTCTTCAAGGATTCCTACAGAGATTCTTTTACTAGTTTTTCCATGCATCCCCAAAGAAATCCTCCAGGGATTCATTGAGGAATTCCTTCAGTTTCTTTTTGCCATAGTTATCTCTGAAGGAATTCTTGAAGAAATCCCAAGAGAAGTTCTTCGAGGTATCCCTGGGGGAATTCCTTGAAGAATCTCTGAAGGAATTTCTGGAAGAATTTCTGCTGGAGGAATAACCGAAGTAATCTAGTAATCTCTGGAGCATTTCCTAGAAGAACCCCTGGAAAAAACTCCTGAAGAAACCCCAGAAGGAATTCCTAAAGATTTCCTTGAAGAAATCTTAGGAGTAATCCCTGGATGAATCTCTGGAGAAATCCTTGGAGGAATCTCTGAAGGAATTTTTGGTGAAATTCCTGGAAGAGCCTCTGGAGAAATTGATAGCACAATTGCTTGAGGATTTTTTTAATCCTTGGAAAATTTTGCAAAGAATTCCTGGAAGAACCCCTAGAAACATCCCTGGAAGAATCCTTGGAAGAATCCCTGGAGGAATCCTTAATAAAAAAAATCCTAGAGGAATCCTGGCAGAAATTTATAGCGAAACCACTTTTCTGGAGGAATCCTCGGAGAAATCCTTGGAGAGATCCCTGGACGATTCCTTGGAGGAATTTCAGGAGAAATTGAATTTAGAAATAATTTCTGGCAGATTTCCTGGAGGCATTCTGGAAGATACCCTTGAAGAATTTCTGTTGAAGTTTCTGGAGGAATTTTATGGGAATTAAGTAGAAGAGTAGTATGAGGAATTTCTGGAGGAATGTTTGAAGCAATCCCTAGATAAAATCCTGTAGTTATCCTTTGAGGAGTTCATGAAGGAATCCTTAGAGAAATTCTTTCTGAATTCGTTGCAGAATCCCTGAAGAAATACCTGAAGCAATTCCTGGAGGAACACCTTAAGGCATCACTGGAGAAATTGATGTAGGAATACCTGAAGTCTTTGTGGAATTTCTAGGGCAACCCTTGCAGTAGGCCTTGGAGGAATTTCTGTAGGATTCTCTGAAGGGAATTCTTTGCGGAGCTTCTGGAGGAAACCCTGAAGAAATAGCTGTCGGAATCCTTGGAGAAATTCTTGGGGAAATTTTGAAGGAATTTCAAGAAAAATTCTTAAAGGAACCTCTGGAGGAATTCTTGAAGCAATCTTTGAAGGAATTTCAGGAGGAAGTCGTGTAGAAATTTCCAAAGATACTCATGAAGTTATTCCTGATTGAACTTATGTAGACATTTTCGGAGAAGCTTCTGTAGAGTTTTTCGAATAAAAATCCTCTAAGTTTTATTTTGTATAAATTCTTTCAGGATTTTTTCGAAGCATTTTCCCACGGATTCCTCCAAGGATTGTTCCTATCGAATCCTCTAGAAACTCTCCAACCTGGAATTACTTCAGCAATTCCTTCAGAGATTCTATCAGAAACTCTCCCAGGGATTTTACCAGGGTTTCCTCCACAAATTCCTTCAGTATTTTTTCCAAGAAAGAATCAAAGAATTCGTACAGGTATTCCAGGGTTAATCTTTATGAAATTTCTGGAGGAATCCTTGAAGGAATTTGTGGAGGAGTCCCTGGATGAATTTCTGGCGGATTCGTAGAGTCATTCCTGGAAGAACTTTAAGGGGAATTCTGGATAATTCCCTAGAAGAATTCCTGCAGGAAATTTTTCCGGAACTCCTGGAGGAATCCCAGAAAGAATTCATGTAGTAATTCCTAAAGAAATTGCTGGAGGAATCCTTTGAGGAATTCCTAGAGAGTTTCTTGAAGGAATTTCTAGGGAGATTCTGGAGGAATCGTTTGAAAAATTCCTGGAGGAAGTTTTGTAGGAATTCGTGGAGGATATACTGCAGGAATTCCAGGACCAATCTATGGAGAAAAAAATCTTATAGAATCCCTGGAGAAATTCTTGCAGGAATCTCTAGAGGCATTCCGGGAGAAGCTTTCAGAGAAATTCTGGAGGAATCCCTAGACGTATTCCTGGAGAAAATTTTGCAGGAACTCTTGGAGGAAATTCTGTAGGAATTCCTGTAGTAATCCCTAGATAAATTGCTGGTCCTTTGGAGTCCTTTGAGAAATTCTTGGAGGAATCCTTAGAGGAGTCTCTGGAGGAGTTTCTGGAGAAATCTCTGGAGGAAATCTAGAAGAATCTCTGAAGTGGTTTTTGAGGAATCGCTGGAAAAAATCTTATGGAAATCTCTGGAGGAATTTCTGGAGCAAAGTTTCCTCCACGAATTCTCCAGTGATTACACCAGAAATTCCTCCAGAGATTCTTTACAGTTTTCCACCAAAATTTTCTTCACAAATTCCTCCAGGAATTTCTCCAAGAATTCCATCAGGGTATCCTCTAGAAGGTTCTCCAGGGATTCTTCCAGGTTTTTTCCTGGATTTCTTGGTTAATACCTTCAGGTTTTCCTTCAGTAATTTCTCCAGAGATTACCTTGGATGCCTCCAGAAATTCCATCTGGGATTCCTCCAAGAATTCCTCCACGAATTTCTGCATGAGTTCCTCCACGGATTCCTGCAGAGATTTCTCCATAGATTTCTATAGGAATTCCTTCAGGGAATCCAACAAGTGTTCTTTCAGAGAATACTCCATGTATTACTTCAGGATCGCTCTAGGCATTCCTTCAGGGATTCCTCTAGGAATTCATTAAGAGATTTTTTCAGACATTCCTCCTGTTTTTACTCCAGGGATTCTTCCAAGGCTTCCTGCAAAGTTGTCCTCACAAGTTCCTTCGTGGATTTCTGCAAGAAATTCTTCAGAAATCCCTCCAGGGATTCCTGCAAGAATTCCTCCAGGGATTGCTTCTAGAATTCCTCCAAGGATTTCTCCAAAATTCCTCCAAGATTTCTATCAGGGATTATTCCATGAATTCCTCTAGAGACTACTGCAGAGTTAACACCAGTGTTAACTTTTGGTTAACTTACTTCATACTTTGCTTCAGGATTTGCTGGAATTGCTCGTGGGATTCTTCCAGATGTTTTTCTACGCATTCTTCCAAGGATTCCTAAAAAAAACCTCTAGTAATTCTATTATCAATTTCGCCAGTCTCTTCTAGGAATTTCACCAGAAATTCCTACAGGGATTCTTCCAAGGCTTTCTCCAGAGATTCATCCAGGGATTCCTTCTAAGATTACTCCAGGGAAATCTTCAGCAATTCCTTCTGGTTTTCCTTCAGGAGTTTTTCCAGGAATTCCTGTAGTATCCTGTGGAATCTCTGGAGGAGTTTCTGGAGAAATCTCTGAAGGAAAGCTAGACGAATCTCCGAAGTAATTTTGGAGGAATCGCTGGAAAAATTCTTATGGAAATCTCTGGACCCTTATTACTTAGAAATATAGTGTCTTCGGCAAAGATGTTTGGTATATAAAGGGCTTATAGATAAGTGACAGTTTGATTTCATATGCCACCACTAGGAGGCGTTAGTGAGCAGGTAAATTTTTAATCTCATGTAGCTCAGGATCCCGATTAAAAAGGCACGGGACACCGTCTTCAGCCAGAGGCTGTACAGACTGAACAGAACTTAACACTAGACCATGGACACGACATACATTACATGCACCAGTGGATAGCATGGTGCGGTTACACGCTTGATATCGCTAACCGAACGGCCACGAAGCTCCACTTTACTCAGAAAGATGGTGTCTTCGGCAAAGTTGTTTGGTAGATCAAAGACCAAATGGAGGAAAAGTTACCTCTCGTGCCGACCTTCTAAAAGATCGAAAACTTACAGATAGTTGTCCGTTTGAATCGTTATTTTATCACTAGATGACGCTAGTGAACATAAAACTTGTATATGCAATAGTTCTCAGGATCCTGGTTATTAGAAGAGTGATGTTGGTTTCGGCAAAGTTGTCAAATAGGTTAACCTTCCTTTTGCATCACGTTGGCAGCAGCTCGCTGACGTAGTGTACGGTTTGGGTCAAAAATGACCCTAATGCCAAAGGAGGATTAAGTGCATTTGGTTGATGGGTCGTTGAAATCAATATTTCGCCAGTAAGTGGTGCTAATGAGTATGCAAATTTTATATCTCATATATCTCCTAGTCTGATTACCTGGGAAGTTGATATCTTTGGCAAGATTGGTTGGTAGATCAGGGCTTTCAGTTGATTGACCATTTGATTCGTGCTTCTGCCACCAGATGACGCTAGTTGTAAATTTGCAAAAGCATGATAGTGTTATTATTCATCTAGAAAAAAATCAACGAGCTGTAAATTTTTATACTTCCGAAAGTTTTCAAAATTTGAAAATTACACAACTAGTTGATTGTAATTTGTTTAAATTTGCACTTGATGGATTAATTTTACATGAAGTTAAAGCGCTTAGTAAAATATTCAATATCTGCCCGTCGTATTTCAATATACTCTACCTTAAGGTTGTCAATGTCACGGGATAAGTACATCCATCCTTTATCCATCAAACAACAATGTCGAAGACTTCATCTTTCTAAGTAATCAGGATCTTGAGATATATGAGGTATAAAATGGGAATGCTCACTAGTGCCACCTGGATGTGAAATTCCACGTCATATTTATCTTCATCAGTTAGTGTTTGATCTACTAAACAACTTTTCAGAAGACACCATCTTTCTAAGTAATCAGGGTCCTGAGACACATGAGTTATAAAATTTGAATACCCACTAGCGCCACCTAGATGTGGAGTTTCAAACCAAACGGCTCTCCATCAGTTAGTGTTTAACCAACCAAACAACTTTGCCGAAGACACCATCTTTCTAAGTACTCAGGATCCTGAGTTATATCTATCTATATATATATATATCTATATATATAAAAATGAATTTCTGTCTGTCTGTCTGTCTGTCTGTCTGTCTGTCTGTCTGTCTGACCGCTATGGATTCGGAAACTACTGAACCGATCGGCTTCAAATTTTGTATGCAGGGGGGTTTTGGACCGGGGAAGGTTCTTAGCCTGGTGTGAGACCTCTCCGGTCTCTGGAACGGGGGGCTCCCATACAGATGACTTCGCGGGGACGTCTCTATGGAGCTGCATGTCAAAAAACACAGTAGGCAGGCAGTACGACGTTTGCCGGGACAGCTAGTATATATATAAAAATGCAGTGGCATACGTGGGACCGCGCATAACTTGCGAACGGCTGGTCAGATTTGGGTCGTCTAAGTTTTGTTCTGTTAGTTTTCACCCAAGGAAGGTTTATGAGGCCAAAAACATTGGAAAATTAGGAGTTTTTGAAAATCGGGGTTTCGTACATTTTGAACGGGGACTTGGGCGCTTGGCTAGGGACTTGAAACATCAAAAAACGCAGTAGGCAAGACAAAGTTTGCCGGGGACAGCTAGTGGGATATAAAAATTACATGCTCACAAGCGCCGCCTATCGGTTGAAATCAGAATTTCTCAGATCACCTCGTGAAGGCCCTTGATATCCCAAGTAGCTTTGTCGAAGACACCATATTTCTAGATCATTTAGATTTTGAAATACACTAATTCACATTAAACTGTCTATCTTATCTTAAATATAGTACCTTCTTCATATTGCGATTTCAATTTTTCCGCATCATAAGGAGTTATACTGTTTTCAAAAAAGGTCTTATAATATTCCAAATTAGATTCCTGTAGAATGCATTTGGGGTTGACATCGATAGAAAAGTTGATTTCAAAGTAATAGTCGATAATTCTCATTTGTTGTACAAAGTACAACAGCGCGATTAACGGAAGGTTAAACGATGAAAGTGAGATACTCATCAACATGTCACTTGTGGTTTTTGGAGGAGGTTTTATAAGAATCCGGTTGATTGTAGATCCAAGACTCTCAGTTTTGGGAAAGCTTTGAAATATGCGCATGGAAACTGATAACATATTTTGTTATCATTGAGTATTTTTATGTTATCGCGATAGACCAAAACTATCGATAACTAATTTTTTTATCATCTGGTTATCATCAATGGCAAAACATGATAACAAGAATAACAAAATGATAACACCGATAACACAGTTTATTATCAAAGTGATATCACTTTGTTATCCGCCTTTGCTCGGTAATACCCTGTACTCAATAGAACTTCTGGACATCATTAGCCGTCAAGTAAGGTTCCCGTACATTCCACATTTTTTCAATTGAAACTTGTTCCATACACCTTCCGCCTTCTGTCACCTTCTTTTTCGTCAATCTTCCTTAACTTTAAATTGAGATTTGAAGCTCTAAATATGTACTGCAACTAGTGGTGTGTTAAAACGCCCAATATTTCTTAGATTGTCTTGATTTCGTGTATCGTCTGTATAACTCCAAAGGAAACGCTTTAATGTAAAATTGGGACACTATTCAAAGGACAAGCGTATGCTTCTGGAGAACTGCTGGATTTCAGTCAAAGAAGTCATCAACGGTGTAACCGAGAACAGGATTTTACAACATACTAATTGGAAATGTGTACAACTGTGTCTGAGTCCGTCTGAGAAAAATACCAGCTGCACGTATGCGAATGAGAGATAATGTCTACCGGAGAAAGCCATCATTGTTTATTCGATAGTACAGCTTACCTGAAAATGGTCACCTTCATGCTGCTGTTGACATTACCGTTCGAAACGGTCACTCCAACAGTTCAGTCATCCATTACGAATAACTCGAGCATCCGCAACTATCTCATGGACATTAGCAATTGCTCAAAGCTGAAGATTGACGCCAATGAACGATTACATTTCGACGGCGAAGTTATTGCGATTCTCAAGAATCCAATAGAACAGCTCCAATTACAGTTCGACCTAATCCGAATGTACGAATCGATCCGCCCCATCTGCCTGAAGATGATTCTTGAGTACGCTTCAACACCAGCATTCAACACGCTAGTCGTAACCGCAATTTGTCGACCCTCAACGGTGCAAATGTTCGGGATTGAGAACTTTGGCGACGGTTGCGGTTCGCTAATCGTGAATGGAATTTCATCTCGGGAAAACTGTCTACCAGTTGGCGGAAGAGTTCAGATCGAGTGCGATTGGGCAAATTATATGGTGGTGAAAACTACATTTGGCGATGTGCTGGCGGTTTCAAGGGGAGCAACGCCGGCATCAATGGGTCTGGATAACGTCGCACGGATCGAAAAGTGGTTTGGGGTGAATATGTGGCAAGCTCAAAGGGGCTCGAAATCGACGAAATGCAACTGCGACACATTTTTCATATTTTCACAGTGGGCTCTTGCGTGTGCCGGTAGAAATGAAAAGCCCAAGCTAAATGCTACAGGAGTTACTCAGAGGAGTCGTAACAGTAATGTACTGGCGACGGTGATGATGGTAATGGGATTACTAGCAGTGCTTACCACGGCAGTGTACCACGCTGTGAGGGATTTGTGGCTATTGAAGTAGGCGAGAAGTGCTGTCCATAAACTACGTAGACTCATTTTTGGTCATCTCAGACCCCCCTCTCCCGTCGCAGTCTTTTGCCCATACACAGTTTTCGAAAATTGTACAGAGCGTAGACTGTGGCCAGACACCCCGCCACCCTCGCCCTCACTCTTTTGAGTCTACGTAGTTTATGGACAGGCCCAGTATGAAAATTCAATATTTCCAACGCATATAACAATCGAAATATATGTCCTATACCGGTGATCTTAACTCCATAAAACATTCGATACTTGGAAACGTAGTTGAACGAGGGAGTTCAAATTTAATTTTGGCTTGTTGCATTACACCTCCAAGAGCGATTTTGAAGAGTAGACATGGGAGTCTGTCACCTTGTCGCAGTCCCCGGCGAGATTCGAATAAAGTGGATATTTCATCCGAAACCCTTACGTGGTTTTGAACACCGTTTGAACCCGGACATTCATTTTCATCCAGGATTTTCCATGGCTTTGTGTGGTCGATACTGTCGGTATGTGAAGTCGATGAACGAGCAGGTGATGCGTTGGGACCTGGTGTTCATGGCATAACTAGAGGATATGCCGTACGGTGAAGATCCGGTCTGTTGTCGACCAGCCGTCGATGAAGCCGGCTTGATAACTTCCCACGAACTCGTTCATTTTAGGTGACAGACCACGGAAGTTGATTTGGGATAGCATTTTGTAGGCGGCATTCAAAATGGTGATCGCTCTGAAGTTCTCACATTCCAAACGGTTGCCTTTCTTGAGCATGGGACAGATTATCCTTCAGAAGCTGGTCGGGTTCTCAGATCTTGACTTTCAACCGGTGCAGACAGGTAGCAATTTGTTCTGGGCCCATCTTGATGAGTTCAGCTCCGATGCCATCCTTACCAGCGGATTTGTTGGTTTTGAGTTAACGAATAGCATCCTCAACTTCCCTCCTGCTTCGACCTTTCTATTGCTCTTAAAACTAGCATATTTCGGCTCGCGACACGAAGCCTTTGCGTTGAGCTTCTGGTAGAACACCCTAGTTTCCTGGCAACGGCAAAGCAATTCCATTTCTTCGCATTCCGCTTCTTCCAGGCGCCGTTTTTTCTCCCGAAGTGGCGAATCTACTATTTCCGCTCCGGTTTTCAACGTTCCATGTTCTGTCGGGTTCTTTGCTGCAGCATTACCGCTTAGGCTGAATTCTTTTCCTTCACAATCCCTCTGTACTTCTTGTCGAACCATTCGTACAGTAAACTCCGTTTCACGTGCCCGATCGTGCTTTCGGCTGCGCAGTTGATGTTTTTTCTGTGCTCCAGCAGTTCTTTAGTGAGGCCTTCCCAAGCAACCAAAAGTTCGGATAAAATAGCATGTTTGGGCTTAATCAGCTATTCGAAGGAAGATGAAAAGCATTCTATTCAGCTCACTTTTTAAGTAATTAACCGAACTTGAGTTCACAAAAAGTACACTTGTGTCGCTGAAAGGAACGCTATTCAGCTTAAAAATAAACTTCGAAAAAATGAAAAAAATGTGTTTAGTCCTCAAAAGTAATTTATTATTAAGAAACATTAGTTCATGTGGAATCCAAATTGTCTAATACCTTGAATTAATTTTTGATGATTTTTACTTACTGAGATTTGAACTCGGGTTCTGCTCGTTGAAAGCCGGTGCCTAACCAGTACTCCATGTATGTGTTGTTAGCCACTGTGGGATTTTACTCAATGTGTTGATATCATATAGTAGAGCTCAATCAGGTTCGCGTGTGAGCTTTCCCTGAACTTGGAATACCTTTTGAAGTCGAAAGTTCGAAAGAAGTTCACGTGGAACTTCTTGTGAACTTACAGAATTTGACATTTTCAGTTTGTTGTGGTGCGCAGTGCAAAGCAATAAATTAGGGCCAGTGTATCGACTTTAAGAAAAGATTATAAGTTTTCAGCTTGGTTTCCAGTGACAACAATTGCGTCGATTACCGGTGCGCTGCAGTGATAAGTGAGACGGGTGTGAAAACATCCAGCAAAGCTGGAAAATTTTTGTGCGCAGCCGAAAAAACCCCGGCGGCATCCTGGGGGGAACAGTTGTCCGCTGCGGGGGCAGCCTTTGAGCCACACAATACGGATCCTTTGCGTTGATTACACTAGTTTACAGCATTTTTGAACTCGGTAAGCTGATGATCATTTTTGGTGTAGAATCATGCCCTGAGTTCGAAAACGCGAAGGAAAAAAATTACAGTACAGCGGAAATTTTTTCGACTTTCCATACAAGGTTGATGATTTGAAATCGATTTTTGTTCTATTTTTAAGCAAAGTCGCTCACTTCAAACATCTCATTCTCCGTAATCAATGCTCCGATTGAGCTGAAATTTTTACTGTAACTCGCCCACATATGATATGTCAAATGAACGTCGAGAAAGAATTTTTCAGTTGGTTTTTACTTATTGAAAAAAATACATTTCTTCAAAAAAATTTTGGAATTTTGCTAAAATTTAAGAAGATCGTCCCTAAAACTCGCCAATATCTTGAATTTCATCAATCTGACGCAAATCCTGTATTCAGATGATCGAATGGTATTGTATTCAGCTTTTAATTTATGGAAAAAGATTTAAAATTGGTTGAACAAAACGCAATATATTTGAATTTTAGTAAATTACATATTTTGAAAAGTTACAAAACTCTTGAGCTAAAACTCAAAAACTGTTCTACTTTAAATTTTTTGAAGGTCGGTTTCGAAATCAGCACTAAATTGTGCTTCAAAAATTTTGTTCGTTGACTGAAGTTCACCACTTTCGTTTTATTTTGTAAACTTGTGTTACAAGTAAGTACGTTGAAATATTATAGTGGAACAAAGTGTACTTGTGAAATTAACACAAGCTGTGGCTGCTGGGCTCGATTTCCGAGTGATTAAATTGACTGAGAACTTCTCCCCGGCCCCGCTGTTGCCGAAGTTCAAGTGAAGTTCACTTTTGGTACGGTTAATATTTATCCGAACTTTGAGTAGTAAGTTCAAAACAAGTTGGAAACAACTTCGGAACGGATGATTTCAAGTTGTTGGAATATGTCCAAATGAACTATATTTGAATTTTAAAGGCACGCAAAAGTTCAACATGAGTTCGGTTAATATTTGATTGAACTCTGTTTTAAAGTTCAACATAAGTTCTTTTTGAACCTTTTTTCGACTTTAATGTCGTATTGAAAAGAAGTCAAAAGCTTGTACATGTACTTCCAAGTTCATAAACAATACAAGATTAACTTTTTGGAGAATTAAGTTCAACGAAACCGGAATTGAACCGAACTTGAACTTCTGAGTTCGTTCTTCAAGTGGAATCCGAACTTTTGGTTGCTTGGGTTATCATGGGGCAACAAGGACATAAGCCCTGGGTCTTGATGAACCCCCTCCCTCCTTCTGCTTGTCAGCCATGTAGCTGCACACTAAGAACACTACTATGGATGACCTGTTGACCTGTGACGGTAGCAAGAGTCCACCAAACGGGGTAGCCTCAGTTCAAGGAGTCAAGCGACCCATGCCGAGGAATGAGTGATCGAGGGGTTAAAAAATGCTCGATCGTTTACGGATCCTCTGGAGTATCTGGGCACCCACACAGTATTACCGCGTTAATGCAGGACACTGACGGGTCGAACCTTTTTCCCCGTGCTACTCGTGGGACGATAACAACAACAAGAATTAGAAATCTAGCCGAAGTAGCGGTAGTGGCGAGATTAACCCCTTCGCAAGGAGTGGGTTAGCGAGCACTTCTCCATCATTGACTTTGCGTACTCGAAGCCTAATATTAGCAAGGACCTCAAGCTGGCCTTTTTTAGACATCGTGAGTCAATTTTGGCGGCCAGGAAGGACCTCGATAAACTTGTTGCAACTGCGGCAGCGACAGAACCCGTGAAGTTGAAAATTCCGAAGTCTACCCAGATGGAGGCCTTCGCTTTCGTGGGTTGCCCAAAAAGTGCGGCGGAAGCGATTGCTCTTGACAAGCGTTCGTAGCAGCATGTGAGGCAACTGTCAGGTAAGGAGGCACCAAGCAGCACCCGCAAGGCTTGGCGATTGTTGAGCCCAAAAGTCGGCAGCAAAGCAGATAAGTCGCAACCCAGCCAGGCGACTCGGAATGCTGGGAAGGGTGGGACCGAAAAAGCCGGCCGGTCCCGGATTGAAAGGTACAGAGAGTTGCGGCCATTGGTAGCTACTCAATGTTAGCCTAGTAAAGCCTTGCACTCCTCTAACCGATCAGTCGAGTTTACTCTGCTATCAGGTTATAGGCTGAAGTACAAGTACAAAGAAATTTTTCTCCACATCAAGATTTTATTCACGCTCGAGATTTACTAGTTGTTTCAAGACGGAAGAAAAAACCAGGCGTTCCGGAGGAGGTGGTAACCGAAACAGAAGGCTTAACGTGGAAGATTAACCTGCTACGCAAACTAACACGTTTGGAACTGGAAGATTATTCGTCGATGGAAGAGTATGTGGACGAGATAACGTCCACAAGCCGCAGGCTGGAAGAAATCGGGTTCAAGTTGGACAACGAGTGGCTTTCGCTGCTGGTTTACCTAGGCTGTATGAACCCATGATCATAGGGCTCGACGCGTCTGGAGTCCAATTAACGGCGGATCCTGCAAGGCGTGACGTGTGAAAGTGACGAAAGATCCGGACATTCTGCCGGAGCGTTGCTGGCACGCAACAGGAGAAACAACGAGAGGGAGAAGTCAAACGTGCGTGTAGTGTTCGTACGCTTTTCGGAACAATCAAGGAAAATCAATTCAAGTTCAGTCGTGTATCGATGCACGGGAATCCAGCTTTTCACTCCAAAAAAATACCATCATTTTCAGCGCCACCAAATACACCAACAAATCAAGAAAATTCAATAAACTTACCCTGCTTCCGGTCACACATTCTGCCTTCCTCCATCCTCTAGCCATTAAAACATGAAAAACAATTTTCACTTTTGTTATTAAAGAATATTTATTCACAGAAACTAAAATTACTTTTATTTTATGATTCATCACCACTACTCCACATCACTACCCCCGTCCGTTCGTCACAAACATCGTTCACAAACTGACTTCATTCGTCCGCCGTGGTGTGCATGTCCGCTCACGCCTTCTCGTTCACCCATTCGCTAGTCATTCATTCTCGCCTCCCTTTTCTTCGCATCCAGTTGTTCGTCAGCGCAGCGCGAAAGAGCTTTCCGATCACGCCTAGACATCGTGAGCTAAAGCTCAGTTGCAACAGGTAGAAGACATAGGTACACTCAGAAAAATAAGATTGTGTAAACTGTTTGAATTTGAATTGAAATATTTTCTTTGGTCAACCTATATCACTACAATCGCCTCCTTCTCTATTCTTATTCTATAATCGAAATAAACATATCTATATATATAAAAATGAATTTCCGTCTGTCTGTCTGTCTGTCTGTCTGTCTGTCTGTGTGTCTGTCTGTCTGTCTGACCGCTATGCATTCGGAAACTACTGAACCGATCGGTGTGAAATTTTGTATGTGAGTGCTTTAGGGACCGGGGAAGGTTCTTAGCTTGGTGCGGGACCTCTCCGGTCTCTGGAACGGGGGGCTCCCATACAGATGACTTTGCGGGGAACGTCCCTATGGAGCTGTACGTCAAAAAACACAGTAGGCAGGCAGTACGACGTTTGCCGGGACAGCTAGTATTCAACTAAAAATATGTACAATTGAAAAGCAAGCCTTCTTTTTATGTAACAATATTGACAAAATATAGAATCCGAAAAAAATAACATATTGCATCAAAGGTAGTGTATGTAGCTGGTTGGGTTCCTCAGATGTTCTTATGTGAAAAAAAAATTGAGACCAACTGTCATTCTATCGATTGAACAGTCATTCTATCCACGGAGCTTAACCTTTTTTTTTGCTTATTTGACATTATTTTTTTGCTTATTTGACTTTCAAAACAAAGATATTGGAACGCAATAAAGTTGTGTCATACTTGAAAAAATGCGCTTTAACAATACTTTAAACGTTATTCAATTCAATAATGTTTACTACTTAATTCCTATGTTATATATTAACAAAACCTTGTGTATTTAATTGGGCAGTGTATTCTTAAGTATAACTTTGCACATAATACAATAAATATATCCTGTCTTTGATAGATCATTTCGTATTGTTTTTTTTTTCATTTCTTTTTTAACTAAACAAACACAATTTACGCCTATCGATGTTATACTGTCTAAATTATTTACGACACTTTTTAACTTTCATGGCATTTGATAACGCAATATAACTATATTTACATTGTTAAACTTATTTATAAACAAATTCAAGGAATATCTCCTAATTCCAACATTATCATTTTAACTTTTTGTTGTTTGTTCTTTCCTTTTAGAATAAGCAGCTCTTCAAATGTTAGTCTTTTTAACCGAGCAACTTGCAAACATTCAGGAACAGCAAATTTTTTTCCAGTTACAATTTTACATACTTGAAATCAAAACAAAACTCCTCAATTTTCATCGTATACAATAAGAACGCACATATTAATCGTATTTATGTCTAAATAGATACCATGTTACTGCTGCCAAAAGAAAAATATGATACAATGTGCATAATACTAGAAATCCTCTACATTAAGATGAGCGGAAATTACATATGTCGATTTGGCAACGCTGTCTGTTTTGTTTACAACAGCTGCTAAGACTTGCTACAAAGCTAGATGTTCGAACTTTGTGTGTGACTTCGTTGCGGTTCATGTTGTTTTGTTTACATTTTCTAATTATGGTAGATTTTTTTTAATTATTTTTTTTTTAACATCGAAAAAATCTGAAATTCATTGCAAAAGTGTTACGCTAATCATGTCAGCAGAAGTGAAACAAGAAGCAGCAATGGAAGTTTTTTTGACAAGTGCAGTTATAGTTTGCATTCAAACGACGCCTTCATTCGAACGACAAGCATGTCCATTTGGCTCACACTTTCCCTCTGTACGATTGGCTAACAATGGCCGCCTATAATTTAGGATTACTACTGAATACTTATTTCGGGCTAGCATCTTGGTGATACACAGAATGATATGTGCTATCATTCACGTTATCGTCTGTGTAAGATTCATTTTATGAGGGTGATGCTTGGATGAATTCACTTTTTATATTTGTTGGTCATACACGCATCTACCTATCTAAACAATTTTGTTCGTCTAGGAAGGCTATAAATGTCACTTAATTCAAACTCCAAGTAAAAATTTCGTTTTATTATTTAAAATTATCACCATTTTTCTCTTCGAGTAATGGAATTGAAAATGAGATTTTAATCAGTTTAAACATGAGCATTGTATTTTTTTTTAATCATAACACCACAAAAAAGCTAAGTTACCACAAAGTATACTGGTAGGTATTCCAAGTGGTGTACATTTGTAATAAAAGTAATACACAATTAAACTACCAATTTGAAAAATGTTTTTTTTTTTACATTTCAAAATTAATAATAACCTTAATATAGTAATGTCAATTAGTTTCTTAAGTACTTACAAACTTATTTTCCCCGATTTTTTTAACACGACAGAACTAACTTTGATCAGTGTTCACTAACCAAGGATGGGAAATATCATGATTTTTTTTATATTTCCCTAATTGTCGATGCAATTTTCCTTCATGAATATTACTGTATTACTAATCTAAAGAGGCTAATCACCAAGGACTGTAAAATAAGGAAAACAAGCCAACAATGAAATGACACGTACATAACTGAAGCTTCCGTGTGGTGCAGAAGAATTTATATAGCGATAAAATCAGAAACTCATCAACAACATCCTTAGTGAGTAATTGTTTCATAACCGTCCCCATATTACAATAGCTTATCTGAAATTGCACCACAAATCTCTATTGGACATAAAAATTACATTCTCGTTGACATGTAATAAATTTTGTTGTGGTCATTATTTTGCATATTTCATTGAAGTACTATTCTGATCAAGAGAGAACCTGGTTGTGAGGGTTAAAGCACGTGACTTTCTCGCTGAGAATCCGGGATCGGAATCCAACTCCCGACAAACTCACAAAATGTGCGTAAAGCGCGGGTCCCGAGATGAACTAGCCAAAATCTCGTTGACACAGATTGAAAAAAAAGTGTTTTTTTTATCAAACAAAATCTTCATAAATTACACATAGTTACACACTATTTTTCTACTACTAGGCTTATATTACATTCCATTTTCTGTGTAGAAACAATCTGTTGCCTACGAGGTTACAAAATCATACGTCAAGCTTCAAAACTCAATTATAAGCAAATGACCCTATTTGTGTCTACCCTCCGATAATCTACGATAGGTAATGCCAAGACTGTTTTCGTGGATACATGCTCCAAAATGTGAAATTGAAGGTGGAACACAAAAATTATCCTCAAATGTATTTATGTTGTCCAATTTACATGTTCCGCTGATTTCACAACCGCTAACTTTAAAAATTCTACTATTTTGTGTGACTTGCACGCATTTGAAAATTAACGTACGTATTTGTACATTAACGGAACATCAATATAAGAAAATCATCAACAAATATCTCTGCCTCACACTAAGTATATACAAGAAAATACTTTATAATATTGAGACTGCTTCCATGATTCACTAAGTACATAAAAGGAATACCTTAAAGTCTTAAGACTGCTTTCATGAAAAATTCAAACGCCAGGCTCCAGAATGATCCATCAAGCCATCAATCAAGTTAATCTTCATCAAATTGAAAGCCCTGTTTTGTAATTTCTGAGTTAAAGCTGATCTGGATTGTCAATGTTTTACCCCATTGCAATAACATACATGTATCAGAAAAACCATCATACAATAAACGAATTCTAATCTATGCTGTATATGTATATCCTACTTCTATACTATTCTATCTAATATATAATACTAGCTGTACCCGGCAAACTTTGTCTTGCCTACTGCGTTTTTTGACGTTTCTAGTTTATATCCAAGCCCAAGTCCCCGGTAACAAAATGTATGGAAGATCGATTTTCAAAAACTCTCAATTTTTCCATGTTTTTTGCCTCATAAACCTTCCTTGGGGGAAAACTAACAGAACAAAACTAAGACAATCAAAATCGGACCTTCCGTTCGCAAGTTATGCGCGGTCCCACGTATGCCACTGCATTTTTATATATATAGAAGATGGATTACAAGTTTCTATGCTTCGCCAGACTCCAATCCTTTGAATAAGCGCCCCGGAAAAATAATAATCAACAAACCTCTGCAAGTTTAAAAGTCCTTATCTGTCCACCAACAAATATTGAAAGAGATTTCCAAGCTGCTACCATGGATAAAATTCGCCAATATTTGTTAAATATGTCCTATACTGTCTGGTCCCGCGGAAGTTGTACTGTTATTTTAAATTTTGACAATTATTGCGCTGATTGCAGCACCGCGCTCTAGATTATTTTTTTTTTCATTGCATTGCATCACTACAAATATCTTATTTTCACATGTTTCTACTTTTTTTTTTTAGTTGATATTCGTAACTTTGTCTACATTTAACAATTACCCCAAAAGACGGATCAAAGAGCGCAACACTTTTGTTGATCGGTTCATCTGTTCATGAGTTTAAATGCCTCAAGGCAACTTTAACCGTTGTGAGTCCGGCAAACTTTTTGCTTTTTTTCTACACCGTGCTTTTTTAAATGGGTGCTGGATACCGGGGTACCCTGTCGGCCACATAAGGGTTAAACATATTTTTTTTATAATTAGAGAATATGAACTATAACAGCTTGTTTTGTGTTTGTTTTTTTTTATGATGGAGATCATCATATTTCTAATTGCAGTATTCATTGAGCATCATAATCAAACCATCACAGTTCTTCCTGTTCTTTCCAATTCACATGCCTCTCTCTCAAAATGAACAACCGCTGATCTTCAAATTATTTGGAGTTACAAATTAACACATCTTAAAAGTATCAACCAGGCATTAAAAATGTATGGATACCAACTTGTTCGTTAACACCTCTTAGTTTACATATTGTAATGAATAGGTTATTTAATTACTTATTATAAAGATGTGTTAGTCCAAAAGTAATCACCAAGTATTAAGAAAAATATCACCTTCAAATCTCTATATGTCTTTATGTCTAATTGAACTTATATGTTCTGCCACTAGCAAGTTACAACAACTGACTTTTAGTTGGCTGTAATAGGCGTAGCTGACACCGAACGTTCCATTAAGCATATAAATTGGGAAAACATCTATCAGCTCCTTCGTACCTCACAAATTTCATACTCTACCTACCCTTAACCTTATTCATGCATTAGCTGACGTTCCCCCGTTTACATAGAGCCTATCTGGGTCCATAGCATGTCTGGGTCTATAGCCTATCTGGGTCATAATGACTTCAATGCACGACTATGGTTAAGACATACTGAGATTGGTTACATGGATTGGACTTGCGAAGTTTCAAAAGTATGTCATGGGGCAAAATATAATTAAAAAAAACATCAAACCACTTTACTTTCCTCAACTTATACATACAGTCCTAAGGAAACTGTAACAACAGAACATAACATTTCTTTAAGGACATACTTGTTGGAAACCCAAAATGGCCGCCACAATGGCCGACTTTGGCACCTACTCACGATTTTGAGGGCGCAAATCTCTTCGTAAACAAAACCAGCGCACCTGATCTTCTTATTTTAAGCTTATTACAAGTGAGCAAGAACAAAATAATAAAATGCACTGTTGTTTGAAGCTTTCTTCTTGAGATTTGTGCGTCTGAAGTTCTGATGCACTTTTGCAGCAGGTTTTGATGACGTTTGTTCTTAATGTGTGAAGTTTTCCCGATCTTATTAGTATCCTTTAGACTTCCAATCAAAACAATAGAAATACTCTTGTTATTAGTTTATGTTTTTGCTTACATGTTTCATCATTAAAAATGCAATACTTCTGATTGTGAAATCTCTTAAATGAGTGAAGCTTTCCAGGCTCCATGAGTATCCATCAAGCAAAAAAAATAGGAAATCGTCAATTAACCACTGATACTACTTGAAAGGTTTTGAAATTGTCAAGTGATAAATAAAACCTCGTATTCTTATGTCTTTCTTCACTTTCATGTTTTCTTTCTAAAAAAGATGCTAAAACTAAATTTGATATTGCTACATTGTGTAGAGTTTTCCAGAATCCATTGCTTTACATCTAAATATCAGAAATTAACTAATTTTTAATTTTTGTTTGCATGTTTCGTTATTAAGAATCCGAAAACCTCTGATTTGGAAACTGTTCGCTTGCCAGGCTTCCGAAGTATCCCTCGTACATAACAATTAGGAAATTGTCAAGCAACTCCTTCCTACTCACAAATTCCTAGTTTTACCCTCAAGAAACTACTGACACAACTGTGTATTTTTTCCGACTCCTTTTGATTAACATTAAACTTTAAAAGCAAAATATTACCAACACTCTAGTTAATAGTGTTTTCGTTCTTTTCATGTTTTACCATAAAGAACTCAATACATCTAATTCTAAAATCGCTTAGATGGGTGAAGCTTGCCAGGCTCCAAGAAATCCATCAAGCATAAAATCAGGTAATCGCCAATCAACTCTTTCGTATCTCACAGATTTCATGGTTCACCTTCAAGAAACTACTCATACAGATTGCATGAGTTTAGCTTGTAAAGTTTATAAAAAAATCAGTTAAGTGTCAAATTTCCCAAATTCATTTATCTTTCTCAACATACACGCTACATCATAAAGAAATATCCCATTATTATAATGCGTAGAGTTGTCCAGACTCCAATAATAATCATTAGGCTTCAGAACCAGAATATCAGAATTATGTAGTTGTTAGTTCGTGTATTTTGTTATATCATGCTTTTTGATATGTTTCAAAATTTAATTCCCATAACGTATGTGTTGAGCATTACTATTATGAAGAGGAACTATATCTCATCATTAGGAATTCCTAATGCATCATTTTGCTTATCACTACAGATCTGCTAAATCCCCATAAGATTCTATGCAGATTTATCTGTAATACACCTACTCATTTCTCTTTCCTTTTTTTAACTTCTTTTCACCTAGTTTATTCAGAGACTTTGTACTTACTCATTTGTAGTCTTATTTTCATCCTACTCTGGCTTTTGTTGTCACTTCTGTGAGACCTAACTCATACCGAGACGCACACAGAAACAGAATATCAATAACTACCACTGCTGCATTGCTCTTCTGTGAGACCTAACTCTTAAGGAGACGCTACACAGAATGATATAGACAATCATTTAATTTTTTTCGCTGATTCTTTGAGACTTGACCCATCCAGAGACGCACACAGAAACATTATGTGTATCAACCATCTCCTCTGTTTTTCTGCCTTGTCTACCATCTGTGAGACCTAACTCTTAAGGAGACGCTACACAGAACCATCGATAAACCTTTTTTTTAAACTTCTGTGAGACCTAACTCATATAGAGTCACTACACACAATCTTTAAGAATTCCACTGACTTCAAAACTCCAATTATTACATTGTTGAACTTCTGTGAGACCTAACTCTTATGGAGACGCTACACAGAATTCATGCTTCGTACTACTTAGAACAATTGGTCAAATTATAAAATCTGCAGACACACACTTTAATTGACCACACTTAATCCGAAATATGATACCTTTCCATTCCTAACAGATAACTGTTAAAAACCAAAATGAGTTCTTATAAATAAAAACTTGCATCAGTACAATAACCTTTTTTTCTGATATATAAATCCATTCCGATCATTGTAAATAATTCTCACCTTCAAACCAAATTATACTCAAAACTCATTAAATAAAGCACCAATAAAAATATCTTTTAAATAATACTTGATAGAATCGAAATGAATTTTTAACCACTAACCCAACATTATTCGAGTTAACGCTGGTGCTTTGAATAACTGTAGCACATAAATTTTCCTCCTCTAGTTTAAACTAAAATCCGACATAAAATATTACAACAAACAACGTCCAATGACGTACAGTCCTGCTTCATTCTAATATTTGATCTATACACTCGGTTGTGCAATATCACAAAAATGTTATTACGCTCCTGTAATAATCCAGATAACTAACAAATTACTCAACGAAGAACACTTCAACACTATGTCATTTCGATTCACACAAAACTTCCCATAAAATCTTTTTTTTTTTTTATTTCCCAACTTCTTTCACAAAACAAGTAAACCAGCAATGACTGTTTATACAAAACGCCAGCAACGTTGATTTTCTCGTATTAGAATACCACCTCTTGTTAAACGTTCATTCATAAAATTGGTCCGTAAAATGGACCATTCTGCATTTTCTTGTTTCGACATTCCACTCACAATTCTTGATCTCGGATCAAACAACGGACCTCTGAATTATCAATTCATCAATTTTACCATCAGAGCTATCGCGGTGCCTCGGTGCCACCCAACCCAACATTTTCCAACATCAATTGACTTCAAAATTCTCAACATAATTAAAGAAGCAATTCCGCCTTTTCTTGTTTGATATTCAACTTACAATTTGTTCCGAGCAGTATGGATCACCACAAAATGAAAATTCTAAACTAAATAAACTCATACCAACTGCGCCATGTAGTGTTCGTACGCTTTTCGGAACAATCAAGGAAAATCAATTCAAGTTCAGTCGTGTATGGATGCACGGGAATCCAGCTTTTCACTCCAAAAAATACCATCATTTTCAGCGCCACCAAATACACCAACAAATCAAGAAAATTCAATAAACTTACCCTGCTTCCGGTCACACATTCTGCCTTCCTCCATCCTCTAGCCATTAAAACATCAAAAACAATTTTCACTTTTGTTATTAAAGAATATTTATTCACAGAAACTAAAATTACTTTTATTTTATGATTCATCACCACTACTCCACATCACTACCCCCGTCCGTTCGTCACAAACATCGTTCACAAACTGACTTCATTCGTCCGCCGTGGTGTGCATGTCCGCTCACGCCTTCTCGTTCACCCATTCGCTAGTCATTCATTCTCGCCTCCCTTTTCTTCGCATCCAGTTGTTCGTCAGCGCAGCGCGAAAGAGCTTTCCGATCACGCCTAGACATCGTGAGCTAAAGCTCAGTTGCAACAGGTAGAAGACATAGGTACACTCAGAAAAATAAGATTGTGTAAACTGTTTGAATTTGAATTGAAATATTTTCTTTGGTCAACCTATATCACTACAGTGCGCTGCTTCAAGTGCGAGAAGGTAGGTCATTTCGCATTCGATTGCCCACAGAAGACGAAGGTCGTCGGAGGCTCTGGTCGTCACAAGCATTGCATAAGCTGGTAGAGCAGACGGAGTGCTGGATCATGGAGTCTGGAGCAGGACGCCACATGTGCCAATAGCAATCGGCCCTCCAAGAGGTCAAGAAGTCGCCCGAATCCATTTACATGGCCAATGTAGTGGAGATCCCTGTGGCGGCAGTTGGAAGCGTATAGCTTACCGCCAGTGTAGAAGGTACGTACACCGATCTCGATATCGCCAACGTTTTATGTGTTCCAGATCTCGCACTGAAGCTCTTGTCTGTAAGTGAGATTTGCAAGAAAGGGTATCGAGTCACGTTTACCCACAAAGCGTGTAAAGTTGAACACGAGTTAACAGGTGATGTTATTGCCACAGAAAAAGAGATGAATCGTTTGTTGCACAACCGTGAAGCAACCTAGAACTGTGGCATCGGCGGTTGGCGTATCTCAACATCGACAGCGTCAAGCGGTTGACCATGATGGCGACCAGTTGTATCGAAATCTACGGATTGACGATACCGAGCTGTGTGCCATGTGCCGAAAGGAAGCATCGAAAGCTGCCGTTCAAATCGAGTGGAGCTCCGGCGAAAAATGTTATGCAGTTAATCTACTCAGACCTGTACGTGTGGACCGATGGAGAAGACGTCGCACGGCGGCAGCAAGTGCTGGATCACCTTCGTCGACGATGCTAGCAAGATGACGTTTGCGTACTTCCTGGACCCCAAGGCCGATGCGTTCAGTGCATTTCAAGAATTCAAGGCCCATGTCGAAAATCAATCTGGAAAGAAAATTAAATGCTTGAGAACTGATAACGGATTGGAGTATCTAGACCAGCAGTCCCAAGATTTCCTGAAAAAGAGCGGGATACACGGCACGAGTGGACGTTACCGTACAGCTCGCAGCAAAATGGTTTAGCAGATAGGATGAATCGTACGAATGGGGGAAGGCGCGATGTTTACTGGCGGACTCGAGGCTCGATAAACGATTTTGGGCAGAGGCTGCATCAGCGGTAGTGTACTTTGCCAATCGATCTCCGACCAAGGGCAGCCCGGCAACACCATCGGAAATGTTTTTCGATAAGTGATGGGTATGGATAGAAGAGGAAGAAGTGAGACGCAAAATCCATTCACTGTGTGCTAGTTGGATACGCGAAATATACCAAATGGGAACAGAGTGTCGAATACAGTGATAAAACAAGTTTTCGTTATCCGGGACGTCTTAATACTATCGGAGGCTTTCCAAGCTGGCCATTAGCGTGGTTCAAAAAATCATTTTTGCTCCACACCGCTTAATCGATTTGTAACCAGATTCTATGTCTTCTCCCAAAAATTGAGCAGATTTGGTTGAAAATTGAGAGTGCACAAGCCCTTCAAAGTTTGTATGGGAATTACTATGGAAAAATGACGTTTTTCATTCAATTGACCGTAGCATTTTCCCAAGTGATCTAGAGTGTTAGTTGACCCTTGGTACTCATAAGCTATTCTATCAGTTACAACCAGGCATCCAATTTTTCACTCACGTGATCAAATTCCACGGATTTATCCACCTCCGCGATCATGATTTATCACTGCATCGGAGGAAAAATAAAAGTCTCTCACTCAAGCGCTCACGATAGTTCTCTTTCTCTCCATGCACAACTCACGGACTTGGTCAAGGATAAACAACAAAACATCAAATTTTTCACTCCGTCTGCGAGTCACATAACGTCTCCACCGATGCACGAGATCAATTATTTGACGTTCAGTGGTACCGTGTTTACATTAAATGTTTTTGTTTTCACGTCTACCTAGATAACACGGGACCGCCCAGACGTCAAACGGGTGAAAACGTGGTTGGGTGCAGACTGAGCAACAATTTTCTCCTGAGAGCAAACGATTTGTGAGTAAGGACTTGTTGGAGAGAGCATACTTTTATCACGCAAAGGAATAGGAGTGAGAGCCTTTTCAATCGTCTATGGATGCAAGGAAAATATCACAGGCATCTTTATCCGGAAAATATCGCTGTGTGATAGATCGTTGCTCGCGTGAGTGAGTGAAGATTTTGGTACCTGGTTACAACTTTACCGAAGACCACATTCAAATCGGACACCTCATTAATTAGTTATCAACCTTTTTACTCCACTTCCGTTTTACGAACCAGTTCTTAAAATCACTAAAAATCGACGAAAATGCATTAGTTTAGTGAATATTTTTGCTGAAGTATCGAGCAAATATTGGCTAGTTGCTGTTACCACTTTGAAAGTCTAACAAATGAGGCTATTTTTCATTGAAAACGATGAAAGTTTGAAAATGGCATCTTACCCCACTTTCCCCTACGTATTTTCAAGCTGGTTTTCAGCAACAGTTCTCACTATTAACATCAGCAAGACTAAATCGTTGGATGTGAAGCTTTGATATAGCAGGACGAACAGTGTAGAATATTAAAAGTTTCCAATATCTTGGTTGCACAATGGCGTCCGATGATGGCAGCACCAACACGGTTTTAAATATCTAGAGAAGCTATCCAGGTTAGTCAACGCACTGGAACTCAGATCTTCGTCTTCTTCTTTATGGCTCGACGTTCGCATTGGAACTAGGCCTGCCTCTCTTCAACTCAGTGTTCTTTGAGCATTTCCACAGTTATTAATTCAAGGGTTTTCTTTCCATGCCATTGCATGAATTTGTATATTGTGAAGCAAGGACAATGATACACTATTCCCAGGGAGTCGAGAAAATTTTCCCGGCTGGAACGGGAATCGAACCCGCCGTCTCCGGATTGGCAATCCATAGCCTTAACCACTAGGCTAACTGGAGACCTGTATAGTCAGCGTAAATTTGTGCTACTGTGCGCCAATGAATCTTGGCATTTATTAGTAGTAAATTATTCAAGCCTAGTGACCATACTACTGCATCACTAAAGCTGAGCGCCATCGTCGATGTCACCAAAAGCCGATAGTGACAGAAACTTCTTAAAACATGAATAAACCTTCAAGGCATGCTGATTGTTACTTGGGAGGGTCTCGCTCAACGACATGCTGCTGAAAGGACCGGACATGCTGACGTCGTTGTTTGCTGTTCTGCTGAGGTTCAGACCGAGATCGATCGCGGTGTGTGGAGACATCCGCGAAATGTTCCATCAAAATCGGATCATGACTCAGGACAAGCAGTATCAACGGTTCGTATTCCGTTAGCACCCGGATGAAGAACCTCAAATCTACGTGATGGACGTGGCAACATTTGGTGCAACGTGTTCCCCGTGCTCGTCTCAGTTCGTCAAGAACAAAAACGCAAAAGAGTTTGAGTCGGACTTCCCAAAAGCAGCTGAAGCGATCATCAACGCGCACTACGTTGACGATTACCTCGACAGTGTATACAGTCTATAGACTCCGTAGAGAAAGCAGTCCAGCTGATAAAGGATATAAAACACGTAGACGCTCAAGGTGGTTTTGAAATTCGAACCTTCATGCCAAACTCACCAGAAATTCTATCTAGAGGAGTTAATATCGAGCGTGTACTCGGGATGGTGTGGAAGCCCGTGGAAGACGTGTTCACTTTCGACGTAGTACTGAAGGAGGATTTGAAGCAGTTTCTAGTGCAGTCAGTTATTCCCACGAAACGGCAAGTGTTGCGGCTGGTGATGTCGCTGTTCGATCCGTATGGGTTCATCGTTCACTTTGTCGTTCACGGCAAAATTCTAATGCAGCACATTTGGAGGACGGGTACAGAGATCGCACCGGAATTGTGCCAAATGTGGAGGGATTGGATTCGTCTATTGGAACGATTACAGGAAGTTGAAGTACCACGTTGTTTCTTCGGTACGACTGGCAGCCAAGTACCGTAATCCGGGGTCAAATTGATAACTTTAAAACTACTTTGCGGAAAACGTCAGTGGCAATTTAAATATTGCCAAAAGAATTTCTGTAAAACCAGTACCCAGTGGGTCTCCATGTAACCATGTGATAGAATTTTGTTCAACAAATTTGAACTTTAAGTTAAAAAAAAAACTCCAAAAATCAATAAATTGGAAATGCCACTTTGGGGCGAAATTGATCAGCATACAATTAAGCATCGGTTGGAAAGAAAATTTCCTTCTCCGCTTAATTTTGCTCTTCTAAAACTGAAGAACGCGTTTAAAATCTAACAACTAGTGAATTCAATACTTTAAATGCAGAATTAAATTTTGAAATTTCCCCTTAAACGCCTAAAGATAGGCAATTTCTTTTGAATTAAGTGATTTCTATAACAATAAATGACTATTTCATCGTAAAATAAACTTTTTTTCAACTATGTATTTCATTTTCTGATTAGTTACATAACTTCCCAAGCAAGGCTCCACAAAAATATTAAAACAGAGAATTTACGGGAAGTTAAGTAGCAATGATTTCAGCTAAATGGGAAATACATTGCAAATTCCTAAAAAAAATAAGGCAAAACTAACTTTTTTCTACAAAATTAAAAGTCCACACTCATCTCTAGACATCTACGAACCAGATGACGTTAAAAGTTTAAGATCATTACGACGCTTAAGATTTCCTAATATGGGTAATGTAGTACCCGAATGATCAATTACACCCTGATGATCAATTTGACCCCGGTTTACGGTACCTGCAAACATACAGCTGTACGTATTTGTCGACGCAAGCGAGCTTGCGACCACCTGGCGGTTCCCTACAGTATCGACTACAATAACAGCAGACAGCGGATAGAAGAAGAGGCGGCTAGGCCAAGGCCAAGCCCTCGCAGGTGAAAGACATCATACTTCGACGAAGAGGTATTTAGGGAAGCGCTCCGCCGTGAGCGAAACTTAATCGGTTTAGACGGCGACGAGCTGGTAGCGGTGCTCTCACGTGCGTGTGATGCGACCATGCCTAGGCGAGTCCACCCTAGAAATGGGAGGCCACCGGCTTACTGGTGGACCGACGCGATTGCGGACCTGCGCCGCGCCTGCCTACGGGCTAGGCGGCGGATGCAGCGAGCACGATCAGAGGAAGAGCGAAACGAATGGCGGGTGGTGCTCGCCGCTGCAAAAACCGCGCTGAAGACCGAGATAAGAGCAAGCAAAAAGGCCTGCTGTGAGGGTCTCTGTCAGAGTGCCAATACGAACCCGTGGGGTGACGCCTACAGGATCGTTATGGCCAAGACGAGAGGTGTGATGGCTCCTACAGAGCAATCTCCAGAGATGTTGGAGGGGATCATTGGAGGACTTTTTCCGCGTCATGATCCTAATCCTTGGCCTCCTTTCGTAGGACAGCCGAGGACTGGGGCTGGCGATGAGGAGAGGGTCACCGATGTGGAACTTGTGGGGATAGCTAAGTCCCTTAGCGTAGGTAAGGCCCCAGGTCCGGACGGAGTTCCGAACCTGGCCTTAAAAGTAGCCATTGCAGAGGATAACTCAGCACCGACAAACGGAAGCAATCAAAACACAAACTCAGCTAGATTTCAAACAATTTCGCAAACTTAACTTTATTAGCTCATTCGGGTTGGACTTAAAGTTGTTCGATACGGAATGGAAATGAGCTACTAAATCATGGCCATGAATAGAGGAAAAAGCTCACATACCTGCGCAGGTTTTTCTTACTCGTTGACACGATGACTCGAAGGCTTGACACGATGACTCGAAGACTTGACACGATGGCGTCCTCGCTCCTCCTGATTCGGTGGCGATGGCGGCGTTGTAACGATGCCGCTGACGCTGCTGATTGGCGGCAGCGATGGAGGTCGAGCTCGTGCGGTATGGCCGAAACTAAAGCTGCGGGGGTGAGTGGCGGCTGGGCGGAGGCCTTCCGACTTTTGTAGGACGAGAACGTCCGGATTCGCCTTCCTCTTCAGAGGGAAGCCCCTTTTCCCAATCGACCCGGCTTCGCGTACCTTTCCGCTATGACCGAGCGGAGTCAAGGGAACTTCCAACTGTCGATTCAGGTCTCGATCCTGCGTACACTAATTGGCGGTGTACGGGGATCGCGTTCTCGATCGAAAGATCCAGGGGATTGTAGCTGTCGGATCTTTACCGGCGGTTGATTAGCGACCGCGGTAGGTTTCGCTACTCTTGACGAGCGACTTCACTCACCCTCGTTTGACTGCCTTCGAAAGGCGGGCCTTGACGGGTGCACGAGCTCCAAAATGTCCGTGCTCCACGGACGGAAATGGCGGGCCCTGGTTTCGCCACAAAAGATTCCCCGATCCGACTCCGGTCGAATCCACAAAACTCCAGCCCATACCAAAAAGCGCTTGGCGCTGTAAAGTCCAACGCGAAATCACAAATTAATTATCTATATCAATCTAAAACACAATTTACTACAAATTACCTTTCTATACGTTTCAACGAATTCACTAATAGAAATTTCGCGGAATTGGTCAGATATACTGACGTTGGCAACGAAAAACTGTCGATTAAGGAAAATTATGGTCAAGAACTTAATAGCACTAGAAATTCACTCCAATCATTCATTACCTTTGTCTAAAAACCACTATTTAATCTTCAAACTTCAAAAACTTCAAATTTAACTCACTATACTTCGAACTCTCGCGATACTTCTATCCACCAGCCGTACTTGAGCGATAATGATCGAGCTTAAGATCTATGGCAAGCATGTAACTTCATCTTGAACTCAAATCTATTATTTCGAATATTGCGCCAAGCAATTTTAGGATGGCGACATTGAGTTCACACCATCGGTGAGCCGACAAAAACCGAGTACATAAACCATTATAGTCGGGTTCATGCCCAATTCATATTGGATAACAGTTTATAGCACGATCTTAGTCAATGCACAAACCCGCAGTCGACATGAGCAAATTCAAATGTTGTCGTACTGATGACGTCATTTTGACTCTACTTAACGTTTCGTCCTAATCGATTTATAATTACATTACTCTAATTCAGTTTATTCATTTTAATTCAGTTTATTATTTTACTTAAAAAAGATAAAAACGTCAAAAGCTATAATTACATCAATAAAATTCAAAATAATATTTTGCTTAAAAAGACAAAAAACGTCAAACGTTACAAGATGTTCAGGTCTGCTATGCAGAAATGCCTGGATGAGGGAGTTTTCCCAGAAGCTTGGAAGAGGCAGAGCCTGGTACTATTGCCAAAGGAGGGGAAACCACCCGGAGACCCGTCGGCATATAGACCAATATGCTTGATTGACACGGCGGGGAAGGTGCTCGAAAAGATCATCCTCAATAGAATGTTGCGGTTCACCGAGGGCGAAAATGGTCTTTCGAGTAACCAGTACGGCTTCCGGAAGGGAAGGTCCACCGTAGACGCTATCTTGTCGGTTACAAAAACCGCCGAGAAAGCACTCGAGCCTAAGAGGAGGGAAATTCGCTTTTGCGCGGTAGTGACTCTGGATGTAAGGAATGCGTTTAATAGCGCCAGCTGGTCTGCTATTGCCGATGTACTCTTGCGTCTGGGGATACCGGAGTACCTGTACAAGATTCTCGGAAGTTACTTTCAGAATCGTGTACTAGTCTACGACACGGAGGTGGGTCGGAAGTGCTTTCACATAACCTCAGGAGTCCCGCAAGGTTCCATCCTGGGTCCGGTGTTATGGAATGTCATGTACGACGAGGTGTTGAGGTTAGAGTATCCAGTGGGAGTGGTGATTGTCGGATTTGCCGACGACATTACGCTCGAAGTCTACGGTGAAACGATCGAGGAGGTAAAGTTGACTACCAACCACTCGATCAAGGTTGTGGAGGCGTGGATGCGGTCCAGGAAACTGGAGCTGGCTCACCACAAGACAGAGGTGACGGTTGTTACCAACCTGAAGTCGGAGCAGCAGACGGAGATCAGTGTAGGAGAGTGTACTATCCTGTCAAAGCGCTCCGTCAGACACTTGGGCGTGATGATCGATGATAAGCTTACCTTCGGTAGCCACGTCGATTATGCCTGTAAAAGAGCCTCCACAGCTATTGCGGCACTGTCCCGGATGATGTCCAATAGCTCTGCGGTGTACGCCAGTAAGCGCAAGCTTCTGGCTAGTGTTGCTACGTCCATACTTAGGTATGGCGGCCCGGCGTGGGGCACCGCGCCGTACTAAATGTACCGACGGAAGCTGGAAAGTACTTACAGGCTTATGTGTCTGAGGGTTGCAAGCGCGTACCGTACCGTGTCACACGACGCTCTCTGTGTCATTACTGGTATGGTGCCTATCAGCATTCTTATCAGTGAGGACATGGAGTGCTTCGAAATGCGCGGCACAAGAGGCATACGCAGGACTGCCAGGATGGCCTCTATGGTCAAATGGCAGCGCGCGTGGGACAGTTCCACCAAAGGAAGGTGGACCCATAGGTTGATACCGAGGGTAGATAGTTGGATTAATAGGCGCCATGGGGAAGTTACATTCCACCTGATACAGGTCCTTACAGGTCATGGTTGCTTCCGACAGTATCTACACCGTTTCGGGCATGCGGATTCTCCCGAATGCCCAGTGTGCAATGGTTTAGAGGAAACGGCGGAACACGTTTTGTTCGTGTGCCCGCGTTTTCGCACAATGCGTGACCGCATGCTTGCCACATGCGGAGAGGACACAACTCCGGACAACTTGGTCCAGAGGATGTGTAGGGATGAGTTTGGCTGGAACGCCGTTTCAACGGCTATTACCCACATCGTCTGGGATCTACAGAGGAGGTGGCGCGTGGACTCGGAGAATGGCTAGTCCAGATGCAGTACAAGAGGTGGTCCAGGGGTTCGGAGTCGGCTTCGTAGGTCATACCGGTGCCCTGCGGTCGAGATCGAGCCTTACAGCGATTATGTGGCCGCGTAGAGGAAGTCCCGGTAGCAGTGCTGTCGTGGCGTCGGTCTACTGGGTTGGATCCAAGCCCGCGGTTGGAAAGGGGTCCCCGGCAAGGGTCGGGGCAGATGGAGTCCCTGCCGTCAGCAACCTACGGATGCATCTGATAGGGCCTGAAGGGTAGTGATACCCTTCCTTTGCGGGCAGGTCAGATCGGGTTGCATGTGGGCATCAGTTCTTGATGTCCGCTCAGCAGTAGGGCGCGGGCGGGGTTGACTCTGCCCGCCTTCCGAGAACAAAGGGAGTGGCGAGGACCACTCGGGAAACTGGCTAAGCGCCAGCATGCTACCGTGATGGACTCTCCAAAGCGAGTCATCGATGTTCGTTGCTGCAGGCTACGCAGCTAACCTTGTGGGTGCGATGTGCACTAGCCCCTCTCTGAAGCAATACCTTCTTGGTGGTTCCGGAGAGACGTAGGGTTTGGCGACCATGGGAATGGTTTAGTGGGTACGAGGAGAGAGTAGTCCTGGATTTTACTTTTGTTGTAGAAGACGGCCTGTCAGACCTACACTACCCTAACCTTCTGTTAGGGTGTCTGTTGAGCAGATTATCCCCCTATGGTTTAGAAGGAAAAAAGCGAGCTTGCTTATGCTTCATACTTCATGGTCGATGTGCACTAGTCCCTCTCCGCAGCAATGCCTTCTTGGATGGTTCCTGAGAGACGAAGGGTTTGGCGGCAGTGGGAATGTTGTTGAGTGGGTCAGAGAAATGGTAGTCCTGGCTTCTACTTTGGCTGTAGAAGACTGTCCCAACCTCCACACTACCTGTACCGGCCTGATCAGTCTGTTGAGCAGATTTAAAAAAATACGACATGCACGCATGCAAAAATGAAGAACTAGTAATAATGTAGTGAATTTAGTCCATTACAAATTATTTGTAGTTCATACATTAGTGTTCTTTTGACTTACAGAATTTCTAATACGAGTATTTTTCCGACGCCTTTTGCAAGTAATCGGAGCTCCGTTTGCCTGCTTGTGTTGCCGCAAATCCATCACAGCATGGTATACTATCGTGATCACCACTGCTGGCAATCCAACGACCATCATGAACGTCGCCAGCACAGCTGTACTACGGCTCCTCTTTTTAGTAACTCTTGTAGCATTGCCCTTAGACATTTCCTTGCTACCGGTGCAGCCAAAAGCCCACTGTTGAAAGTTATGGAATGCGTCGCAGTTGCATTTTTCCGTTTTCGAGTCTCGCTGCCGTTTCCACTGAGCGTGCCACATATCCACCCCGAATCGCGTTTCGATTCGTTCTACATTGTCCAGCCCAATTGCTGTTGGTGTTGCTCCACTTGAAAGCGCCAGTACATCGCCAAGCTCGGTTCCCATGACCATATAGTTCTTCAGATCACACTCAATCTGAACTCTTCCGCCAAGCGGTAGACATTTTTCTCCGGATGAAATTCCATTCACGACAAGCGAGCCGCAACCGTCGCCAAAGTTATCAACGCCAAACATTTGCACCGTAGTGTGATTGCAAGTTGCAGTCAGGACTATCGACTTGGATATTGGTATTGTAGTGTACTCGAGAATTATCTCCAGACAGACAGGACGGACCGATTCGTACATACGGATAAGGCCAAACCGAGGTTGATGCCATTCTGTAGCATGCCGGAGAATCGAGATAGCTTCGCCGCGAAAATGAAATCCCGTGTTCGCATTAATCTCCAGCTGAGAGCAATTGTTGATGTCCAAGAGAAGGTTTTGAACGTTTGAACTATTCGTAGTGGATGGTTGAAGTTTGGGAGTTTCTGTTGTACAAAGTATTTCGAATGGTAATGGCAGCAACAGCACCACCACCAGTGGAATGAAAGTGACCATTTTAGGCAAAATATGTTATCGAATGAACCATGACGACTTTCTCTAAATGGGGTTATCGGCCTTCTACGTACCAACAGCTGTTACTTTTCTCAGACGGGAAAATATGCTGCAACATAAAGTGGTTCTGTTGACTAGACTATACTAATTGATCAAATTGGACCACAGTGAGCCCCTTTCGTATGCTTACATAATCACGGACAAGGCATTCCCAAGCAGTTTTAAGCAGTTTGTGTCACTATCGGCTTTTGGTGACATCGACGATGGCACTCAGCTTTGGAAATCTAGCCGTAATGTCACAAGGCTTGAATTATTTACTACTGATATCTACATGCCAAGATTCATTGGCGCACAGTAGCACAAATTTACGCTGAATATCCAGGTCTCCAGTTAGCCTAGTGGTTAAGGCTATGGATCGCCAATCCGAAGACGGCGGGTTCGATTCCCGTTCCGGTCGGGGAAATTCACTCGACTCCCTGGGCATAGTGTATCATTGTACTTGCCACACAACGTACAAATTCATGCAATGGCAGGCAAAAAAAAACCCTTCAATTAATAACTGTAGAAGTGGTCTAAGAACACTAAGTTGAAGAGAGGCAGACCAAGTTCCAATGCGAACGTCGAGCCATAAAGAAGAAGAAGAAGAAAAAGAGATTCTTCATGAAATCGTTGGAAAAACACTTGGAGAAATTCCTTGGGAAACCCCTAGAGGATTTCCAACAAGAGTTTTACGAGAAATTTTTAAAGGCATACAGTGACCCCACACCGATGAATCACCTTAAATTTTGTACACTATTTATGAATCACCATGTTGATCAAATGGAGTGATCCATAAACTGTGGTCATTTTTGCCGATTCATAAATTGTGAGGTCACTGTATCTTGAAAAATCCCGCCCCTGCGTGGAGTGTGGCCGACTCACCTCTACTTTCGCTCCAGGATTTCTGTTTCCATGTATGGGGGCATCCATTTAGTACGTCACGCAAAATTTGGGAATTTTTGACCCCCCCCCCTCCTCTCTTCT
Organism: Aedes albopictus; assembly: GCF_035046485.1. NCBI lineage: Eukaryota > Metazoa > Arthropoda > Insecta > Diptera > Culicidae > Aedes > Aedes albopictus. Next base: position 73,765,572 of record NC_085136.1, on the reverse strand, counting down.
TCGTTCGGGTTTTTCGTATACCTCATGCATTGCTTGTCACACTTTCCGGAACCCCCCCTCCCCGCTCTGAACGTGACGTGCTTAATGGATGCCCCCTATCGGCTTTTGATGGCATCGGACATGGAGCTCCACGTTGGAGATCTAATTGTAACGCAGGCACCTATTGATGAGGACCTGCAGGCTGCAGCAGTTGATCGAGTATTCTCCATTGATACGCATCAGGTTTCACTGGCGTACAGTAGCACAGATTTCACGTTTGAGTTGAAAATTCGGATTTTGGTTCGTTGACTAATCTGACAGTTTTCCATTCTCGCAAAAGCATTCCTCGCCTCTTTGATGCGTGCAGCTATGTCGCTCTTGGTGCCGTCATCGACCGCCATTTGGCTACCAATATATTGGAAGCTTTCAACATTCTCCACTGTTTGCCCAGCTACCGTAAAACGATTTGGTCTTCTTGACGTTGATGGTAAGTCCTGCCGCCAGGGAGCGATCGGAAAGATCATCGAGCTTACTCTGCATATCAAAGTGTCGTTGAGCTAGGAAAGCAACGTCATCAGCTAGTTCGAAGTCATTTAGGTGCTCCATGGTAATGGACTGCCACAGCAACCCACGATTTGGTTCACGAATAATTGCACCTACCAGGATCTGAGGAACAGTTGCGATGATAGTATACTTAGAGTGGGTCATCGTTTATATGGAAAAATGAAAAATTCAATGGTATCCCATCAGATCAAAGCTTTTTCGATCCCATTTCAGCACCCAAATAAGTGTGCAAAATTAGGGCACGATCGGTTATGTCTACGTTTTGCGCATCGCGTTTGAAGTTTGTATGGGGTTTTACATGGGAAAACACACTTTTTTGAATTTTTCTCATAACAAGCATGAATTTTTCTAAAACCGTGTAACTGATAAAGTGAAAACATAGCCTAGGGTGTCCTGAAAAACTTTGTCGAAGACCGCGAAGTAATCTGATGCTTATGAAAAAAGTTATAGCGTTGGCATTGCTTGGCGAAACAGCATGATTTTGTTGCTATTGTTATTCCTTTACATGTTAAAACATAAACACATGCATGCGGTTCGTTGGTTATAACTATTTTCACAAGCATCGGATCGCTTTGCGGTCTTCAACAAAGTTTTTCAGAACATCCTAGGCTATCATTTTACAGTATCGGTTAAAAAGTTTCAGACAAACTTTTTCAACTTATGGCTAAAATGCAAAAAAGTAGGTTTTCCCATACAAAATCCCATACAAATTTCAATTGCAATGCGCAAAATGTAGACGCAACCGATCGTGCTCAAATTTTGCACAGATACTCAGGACTCAAAACGGAACCAAAAAAGCTTTGATCTGAGAAAACGGTTCCGATGACCCACACTAGTATACATCCTTGTCTCGCTCCAGTGACAATCCGGATGGAATTCGATACAACACCGTTGTGTACTACTCTACACGAAAATGCCTCGTACTGTGCTTCAATGAGGCCGATGATTTTCTCAGGGACACCCTTGCGCCTGAGGACTCCCTAGTCCCCACCTATGCATATTCGTGGTTGAGATGGTCGAAAACTTTTACGCAATCGATGAACAGGTAAAAAAACTCTTGGAATTCATTGATTTGCTGCAATATGGTACGGATTGCACAGGTTCTCTGTTGTACTGATGGAGCTTCGATGTTGACACGGGTAATGCGTTGAACCCTTGACGGATCATGCTGATGTGTTAAAGGCGTGACCGTCACTTGATAAAGATTTCCAAAGTGCTTGAACCAGCGATTCAACTGGTCAGCCTCATAACTGGTCAGATCAATAACTGTCCAGACTGTCTTTCACGGGCATCGTAGCATTCATCTGAGTCCCACTCAGGCGACGTGAGACATCGTAGAGGAGACGAATGTCGCCGGTATTTGCGGCGCTCACGCCTACGCCGTCGGCAAGGGAGTCCGCCCACGCTCTTTTGTCCCGCCCACATGAGCGCTTCAAATCCTTCTCGAGAGCCGAATAGCGCTGACGGGCTACGGCTTTGGCTCCTCGTGTTTTTGTTCGCTCTATCGCGGATTCGGCGTTTCTTCGCTGGTCTATCATCTGTGATCCATTGCTTTTTCTGGGTGCGTAGCTCACCCAAATTATTCTCGCCGGTGGCGATGAAGGCGTTTCGTTGATCATCTCCCAAGTAACAATCCTTATTCTATTTGGTTTTATTTGTTTTTATGATAGTTTTATCGGAACATTGCATATTCTAGTTGATCTTATCGGAGTTTCAGCTGAGCACAACTATTCTTCATCAATATGTGATTTTAAAAGCACCTCCAAGAATACTTGAGATTCAGTTCATAAAACCATAAACACAACAAGAACTGTTGAACTTATTTTCAGTTTTATAAGGTTCTTTTAGTTATTTTCAATCATCCGTTCTTGATCAAGAGCAACTGTTCTCGCATGAGAACAGTTTGGTACATGAAAAATACAAGAAAAAACTCAAGCATCAGATTTTGATTCTCATCGTTCCGTTATTGCTGCCAATCAAGAACACCTACCCGGAAACCCAACCGCGACGCGGTGCAGTGCTAGGTTCCTCCGGTTGCGGCATCCGAAATGAGATTGGTTTGGTCATCCAGGACGTCGATTCCCTTGTAATCGGGAGTCAAATAATCGCCCGGCAAAATCACTTACATGTTGGAAATGCTGACCGGAAGAATAAGGCGCTGCACCACATCAACGCCGGTTCCCTAAAAAGGTCTGCCTGGTTGGCAACGGTACCGAGCTGATGATTAAATGTATCGCACGAAGTTCACAAAATCCACCGTGGTGCGATAATTTGTTGTTTGTTTACAATTTGGCGTACATGATTTATGACGTTCTCGGCGGAGTTTGCATAAACCTACATCAAGAACGTTATAAACCTGAGTACTCTTGAGTAATACTTCTTACCCTTGCATAAGATGAAATAAATTTAAGACGTTCTTGATGGAGGTCAACCAGGCTGCATTGAGAACGTTATAAATCCTAGTGTTCTTGAGTTATGCTTTTAGCTCTGGCATGAGTTGAAAGAAATTTAAGACGATCTTACGGTGATGTTGATTAAAACCATCGATGATGGACCGACCACCGGCCTAGATTTCAATGGAAGCCATGTGGAGAAAACTCATGAGCAATGTTCGCATGACCAGGAATAATATTTTTAAATATTTTATTAGTGCGTTATAATGGAAGCGCATTGCAATTTTTGGAAGTATCTTGCAACATATATACGATGAATTTTGCTTGGCATTTGGCATCCTTGCTACATCCCGGAAATATTTCCAATTTGTGTAACAAATTAATCCCGATTACAATAATGTGTCATTTTCATTGTGTTTTTAATTTCAATTTAATTCACCAAACATTTCTGTCGTCATAAAAGCTGCATCAGCAACAACACTGACAAATTTATTATCCGTTTTATCGTGCACTTGAAGATTTCTACAAGGAGAGAGCGATTCGCCTTGAGGGCAACTTGGGAAGTACAACAAGTTTTAAGAGAAATTTAAAAATAATTCTCCAAGAGCATCTTAGGATGGGCCTCTTTGATCTTATGGCGGGTTTATGGTTGAGTTGATGTCGTGTTGTAGAGCAATTTGGTTTATGCCTGGTTTTAAAGAACAGGTGTTGAAGAATACTTCAAAAGCATTATAAAATTAGTTTTGTTACTTGGGCTACGCTTCCACCTTCTGGAATATCCGCAGCACGGTTCTCCAGCTCCTCGACGAAGGACCTTTTCACCTCAGCATGTTCCAGTCGGCATGGGATGAATCGGCGTCCGAATTTCTTCTCCTGTCGATGGATCCTCGCAATACGCAGCCGAATCTCGCCGATGTGTCGGCGCTACGTTTGTTCCGAACATCAGGATGTGGTCAATTTGATTTTCCGTAAATCCGTCACGGGAACCCATGTCACTTTGTGCACTAGTCGATGGGGGAAGAGCGATCTCCCAATCACCATGTCATTGTTGCCACAAAACTCTGCAAACTGCGTTCTCGCTCATTTCTCCGAGACCATGGTGTTGGACGAGGTAGTGTCCAACCCCTCGCGGTTGGGTGGATTATCATGTAGAGGTGCCCAACCCTCATAGATTGATCAGCTGTCAATGTTGGCGTGAAAAGCATTATTATTGGGTTTGTATGTTACTTGGTCTCGTTTTAAAGACTGAATAAAGCGTTTATTATTATAGTAATTAAGAAAATATCGGTTGTGTCTTCTTCTGGTAAGCGTAATTCTCCGAAAGCCTGATTTGGTGACTGCCGGGTATTCCACTGCGGTTAAGGAATTCCGACATGAAGATTTTGATATCGATGTTTCGGATGGCTTTCTCAGTCTTTAAGTCGAGAACGAATTGTTTTCTACTCTCCCGACGTATCTGCCGAAGGATTTTGGCCTTTCCCTAGGTGTATATCGTCTCCCGTGTAGATTGATGCCTAACTATTTGTCTTTGGCTTGCCTTTTCATTACCTGTTGTTTTTAATGTTTTTATAATATTTTTAATATTTCTAGGACTTCACAGCACTGGTAACGATCGTTTCACTTTGAAACGCTGAACTCTCCAATATTATCGCTCATGAACTGTGATATAACTTGCAAGCCAATATGTTCTTCGTTTCATCGACTCCGTTTCCAAATAAATTGAAAACTTCCACGACCTTGCACAATATAACTACCCTACTGGAATGGAAAATATGGTACCAATTATCACGTGAATTGTCCTGTTCGCGTGTATTGTCGATGGTGGTTGCTATGCTATAAATTGTCACAAGGTCGCATATCCTGTGTCACACCATCATCCGTCCCAAAAAAGCCGCTATCGCAATCAGCGCGCAGTTTGTCATTTTGTAGCCGGTATCCAAACACCCACACACACTATGGACGGGAGATTGGACGCCGATTTGGTTGTTGGTCAAGCCCGCCGTCACACCACAGGTTCCTCCGATCTGACCACTCCGATACCCTCGCATATGACGATGATAAGCGCAATATGTGTCATTTTATCATATGGCTTTTGAGGTCACCGTGAATACACGTTATCGAATATTGGGTCCACCCGTTTTCTCTCCCCTCAGGCCAAAGTGCAGTGCAGTTCGTTGCATTTATATCCTCATGATAATTATTAAGCAATGAGCTATTTGTACGTACGAATGGCGCCAGCAGCGTTACGGCCCTACTTTGTTTCCCAGGACTGAACGAACACAGAAACACGGAGCCGTAATTGGATTAGCAAATAGATAATTAAAATACTTTTGCGCTCGTACAACGGCAACAACAAAGTTTGCAAAGTATCACCGAGGGGCACTCCGGCGCGAAAATATGCCGCCCTTGGCCACCCAGACTTCAGCCACATCCAGCGAAGTAACAAGCAACCACCACCCATAAGACACCGTGGATAGACGGGATGGTGATGTTTTTCAGGCGAGATGAGGAGCGGATCGTAAAAACTTTACCGGACCGCTTCATACCGCACAGCTTGAGGCGAGAAGAAAAACTTCATCCTTGTTTGTTGGATGCTGATGCTGTGGTTGGGATTCCAGAGCCGCTTGCTTGGTGTAAAATACTCGTTCCGTTTCACACGTACCGCACTTACCACTTGCGTTGTTTTTGGTTGGTCCCGGTTTGGTAGCCCAGGGTGTAACTCAAAAGGTTTTAGCGTTTTGGAAGTGCTTTATGCGATAGTGCGGACCAACTAAGTCAGATGATGGATCCTATTCCTATTCTACGAGCAATTCCACTGGTGAATCGACCGGACGTAATGCTAACGTTGACTATTGCCACATACCTGGTGATGATCACACTAAGCCCAGAATTCTCTGTAATCAGCAATCAATGTACAGTAACGGCAATCGCCACAGTACGACCTAGGGCGACTAGGGCAACCAATGTCGCCTTAGCATACGCCTAGAGCACCGTTGAGAACGTGGAACGGAGACGACGAAACAAATGGCACGACGAGGAGTAGAGGAGAAAAGCGCAGCACGGTCGGTAATGCTGCAGCATGGGACCCGGCAGAACGTGGAACAATACAAACAGAAGCAGAAACAACAGACCCGCCTCTTCCGGGAGAAAAACGCCTCCTGCAAGAAGCGGAGTGTGAGGAGATGGAACTGTTGCGCTTTTGAAGAAACCTTCTGCTTTTGAAGTACAAACCAAATGTAGGCGTCAATAGAATTTAGAAGAACTTTTTGACATGCTAGCTGCCAATATGATTATCAGAAATTCCTTCTTTTAACCATACACTATTCTTTCTAGTTTCAGAGATTATTTGGTGTTGAAACTGCCGTTATTTTATCAGAGATTTATGCTTCATTGAGACAAAGGCTGTTTTGTCGAGTTGTACTGATGTGGGAAACAGTGACTTTATCACTAGTTTATAATTCATTTTCGGCCAAACGGCATTCGACCAAATGGAATTCGGCCAAATAAAGTTTATGATTTTTCTTCAAATACTTCGTTTTGATTATCATTAGGGGGATTCACATAACAGCGTAAACTGATTAAACTGATTAAATGTCGCGAAGACCAAGGCAATCTTTGATCATATCATTCGCTAAATCACGAAACATTTCAAATAAGCAGAAAATCATGGCTTACGCAGCAATTTAATCTGTTTAGTGAGTACCCCTAATATTTATGAATATTCTCTAAGATCAACAACTTTGACACGGTTTTTGACAAATTTTCCAATTGTGGAAGACTTCAAATGCTGCGAGATTTATTCCAAATTTTATTAAATTTTGAAATTTTTTCGTATGTCTTGAATTTTGTTCCGGAAATATTTAGAATGGCGCGGGTCAGAATCAAAAGCTGTAAGTAACAGAAACATACGTTCGAGTAAACGAGGTTTAAAGTATTTCATCAAGTTTTCATTCCATACAAAATGTATGGAGTTTAAAATCGTCCCAAATTTTTCCGATTTATTGTATTTTTTCTAATCGTTGTAAAAACAATCTTAAAAAGGTTCCTAAAAGCTTGAAATCTGATGATTTTTTATATGCTCAACTCAAAATCGACAAAATGGGCATTTATACCCCTTAGCATCTGGGCCCCTCAATTGTGACCTGCCCAGAAACTCTTTTGGACATATATCTTACATATACTCTTATTTTCAATTGGTTGCTCACACTGTTTCACTTAGTTTGGCTGAGACTAAAATATAGCTACCTTCCACTGAGAAGAATACATTTTTCTGATTAGGATTAATCACCGCGGAATCTTACTGATTTCAGTGGATTGGCTCTTTTCGGTGAAGGCCTCCTGGTGTCTCTCTAAGAATTCTTCTGAAAATTCTGAAAATTGTTCCAAGAAATTCTCAAAGATTCTTTCAGGAACTCCTGAAAAACCACATGTTCAGGACGGTGCCGTATTACTTTGATTTCTCCCTAAGAGAGCGTTCGATAGATCGGAGAGAAAATATGAGTTTGAAGAACGACGGTTCAATAGCCGCTCGTTCAGAGTATGTTCAACAGTAGTACAACAGATATCAAACAATAAGCACACGCCACGCAGCGCAGATAATTGCCGTACTACGAAATTGATTTATTGTTGGACAGGACAGGACAGCAAAAGGACTAGAAATGTAAGAAAATTAAATAAAATGTTACTAGACTAACATGCAAATTACTAACTAATGATGCTAACTAATGAACTAAACATGCAATGTGAACCTAAATACTATGTGAAACTTGAAACTAAATAATGAAATACATTTGCAGCTAAAAGCAAACTCAAACATAAAAAAACGAGTTTCGCTAATTGAATCGTCCGAAACAACAGTTCCTGGCCAACACCACATGAAAGAATTTTTTCAAGAAATTCAGCAGGCAAACCCTCCGGAAAATACCCCAGAAATCATTCAGGAATTCTTTCTTCTAGGAATTCTTCCAGACATTCCTCAACGGATTTCGCAAGAAATCTCTCTCTCCACAGAATCTGCCGAAGACAAATCCAGCAATCCCTCTAAGGATTTGATTAGGAACCGTTATGAGGATTTTTTCCCGAAGTACCTCCAAGAATTCTACCAACGAATCTGCAAAGATTACACGAATTACTACTATGAATTATTCAGTCATCCTAAATGACTTCTGTTTGGAACTACTTCAAGATATGTTGCTATGAATTATTCAAGTAATTATTGGAAAGATTTTCTCAAATATTTTTGAAGTTTTTCAAAGGATCCCTTTGATTATTTCTCCATGGAGTCCATCTTAAAATTTTCCGAAAATGCATTATCAGGAAATTTTCACGAGGAGTTTATCCAACGCTTTCTCTAAGAATCCCTTTAGGTAATATCCATATCTGTTTTTCAGGGATTACTCAATGGATTCTAACAATGTTTTTTTTTTACAAATATAAGTGTGCGAATTGGCCCAGGACTAGTTTATTTCGGGACCATCCGACATCCCACCAGGTTCGCCTCACTCCAAGGATTCTTGCTGGAGTTTCTCCTGCAATTTCCCCAAGAATTCTTTCAAAAAATCATGGATTACTTAATGGATCACTCAAAACATTGTTCAAAGATTCCTCCATGAATGTCCAAAGAAATTCATTCTTCAAATCCTGTAGATATTTCTTAGAAAGAAAATCAGAAATGCTTTGGGAATTTTCTTTTTCGCCAGAAACTTTCAAAAGATTCCTCAAGAAATTTCAGCCAGGAATACCTCCAAGGCATGCTCCATGAATTTTACCAGTGCTTTTTTAAGCGATTGTTCCTTCAGGCTCCAAGCTATCGTTTAAGGACTTCTTCGAGAATTCTTGCGCAAGAATACCTTCTAGGATTGCTCCAAAAATGTTCCGTTGTCACCTCCAAGGACTTCTTTATGTATTCTTTCAACAATCCTTCAAAGTACGTGGAGCAGCTAAATTTCTACTAGAACTTATTCATGACATTATCCAAAGACCTCTTGAGAAATTGATCCGAAAATTATTACATCCATTCCTCCTAATATGTATTTCTCCACAGGATCTTCCAGTAATTCCTCCAAAAATTGCTCTACAAATTTTTGATCTGATTTCTACAGAAATCCATTTCACTCTTCCAATCATGCTGTGGTAACCGAAATCCCAACTTTAAATTTTTCAGTAGCCTCAAATATCTTTGGCATCCATTTGCCGCAAAAGTAGTTACTCGACTGAAGCCGAACTGCTATGCTATCCATTCCTCACCGTTCCACATTTTCCATCCCACTTACACACTCATGAATCCAAGCTCAGCTTCGCGAACACTAATTCATTCATCTCTTTCTATTCTTTCATCTATCGTTCATCGATTTCATTCTCGTTCTCATCAATACAATCAAACGCTTCCACTGAATAGTGGTTTCTGCTTTTAGTAGTGTTGCGTGTACGTACACGCTGCATTACACGAACACCACTTGAGTTACTGGTTGAAAATAGTAAACAAAGATCAGCTGTTCCCAGCAAAATCAAATGGGCATATTTTCAACCAGTAGATTTACATTAGTGTTCGTGATACCGCGCTGCGAAACCACTATGGTGTCGAGCGTGAGCTTACACCGCACGCGCAAACGTCAGATGAAAAGCTCGCTACCAACAGACTTGGGCGGGCTCATTGGTTACACGGAGAGAAGTGTTGAGCACATTTTTATTACCATTTTTATTGCACTCATTATATCCACCACACATGCCTCAAAAAGTTCTTACAAATTCTCCTGCACAAAATATTCTAATGGTTAATCCGGAAATTTTTTATAGAACTTTGAAGAATAAGCATGAAATTAAAATTCAAATAGAAGAAAATTTACAATAATTTTTCCAGGAGCTTTTCCATGAATTCTTCAAATGATTCTTCCAGGAAATTGCACAAGTGTTTATTTTTTAATTTTTCAATGATTTTTAGGGATTATATTTTTTCAATAAATATCTTAAATCTTAAATCATCCGGGATTCTATTTATTTTTTTAAAGAAATTACCAGGGAAGAAGAAATCATCTGAAATTCCTTAAAAATTGTTTTATAAAATCATCGAAGCATATTTTAAAAATTCCTTAAAAAATACCGTAAGGAATTTTTAATATTTTTTCCAAAGATTTTCAAGTATTCTTTTATCAAATCAGTATCTAGAAATTTGATAAAAGATTCTTGCACTTATTTCCACGGAGATTTCCAATTCCGATCCAAAACACAATCGAAATGACTTTTTTGATTCGAAATTATGGATTTTTTTTTAAGAAATTTAGTTCATGCGCTGGGTTTTGTGAATCAAATTTACCTGAGCATTGACACATGCTCATTTTTGCTCAAATAACTTGAGGCCGTGTGAAAAATACTTAACCCTCCAAACCCAAATTTTAAATTTTGATCTAAATATCATTTCCGTCGTCTAAAATCGTTTTAATTCGGAAGATGATTCTTCCTATATCTTGATTTTGTGAATTTTGGTTTTAAGATTTTTCTAATTTTTATTTATCATATTTTTTTCTGGAAGCCTATTTGGTATACCGTTTTTTTTTTAAACGAAAACATTTTGAGATTTTATGATTATTGTTAAAAAAAATATTTTAAAATGTTCTCATGAATAATTGTCTTTCTCGTGTACCTTTTAGGAAAATCATTTTAACGTGTATTTAACTCCTTAAACTCTTTGACTATAATAGAACGATTGAGGAAAGAAGAATAAGTTAATAGGATCCATAAAAGAATTCCTGGAAAAAATCTTGGTATAATTCCCGGAGAAATTATCGGAAAACACCAGGAGAAATCCCTGGGAGTAAACCTGGAATTCAAAAAAAAAAAAACTTAGAAGTATTCCTTGGGGATCATAGAAGTATTCCTGGAGGAGTCTCTGGAAGAAATCTTATTAGAATATCTGGAGGAATCCTTAGTAGAATTTCTGGGGGAATCCTTGAAAGAACTCCTGAAGGAATAGCTGGAGAAATTCCTGGAGGAATCCTTGGTAGAATTCCTGGAGGAGTCTGGCCTAGAGTCTGGCAGAGTTTCCAGAAAAATACCTGGAAGAAATCCATGCAGGAATCATTGTAAGAATTCCGGAACCAGTCCTTGTTAATATTTCTGGAGGAGTCCTTGGAGGAATTTCTGAAAGAACCATAGATGAACGCATGGGGGAATGCTTTGAAGTATTGCTGAAGGGATCTTTGAAGAAATCCTAAGAAAAGTTCCTGGAGAATTTTTTAGAAGAATTCCTTGAGGAATCCTAGAAATTCCAAGAAAAATCCTTAGAGGAAACTTTAATGAAGAAAGACGTGTATATTTGGAGGAATACTTGGAGGAATCCTTGGAGAAGTTCCTGCAGAAATCATTGGAAGAATTCCATGAGGAATCCTTAATCCGTATTCCGACTTCCAGCAAAAGGAATCCTTGAAAGTATTGCTGGAGAAACTTTTGACGGAATCCATGGAGGAATTCCTTGGCGTATCCTTGGAATAATTCTTGAAGAAATCCTTGGAGGAATTCCTCGCGGAGATCGAGATGGAATTCTTAAAGGAATCCGTGGAGGAATTCCTGGAGAAATTCCTGGAGAAATCCCTGGAAGAACTCCTGAACAGGCTTGGAAAGCGTCAGCGTCAACACGGGTCGTCACGCGAATTTTACAGAAGTGCCTCTCTCAATGTCATCGAATCGGGACCCAATGACCAAGAGAGGCTAGCAATATTCGCTCATTTTTCGGTCATGACGGAGCGTGACATGGTTGTAAACAAGGCAATTACTACAACATTCTTGGATTTTGTCATTGTTTAAATCCTTCAAAGCATAAATGTATATTATCTCTATCTGTTAAATGCAACGGCTAGCCTAAATTTGCTTGGACCAGGTGAAAATTTTAATTTTAAAACAATATTAAAGTTTCCGTCATGACGCTTGATCATTGCAAAATGACACGACGAAGTGCATGCATGCTCGTTTTGTCTTGTGACAATGAAAGAGCCTACTTGTTCATCGTCATGGGAAGCTCACGACCAATAACAGCGCTGCTCCTGAAGGAATCGTTGAAGGAATTCCTGGAAGAATCCTTGAAAAAATTCTGGAGGAATCCTTGGAGCAATTTCTGGAGGAATCCTTTGGAGGAGTTTCTGGAGGAATCCTGGGAGAAATGCCTGGAGGAATCTTTGGAAGAATTGTTGGAGGAATCCTTGGAGAAATTTCTAGAGGAATTCATAGGGAAATACTTACAAGAATGCCGAGTGGAATCCTTGAAAAAATCCTGGAGGAATTCTTGAAAGTATTGCTGGAAAAATCTCTGAAGGAATCTATGGATGAATTCTTGAAACAATCCTTGAAAGAATTCCTGAATGAATCCTTGGAAGAATTCCTGGACGAGTCTTTGGAAGAATTTCTGGAGCATTCGTGGAGGAATTCCTAGAGAAATCCTAAGAGGAATCCTTGTTAAAAAAAAAGAATTTCTGAAAGAATCTTTGGAGGAATTCCTGGAGCAATCCTTGAATGTATTCCTGGAGGATTCCCAGATGAATCTTTGGAGCATTTCCTGGAGGAATGCTTGAAGAAATTCTGGAGGAATTCTTCAAAGAATTCCTGTAGGAATCGTTGAAGGAATCCTTGAAATTATTGGAGGAAGTCATAGAAAAAATCTCGGAGTACCTTATGAAAGAATTATAGTATGAATCTTTGCAAGAATTTCACATAAGAAATCTTTGGAGGAACGACTGGAAGGATTTTCGCATCCTTTCAAAGTTTATTTTAAGAATGATTGTACCTATGTTCCGAAGAGTTTCTGCATAAATCGTTGTAAGAATTTCTCAATACTTGAAAGATTTTATGAAGGAGTTCGGGCCGTTCCATAGAATTTCAGGGGTGTTTAGGGGGTGCTCCAGAGGGATTCAGGAGCGTTCCAGGATTGTTAGAAGTGGCCTCAGAGGGTTTTATGAGCGTTCCATGGAGTTTCAAAAACATATACATACACTCCGATCTTATATTACGCCGGATTTTTTACGTCCAAAGTTTTAGATTAACGTCCATTTCAAACATTGCTCTAAGCCTTTAATAGTTTCCTAAATATACACAAGTGATGTTCAGTAAAGTTCGAAAGGACAACGAAGGTCAACCAGTGATAGCTCCTGATACCATTATTTCTTATGTTAGATGGCAACACTGTTTAAACAGAATTATATATTGCTAAATATATACATATGAATGCCTGCAATATGAAAGTCTCTACAGCATAATTAAAGTAGTCGTCAAATGCTGTTTCATGTTACATAGAATAAAACAAACCTTTTTTTTTAATCTGGCAACACTGATGAACAGAAAATAAAAATCTGGATATATAATACACTACAATTGTGATGATGTTCATGTTAATTATAGTTTGAAGTAACGTAACACAATATCAGCAAGTCATCTAGATTAACCTTGCATACTTGTCTTTGTAAAATTTGGTTCTTCAAAATTATCTCTTAAACTGGCACCACAGCATAACATCGATCAACACGATTTTGAGATAATATATCGAATTCGATTGTTCAGGTAAGATTATAGTCAAGTCAAGTCAAGTCAAATGGCATCTTTGTCATTTTAAAATACAGACATTTGTGTAGTAGCTGGCAACACTGGTTATGTAGAATCAAATATAGCTCAATATCTTAGATCCGGTGTGAGATAGGTCATTCGATATATGTTATAGTACACCTCAAGTGCTGTACATTGTTACACATTTGGACACAAAAAAATATATTATTGCTGACAACACTGGTCATACATTTTCAAATTCAGCTCAATATATCTGATAAATTGGGACATTATTGTATTGCCGGAAATTTGATGAAAAAACTTTCAGTTATTTTTTGCTGATATCCTGGAAAAGTCAATGGTTCAGGTTTAGGATTTAGGATTAATCATAATTTGGCCAAAGCACATTTGACCGGATAACATTTGAACAAATTGCATTCGGCCAAACACGAGGACGGCGTCTGAAAGTGATTTATGCCTTTATATTTGTTTCTCCTTAACTGATTTCAGTAAGGTGTTTCCAAAATTATTAAATTGTTGGGGCATTTAATACATTCGGGAGCATGTTACATTGGGGCGAATGACTTTCGGGCATTTTTTACTTTTGAGCATTTGACTTTCGAGCGTTTAGCATTCGGGAGAATGTGACATAACCAATTGATGAATGTTCTTGTCCTTCTGAACAAATTTAGTGAAGACGACACAATTCTATGTGCTTTCGATCCTGAGATAGAGAAGCTGAAACTTTACTTGTTAACTAACAACACCCCCAGGACGGTCTTATGTAGATCGATCAGTGTTGCCATCTGCGGTCATAATTCCAAATAGAAAATGGCCATACCTGATAGCCTTTGGTCTGTACTCAAACTTTGACGAACACATGGGGAACATAAACTACCATCTAGTATGTGTTATTATAATCAGCTTTATTAGGGAGATTTTCTGATGCTCTGATTTTTTTAGGTCCGATTTGGTTTACGCCCGCCTTCCCGATAAGGGGCGTAAAGGGTGTCCACGATGAAATTGGCACACAGAATATTTTGTATAACTTTTGATTGCGTTCGCCAACATAGCTAATTTTTTGACCATGATATACTAATTATGTGTATCTAATATATAATATATAATATACTAATATAATAATATACTAATTATGTGTATCTAATACCATGAAATTTCCATTAAAATCTGTTGAGTATTGGAGGAGATATCGTTGAAACAAGGGAATTGCCATTTAAGAATCTTGTGCAAACAAACATTTTGGAAAATATCACTTTTTTGCCGTTTCAACTCTGGCGCCAAAAATACTGAACCGATTTCAATGAAAATTTTTATGTACCCAAAATATGTACGTAGAAGTAATTGCTCAAAATTTTATTTAATTTGATCATACCGTTAAACAGTTATAGCCATATATGTCGCACTATGTCACAATAAGCAGATGTGGATTTTGGTATAGTGAAATTCAAACTGCTCTTACTTTGAAAGTACTCAACAAAAATGGCTGAAATTTTCACCGTAAACAGTTTAACACAACAATTTTAAACTGTCAAAGTTTTATAAAAATCGGGACAGAGTTACCAGTTCTACAGTCAAAATAGTGCACGCGGAACTAAAAATGGTCAAAAAGTACCTAAAATTTACCTTGAAGCGATTTGAGCTTTGGATATTTACTAGAAAAAGTACGGAACCGATTTCGATCAAATTTTTACCACCCTATTGATACTATGTTAAGAATATTGAGCGAAATTTTCAAACGTTTTGATGAGGTAACAAAAAAGTTATAGCCTAGGCATTTTTTTTATAGGCGCCCAAATTTTCTAAAATCTCATTTTATGATATCGAACATATCTGCGCCAATACTCAACCGATTTTAATGAAAATTTCATGGTATTAGCTACACATAATATCCCAAGCAGCACCTGCAACATCATGCAGATTGTGGCTGTCTATGCTTTGGTCTAAATGAGTTGCACTAGAAGCACACGAAACTTCCATCTTGTCAGTTGAGTTGCATTTAAACTCCGAAATCCGTAAAGTTGCGGCTTTGTTTCATAGAAATCACAAATTACAAATCACATGTTCGACATCGATCTGTGGAGGCGGAGCTTACATATTGCTCGCAAGTGATAATACAGTCAGCTTACATTAAATGTGTTATGTAACATGCATGAAACATCTAACTCTGGTTTGTTTGTTCAGATTAGGTTCCATACGCGTTACAGAAAACTTGAGCGTCTTTTTATTTTGACAGTTCTCTAACTTGTGACAAAGAAGGTGCAATAAAGTAACAAGTAACTTCAGTAGCTTTTATGGTGTATTGAGCATCGATTCTCTCACAGAGCTTCTGGTGTAGTATGTAAGGTGAGTAGATAATACTCCTGGTGTCCATGGTTCGAGTCTGGACAAAATCTTTTCCCAACTTTTTTTTTTCATTCCTTCTCGTTTATGTTGCATAAGAATTCAGAATCTGCGCTTTTTGGGTTTCAAAGAAGAAGCAATTGTGTTCTGTCGTCCGTAATACGGACAGTGAATAAATTGCACTAAGGTTGCTGTTACTGGATTAGCAACAAGTCGTGTTGCTTGGGATACTATTCATGGTCAAAAAATTAGCTATTTTGGCGATCGCAATCAAAAGTTATACAATATTTTCTGTGTGCCAATTTCATCGTGGACACCCTTTAAATTAAGATCGAATTAAAAGCCAAAATTTCAGTACAAATCGTTCAACAGTTAGCAAATTACCCTAAGTATCAAAGTTTAAAAGCACCTTCTTTAATATTATCCTAAAATCCTTCGAAAAACTCCAATCATTCATCACCTTAATCCAATACTTTCCTGTTCCACTCCTAGAAACGTCTGAACAGAGCAGTGCTTGAGACAAAATGAAAAGTTTCCATAACGAAACAAAAAAGATTTCAACTCCTTTTTTTTCGGTTTTTTGCTCCGTCGTCCACCGTCTAAACTTGACGCCCCAAAGAACGTGATGAAAAGTGTTTCGAACTTTCAAATCCACCCGTCGTCGTCGCCGGCCGTGCCGCCTCTGCTTCCACTTTGCTGGGTTAAGTGTACTGGGGGTCCTGGGTGAGAAAACAAATTTCGGTCGGAGACTTTCCGTGCGATTGGGGGGGAATGAAATGTGCAAGTTCCCGAGTGGAAAAGTTGTTCCTCTTTTGTTAGCGCACGCCGCCGCCGCCATCCTTCAGCAAAGCGGCGAAGAATGTCTCGGGACAGGGAGGAGTAGCTGAGAAGAGTTGATCGACACGGAGGATTTTCAGTTCGTTCGACTTCCAGTTCCGACCAAGGCAGACTTTGTAAATTAGTCATTGAATTATTTTTTGTTGGTCGTTGGGAGATTTTGTTGTCGAGGTTTTCACGCCGGGTGACCACCGCACATAAACATTTTCCGAGGTATACAGTGGGGAGGAAGGACGGGTGCCAGTGCGAAAAGTGGTTGCCAACCCCATGCTGGGCTGGGATGTCTGTCGAATGGTTGTTGGTTGGCGTTTAAGAGAGATTTCCGGAAACAATTGAATTAAGACTTGAATTTTGGATTTAGTTATCATTAAATTTTATCTAAATACTTACTAAGATTCCTTTAGTCTTTCTGGAGATGCATTACCTGGAAGAACGAGAAACATGCATCAGTAATGAAACTAGTTGGACGAAGCGATGGATTGAAAATAAATAAATTGGTGAGTTCGTTTCAAGTTATAATATTGTTTAGGAAAGTGTGCAGATAAATGAACAAATTACATTGTGCCTAAAGAGGATGATGATGTACTTCAGGAGTATCGACTGTTCTTGTTTTTCTTTCTTACTGCTTCAGATCACATAAATAACAAACCACTACTGCTAGTAGTAAGCTCCCCTGCTAACGCTA